>NW_027361738.1:80130000-80465000 GCF_039654945.1 Dendrobates tinctorius
CTTTGCATTGGGTACGCAGACCGTCCGCAGGTATGCTTTTGCCAGCGCATGTGTCCTTTTGATGGTGCACCGACCTGTGCCAAACGCATCGTGTGGCATTTTGGTGCGGCCGGCGCACCGTCAAAAGGACGCATGCGCCGGCAAAAGCATACCTGTGCATGGTCTGCGTACCCAATGCTAAAGAGAGGGTACGCAGGTCGCATACAGCGTCATGCGCCCATGGGCGGAGCTGACCGGAGGAGGTGCGGCAGGGGGCGGAGCTTTACGGCGAGCGTGCGCTGCGCCTCAAAACGCTAGTGTGAAACTAGCCTTACACTTCACTGTCAACTGCAGCCCTCTAGTGAGAGTCGCCTTGGCAGTTACCGTAATTTCACCGTGTGATGTCATCACTTGCCATGGATTACTAATCACCAGTAACAGTAACTGTCAGAAGTGGCAAAAACATGCAACCAATCCAGTTTACATGCAACCAACAAGAGAAAGAAGTGTGTATAATGGACGCAATCAACCCCATGATCATAACAACAATATAACACAAAAATATATAAACAAATGAATAAATTTTATTAACACAAAAAATTCCACACAAAGAGTGACATTGATAGGAATAAAAACAATTAAAAAAGGCCAGGAAAAATGTGGCCGTAACACTCCAAGAAAGGTTCTAAAATAAGAACCTAATGCTCCACTCCTCCACGATGCTAAGGCAAAGGGTTTGTATAGGAATAAATATACAGTACTCTATACAGCAAAGATGCAAAAATAATTCACAAGACAAAAATTCAATAGATAAAGATGTCAAATATAATAAAGATTTGTATCATGACAAGGCATTATGTGCAAAATCAGCAAGTAATGTGCAGGTTGCTGCAAGTTGAAAAAAAAAATCCAGTTTACATGAAATTGTCCTTTAAGTGACTTGTACCGGATTAGATAACGGCTTTCTTCCAAAAAAACCCCGCGCCGCGCCGCACCTGACCACAGGATATGTGTGGTTTTGTAACTTAGCGCCATAGAAGTGAATAGAGCTGAGCTGTAATACCGGACACAGCCGACAGACAGGTGTGGCGCTGTTTTTAGTAGAAAGGAGACAATATATTTAAAATCTTGTACAACCCTCTTGGGTTCCTTCCCTTATACCAAAACTTTACACAAGAGATATCAATTTAAAATACTTACATATCAAGGAAATAACTTCTTCAGAGAGGAAGGGGATAGGAGCTCTAGTGCCACCCATTGGAGGTAGAAATCCTAAAAGTCAAGATCGACCCTTTATGGGGCCTCGTCTCATCACTTAGGATAGTAAACAAAACCAGAAACTTTATTTGCAGACAAGTGTTTGAGGCTTTTTGCTTCTCATCAGTGAAAAGATCCATCCAATAGTTGGCACTAGAGCTCCTGTCCTCTTCCTGGACAAACTACATGCATATTTAAATTCCTAGGGAAGCACTTTATGGCCTATAAGTCTCCCTACACCAACTTGGCACTCTCTTCAAGGAGAAACTTTACCCCTTACCATCTAAATATTACATAACTGTGATTAAAATGGTAATAGATAAAGATTTATGGCAGTTACTATATATTCTTAATTAAACCTAATCTATGCATTGCTCTGTATTGTACCCACGTATGGATAGTGGATACAAAGACAGAAGGCTGGTTGCATAAATTACACATTTTGCTCATCAGCTAAATCAAAGTTCAAATATTATTAGAGAATGAGGGAAATGAGGAGGGGAAGTCACAGACACAAGGGATAGGATAGCACATAAATCAGGAGATAATAAAAGCATACTCACACTCCACTAACTGTAACCCTCAGAGGAGAGTTCCGCTCGGCAGTTCCTTTTATATCACCGGCACAACATTCCGTGACCTCATAATCGGCAATCACAGACAATGCCCAATACATGGAATGGGCTTCTAGCCTCTTATGGACACAACTGGATTTAGACCATTTTGCTTTATTTATGTTTTTATCATTGCATTGCATTCTTTTTCTATAATTTAATTATTAATTTAATATAATTTAATTTAATTTTGTGACTTTTTTTTCTTATTTGGCATTAAGGAAGGAGTGAAATTATCCTCAGAAACGCATTTAGCGAATACTATATCCATCTAAATTTATCCAGCCGTTAAACTACAAGTTACAACATCTCCGAGTGTTCCATTATCTAATTGTAAGCATTCTGTGTGCACTGTGGAGCCACGAGCTTCAGTAAGTTCAGGTGCATCACATAAAATGTTTATAAAAATATGTAAATAATAAAATATAAAAATTCTAAATCACCACTTTTCCTCCAATAATAATTTAAAAATTAAAACAAAAATATAATAAATATATTTGGTATGGTAAACAGATTAAAGGTGAACTTCCAGCTCAAGGAACATCAGTGTCAGATAGCACCATCTGTCGTTGTATGAGCCAAAGTGGACTTCATGGGAGACGACCAAGGAGGACACCATTGTTGAAAAAAAAACATAAAAAAGGCCAGACTGGAATTTGCCAAACTACATGTTAAAACAGATATAGACCACAATGCACAGGATATTGCAGTAAGGAACACCTGTTCCCATGCAGGGACTGAGATATAAAAAGTTCAGTGTAAGGAAAACTAAAGACCCAACTCAGAAAAGATGGCACATAATAGATCCAAGGTACTATACAAGATTATAATTTTATTGAAAATATTTAAAAACATATAACCATATTGTGAATAGGAATTACTAAGATGGTGAAAAAAATACCAAAATATGGCAGGAAAGAGATAAATATAAGCTATATAGCAAAACTGCTTCAAACATCCCAATATTACATATATTATAGTGATCTGTATCACACCGCCAAAGACCAATTGAATCAAGTAATAGGACAAATAATATTCAATTACCTCAGACCTGCTGGTGCCACAACCCCTACGCGCATTTCGACTGAATGTGCCATCTTCATTGTAGACGACCAAGGATGACACCATTGTTGGAAAAAAAAATCATAAAAAAGGCAGACTTGAATTTGCCAAACTACGTGTTGACAAGCCGCAAAGCTTCTGGGAGAATGTCCTATGGACAGATGAGATAAAAATTGAACTTTTTGGCAAGGCACATCAGCTCTATGTTTACAGATGGAAAAATGGAGCATGTCAAGAAAAAACACTGTCCCTACTGTGAAACATGGAGGAGGCTGTTATGTTCTGGGGCTGCTTTGCTGCATCTGGCACAGGGTGTCTAGAATCTGTGCAGAGTACAATAAAATCTCAAGACTATCAAGGGATTCTAGAGAGAAATGTGCTGCCAAGTGTCAGAAAGCTTGGCCTCAGTCGCAGGTCATGGGTCTTGCAACAGGATAATGACCCAAAACACACAGCTAAAAACACCCAAGAATTGCTAAGAGGAAAATATTGGACTATTCTGAAGTGGCCTTCTATGAGCCCTGACCTAAATCCTATTGAGCATCTTTGGAAAGAGCTGAAACATGGCGTCTGGAAAAGGCAACCTTCAAACACGAGACAAATGGAGCAGTTTGCTCTTGAGGAGTGGGCCAAAATACCTGACGAGAGGTGCAGAAGTCTCATTGACAGTTACAGGAATCGTTTGATTGCAATAAAGTACACTGCTCAAAAAAATAAAGGGAACACTTAAACAGCAGAATATAACTCCAAGTAAATCAAACTTCTGTGAAATCAAACTATCCACTTAGGAAGCAACACTGATTGACAATCAATTTCACATGCTGTTGTGCAAATGGAATAGACAACAGATGGAAATTATTGGCTCGGGTAGTGCAGCTCATCCAGGATGGCACATCAATGCGAGCTGTGACAAGGTTTGCTGTGCGGCCCTCCAAAGAAATGCCACCCCACACCATTACTGACCCACTGCCAAAAACCGGTCATGCTGAAGGATGTTGCAGGCAGCAGATCACTCTCCACGGCATCTCCAGACTCTGTCACATGTCCTCAGTGTGAACCTGCTTTCATATGTGAAGAGCACAGGGCGCCAGTGGCGAATTTGCCAATCCTGGTGTTCTGTGGTAAATGCCAAGCGTCCTGCACGGTGTTGGGCTGTGAGCACAACCCTCATCTGTAGACGTCGGTCCCTCAGACCATCCTCATGCAGTCGGTTTCTAACCATTTGTGCAGACACATGCACATTTGTGGCCTGCTGGAGGTCATTTTGCAGGGCTCTGGCAGTGCTCCTCCTTTCACAAAGGTGGAGGTAGCGGTCCTGCTGCTGGGTTGTTGCCTCCTACTGCCCCCTCCACGTCTCCTGGTGTACTGACCTGTCTCCTGGTAGCGCCTCCAGCCTCTTGACACTACACTGACAGACACAGCAAACCTTCTTGCCACAGCTCGCATTGATGTGCCATGCTGGATGAGCTGCACTACCTGAGCCACTCGTGTGGGCTGTAGAGTCTGTCTCATGCTACCACGAGTGTGAAAGCACAGTCAACATTCAAAAATGACCAAAACATCAGCCAGAAAGCATTGGTACTGAGATGTGGTCTGTGGTCCCACCTGCAGAACCACTCCTTTATTGAGGTGTCTTGGTAATTGCCAATAATTTCCATTTGTTGTCTATTCCATTTGCACAACAGCATGTGAAATTGATTGTCAATCAGTGTTGCTTCCTAAGTGGACAGTTTGATTTCACAGAAGTTTGATTTACTTGGAGTTAGATTCTGTTGTTTAAGCGTTTATTTTTTGAGCAGTATGTTAAGTTAAGGGTACCATCTTCTGTCCAGGCCTATTTCATGAGTTTTATTTTTTAAACAATTCTGTGGAAGCTTGGATAAAAAGAAAAATCTGACTTTCATTTGTTCATTTTCATAGATTTTTTATTTATTATTACTTTTGTAAGATTCATGTTATTTCTGTCACCATTGTGGGTTTTTCTGTCTTTAAACGAGGGGTATCAACAATTTTGACCACTTGTCTTTATTTATGGGTACAATATACAGGCGCTTCTCACATAATTAGAATATCATCAAAAAGTGAATTTATTTCAGTTCTTCAATACAGAAAGTGACTCTCCTATATTCTATAGCGTCATTACACACAGAGTGATCTATTTCACGTGTTTATTTCTGGTAATGTTGATGATTATGGATTACAGCCAATGACAACCCAAAAGTCATTATCTCAGTAAATTAGAATACTTTATAACAACAGATTGAAAAATGATTTTAACTCCTTAATGACCAGTTATTTTTGGTTTTGCTTTTCATTTTTTCTCCCCTTGTTCCCAAAGCCATAACTTTTTTATTTTTTGGTCAATATGGTTATGTGAGGGCTTGTTTTTTTTCTTTCCAGGACGAGTTGTATTTTTGATCAACACTATTAATTTAAAAATATCGTGAACTGGAAAACGGTAAAAAAAAAATCCAAGTGCGGAAAAATGGCAATTAAGTGCAATGCCACAGTTGTTTTTTGTTTTGCTTTTTTACTATGTTCACTAAATGCTGAAATAGCACAAAAAGAGGACTTAAAAATCCTCCAATAATACAAGAAAACAGCAAAAAAGCAGAGAGGTTTACCCGTCCAGGCCTCCAGACAAATGCACTATCAGGATGCAGTGGACCCATATAATTAAGATGGCAAAACAGGTGCAAGAATACCGATGAGACAACCGCCCACAGCCTACCAATACATGGAGGGGGCGGTTGCTTGGTATATAAATGCACAATAAAAACTTGTATGCGGCGCTGTTCACACTATGGCAATGCACGGAATTCAGGTTAACAGCCTAGTAGTGACACCCTTCTATTAGATCAGGCGGGCTGCTTCATGTGTTTTTTTTGCACTTTTTATTCAGGGTGCAGTTGGGCCCATTTGGTCTTGTAAACTGCGGTGTCTGTTCACATGGCATGCATTTTGATAGGCGGGCTGCCCAGCGCTGAGCTAATAGAAGGGTGTCACTACTAGGCTGTTAACCTGGATGCCGTGCATTGCCATAGTGTGCACAGCGCCACATACAAGTTTTTATTGTGCATCAATATACCAAGCAACCTCCCCCTCCATGTATTGGTGGGCTGTGGGCGGTGGTTTCATCGGTATTCTTGCACCTGTGTTGCCGTCTTAATTATATGGGTCCACTGCATTTGTCTGGAGGCCTGGATGGGTAAACCTCTCTGATTTTTTGCTGTTTTCTTCTCTTATGTTCACTAAATGCTAAACCTGACCTGCCATTATGATTCTCCAGGTCATAATGAGTATATAGACACCAAACATGTTTAGGTTCTTTGTTATCTAAGTGGTGAAAAAAAATTCCAAACTTTGTTAACCCCTTACTGACCGCTGACAGGATAGTACATCAGCGGTCAGTATTCCTCGCTTTGAAGTGGGCCCGCCTCAAAGCAGCGACATGTCAGCTGTTTTAAACAGCTGACATATGCCCGGAAAAGGCACTAGCGGAATCGCGACCCGCCCGTGCCTATTAACTAGTTAAATCCTGCTGTCAAATGCTGACATTGGGCATTTAACTAGAACTTCTGGCGCACGGCCGGAAATGAGTGCATCGCCGACCCCGTCACGTGATCGGGGGTCAGCGACGCATTGCCATAACTACCTGAGGTCTCCTCGAGACCTCTATGGTTGTTGATGACAGATTGCTATGAGCGCCACCCTGTGGTTGACACTCATAGCAATGCTGCTATTATACTACATAGAGGCAATCTGATCATTGCCTCTATGTAGCAGAGCCTATGGAGGCTATTGAAGCATGCCAAAAGTAAAAAAAAAAAAAAAAAAAAGGGTTTAAAAATAAAAAAACCATAAAAGTTTAAATCACCCCCCTTTCGCCCCAATCAAAATAAAACAATAAAAAAATCAAACCTACACATATTTGGTATCGCCACATTCAGAATCGCCCGATCTATCAATAAAAAAAGGATTAATCCGATTGCTAAATGGCGTAGCGATAAAAAAAATCAAAACGCCAGAATTACGTTTTATTGGTCACCGCAACATTGAATTAAAATGCAATAATGGGCGATCAAAAGACCATATCTGCACAAACGTGGTATCATTAAGAACGTCATCTCGGCACGCAAAAGATAAGCCCTCACCCAACCCCAGATCACGAAAAATGGAGACACTACGGGTCTCGGAAAATGGTGCAATTATTTTTTTTTGCAAACTTCGGAATTTTTTTTCACCACTTAGATAAAAGAGAACCTAGACATGTCTGGTGTCTATGAACTCGTAATGACCTGGAGAATCATAATGGCAGGTTAGATTTAGCATTTAGTGGACCTAGCAAAAAATCTAAACAAAAAACAAATGTGGGATTGCACTTTTTTTTTGATATTTCACCACACTTGGAATTTTTTTCCCATTTTCAAGTACAAGACATGGTAAAACCAATGGTGTTGTTCAAAAGCAAAACTCGTCCCACAAAAAATAAGCCCTCACACGGCCATATTGATGGAAAAATAAAAAAGTTATGGCTCTGGAAAGAAGGGGAGCGAAAATAAAAAAAAGCTCCGGTCATTAAGGAGTTAAAAAAAGTTTGCACCATAATCCGATCCCCGTAGCGTCTCCATTTTTCACGATCTCGGGTTTGGTGAGGACTTTTTTTTGCGCACTGAGTTGACGTTTTTAATGAAACCATTTTGATGCAGATATGTTCTTTTGATTGTCCGTTATTGCATTTTATAATAATACAGCCCAGCACGGTATAATACAACCCAGCATGTTATATAGCCCCCCAGAATGGTATAATACAGCCCAGCATGGTATAATACAGCCCAGCATGGTATCATACAGCCCAGCATGTTATATAGCCCCCCCAGAATGGTATAATACAGCCCAGCATGGTATATAGCCCCCCCAGAATGGTATAATACAGCCCAGCATGTTATATAGCCCCCCCAGAATGGTATAATACAGCCCAGCATGGTATAATACAGCCCAGCACGGTATAATACAGCCCAGCATGTTATATAGCCCCCCCAGAATGGTATAATACAGCCCAGCATGGTATAATACAGCCCAGCATGGTATCATACAGCCCAGCATGTTATATAGCCCCCCCAGAATGGTATAATACAGCCCAGCATGGTATATAGCCCCCCCAGAATGGTATAATACAGCCCAGCATGGTATAATACAGCCCAGCATGGTATTATACAGCCCAGCATGTTATATAGCCCCCCCAGAATGGTATAATACAGCCCAGCATGGTATATAGCCCCCCCAGAATGGTATAATACAGCCCAGCATGTTATATAGCCCCCCCAGAATGGTATAATACAGCCCAGCATGGTATAATACAGCCCAGCACGGTATAATACAGCCCAGCATGTTATATAGCCCCCCGAGAATGGTATAATACAGCCCAGCATGGTATAATGCAGCCCAGCATGTTATATAGCCCCCCCCAGAATGGTATAATACAGCCCAGCATGGTATATAGCCCCCCCAGAATGGTATAATACAGCCCAGCATGTTATATAGCCCCCCCAGAATGGTATAATACAGCCCAGCATGGTATATAGCCCCCCCAGAATGGTATAATACAGCCCAGCATGTTATATAGCCCCCCCAGAATGGCATAATACAGCCCAGCATGTTATATAGCCCCCCCCAGAATGGTATAATACAGCCCAGCATGTTATATAGCCCCCCAGAATGGAATAATACAGCCCAGCATGGTATATAGCCCCCCAGAATGGTATAATACAGCCCAGCATGGTATAATACAGCCCAGCATGTTATATAGCCCCCCCCCCAGAATGGCATAATACAGCCCAGCATGGTATATAGCCCCCCCAGAATGGTATAATACAGCCCAGCATGTTATATAGCCCCCCTAGAATGGAATAATACAGCCCAGCATGGTATATAGCCCCCCCAGAATGGTATAATACAGCCCAGCATGTTATATAGCACCCCGAGAATGGAATAATACAGCCCAGCATGGTATATAGCCCCCCAGAATGGTGTAATACAGTCCAGCACGGTATAATACGGCCCAGCATGGTATATAGCCCCCCAGCATGGTATGATATAGCCGAGCATGGTATATAGCCCCCCAACATGGTATAATACAGGCCAGCATGGTATATAGAACCCCCAGAGTGCCCCCACAGTCCAGTACTCACACTGATTTAAAAAAAACTCCTCACCCTCTCCTCGTACCCGCGCTGCTGGCTGCTCCTGTCTCCTCCTGCTCTGTCTGGCACACAGTGAGAGCGCGATGACGTCATCGCGCCCCCGCTGTGTCAGAGGCAGAGCGGGGAATGATGGGAGAGGGAGCGTCAGCTCACACTCTCTCCTCCATCATTGCCTCCTTCAATGTGGCGGCGGCGGTGGGAGTCGGTGCCGGGGGCAGGCGGGCCCCCCTCCCTCACAGGGGCCCCATAGCGGCTGTGTGATGTGCCGCTGGCTGGGGGCCCTAGGCAGCTGCCTGGTCTGCCTGCCCCTAACGCCGACCCTGGCTGGGAGAAGTCCATAGCATGTTTCATTTACAGTGTCTTATAAAAGTATTCAAACCTGTGAACTGTTCCACATTATTTCACATTACAACCACAAGCTTAGATGTATTTTACTTGGATTTTATGTGATACTAACACAAAGTAACAAGTACTGGTGATGTATAACGAAATGATAGACAGTTTTCTAATTCTAGTTAAAAAAAAATATAAATCTGAAAATTGTGACGTGCCTTTGTATTCAGCCCCCCAGTAGTCTGATACCCCTAAATATAATCCTGGGTGAACAACTGCCTCCGGAAGTCACATACAGCTCTGGCAAAAATTAAGAGACCACTGCAAAATTTTTAGTTTGTCTGATTTTTCTATTTATAGGTATATTTTTGAGTAAAATGTAAATTGCTCTTTTATTCTATAAATTACTGACAACATGTCTCCGAAATTTAAAGCTAAAAATTTTGTATTTATTTGCAGCAAATGAGAAATAATAAAAAAGAAACAGTGCTTTCAGACCTCAAATAATGCTAAGAAAACAAGTTCATAATCATTTAGAAACAACAATATTAATGTTTTAACTCAGGAAGAGTTCAGAAATCAATATTTTGTGGAATAACCATGATTGTTAATCACAGCTTTCATGCGTCTTGGCTGCTTTCCACCAGTCTTTCACACTGCTTTTGGGTGACCTTATGTCACTCCTGGTACAAAAATGTAAGTAGTTCTTCTTTGTTTGATGGCTTGTGACAATCCATCTTCCTCTTGATTACATTCCAGAGGTTTTCAATGGGGTTCAGGTCTGGAGATTGGGCTGGCCATGACAGGGATTTGATGTGGTGGTCCTTCATCCACACATTGATTGACCTAGCTGTGTGGCATGGCGCATTGTCCTGCTGGAAAAAACAGTCCTCAGAGTTCAGGAACATTGCCTGAACAGAAGGAATCAACTGTTTTTCCAGGATAACCTTGTATGCGGCTTGATTCATACGTCCTTGGCAAAGATTAACCTGCCCAATTCCAGCCTTGCTGAAGCATCCCCAGATCATCACCGATCCTCCACCAAATTTCACAGTGGGTGCAAGACACTGTGGCTTGTACACCTCTCCAGGTCTCCGTCTAACCATTAGACAACCAGGTGTTGGGCAAAGCTGAAAATTAGTCTCATCAGAGAAGATTACCTTACTCCGGTCCTCTATGGTCCAATTCTTATGGTCTTTGGCAAACTTCAGCCTTGCTCTCCTGTGCTTCCCATTGATGAAAGGCTTTTTTCTAGCTTTACATGACTTGAAATTAGTAAATTGAGTCCACCCATGTGTAATTTACTCTCAGTATAACTACAGCTGTTCTATGAAAGCCTCAGAGGTTTGTGTGAGAACATTAGGGACCAAACTGCATCATGAAAGCCAAGGGAGGCCAGGGATAAAGTTGTAAAGAGTAAAGCAGGGTTGGGTTATAAAAAAAATTGCCCAAGCTCTGAATATTTCACAAAGAACTGTTTAATCTATCATCCAAAAATGGCAGAACTGCAAACCTACCAAGAAATGGCTGTCCACCTAAATTAACATCCCAAGCAAGCAGAGAACTAATTAAGCAGGTAAGAGGTTCATGGTCACTCCAGAGATGTTGCAGAGATCAACAGTTCACGTGAGAGAATCTGTCCATAGGAAACTATTAGTCATACATTCCACGAATCTGGCCTTTATGGAGGAGTGGCAAGAAGAAAGACATTTTTTAAACCAAACCATGAGAAGTCCCATTTACAGTTTACAAAAAGTTATGTAGGGGACACAGCGAGCATGTGGAAGAAGTTGCTCTGGTCAGATGAGACCAAAATAGAACTTTTTAGACTAAATGCAAAACACTGTGTATGGCGGAAATCTAATACTACACATCACCCTAAACACACCATCCCCACCATAATACATAGTGGGGGATACATCATACTGTGGGGAGGCTTTTCTCCAGCAGGGACAGGAAAGCTGGTCAGAGGTGATGGCAAGATAGATGGAGTTAAATACAGGCCAATACCGAAGAAAAACCTATTAGAGGCTGCAAAAGACTTGAGACTGGGGCTTAGGTTCACCTTCCAGCAGAACAACGACCCCAAACATCCTGCCAGAGCTAGAAGAAGGGGAAAAATGTCACGTCTAGATGTGCAAAGCTGGTAGAGACAGACCCAAAAGACTTGCAGCAGTAATTGCAGCAAAAGTATGAACTCGGTGGGCTGAATATAATGCACCTCACAATTTTCAGACTTATATTTTTAAAATATTTAGAAAACCCTATATCATTTCCTTTCCAATTTACAAATACTTGCTAGTTTGTGTTGATAGATCACATAAAATCCCAATAAAAACATTTTAAGTTTGTGGGTATAAAAAATGTGGAAACGTTCATGGGGTATAAATACTTTTTCATACTTTTTGTATCATGACTTTAACCACCTTAACCTAAGGACTGTGTATTTCTTCCTCTCCGCCTTGGCCCACAGGAAACAATATAGCTCACCATACATGTACTGGTGGCAGATGTGATGCACCTGCAGATGATTCAATATTTTCACTACTTTACCGTCCATCCTCATACGATGTAAAATGTTTTATAAAAAATCATACTAAAATAACGTAAAATATATTACGTGCAGGGAAACTCCCATTGGAACCATTTTTCTTCCTCTCGCAAAATCTCCTGCCATGTTTTCCACTGTTTAAGGTCTCCAGTTCCTCATAAAAATCTGAATTGTGTTTTCCCCAATAAATCACGCGCCGAGGTTCTCAAGTTTATTTTGATAGAGTAAAATTTCTTGACTCCATAAATATCTTGAAAAATAAAGCAATTTTATAAACTGCCGGTGGAAATCTGGTGGGTGA
The DNA here is from genome assembly GCF_039654945.1 of Dendrobates tinctorius. Taxonomy (NCBI): domain Eukaryota; kingdom Metazoa; phylum Chordata; class Amphibia; order Anura; family Dendrobatidae; genus Dendrobates; species Dendrobates tinctorius. Next base: position 80,142,301 of record NW_027361738.1, read on the forward strand.
GTTGGAGGAGAGATTCTTATGATTGGCAGGGAGTAAAACACTACTAAAGAAAAAAAAATGCCTGGAATAGCTGGAGCCAGGCGCCATGGCATACTGCTACCATTAGTAATAATGGAATCAGATCACTAAGTATCAGCGCGGTTTTATTATTTATTTTCACACTTTTGGAAGTAGGAAAAAAAATGTTCGCCAAGAAATCAAAGCTATTTCCTGGAAAGGGTTAGAAAAGGATAAGCAGAAGGCAAGGAAAAAAAAACTTTTTTCGTGCAAACCCAAACTTTACTCAGTGCCTCGTTGGCACTGGAACTATAAGAATTGTTAGGGATGCCGTTACCAATAGACGTGTCGAGAGAATGACGGAAATGGGAATAAGATCTAGCGCCAATGTGGAAAATACAGTTGTATATGTCTTCATTAAAAAAACCATGCCAGCTTACGCGTTTCAAACCAAGGACTCCATCATATTCACATTCAACAGGGACAGGGTTCAGCTTCGGCACGCTTACTTGTTTTTGATGACACAGAAAGCCGCATTGCTCTTCATGGAGCAATTCTATAGCGACTTCCCACAAGTGTCTAACGGCATTGAAAGCCCATGAAGCTTTTCAATCCTTGGACCACTTCTTGTAGGTACTAGCCACTGTGTACACTCAAAAAGACCCTCCGTTTTGGAGATACTCTGACCTACAATTTGATCCCTATCAAAGTTGCTCAGATCCTTACATGTGCCCATTTTTTCCTGCTTCTAACACATCAACAAACAACAAACTGTTCACCTCCTGCCTCTTCTATCCCATCTCTTGACTAGTGTCATGGTCAGAAGATAATCGATGTTATTCACTTCTCCTATCAGTGGATTTAATGTTATGTGCTGGCTGTGGTGGTGGCACAATATCTGAGTATTTAGGTAGCTGGGGGCCTCGCTTTTAGGGCATCATTCTGCTCTGTGAGGCACCAGATCTGCTCTGCTCTGCTACATTGCTGGACTCTGCTATAAAATTTCTGTAAGTCACGGGACTTACTCTGTTAATTTGTTCGGCTCTTCTACATCACCACCATGAGTCTCCTGGTCAACTCAAATCTTTTACTCATTACTATAAGACAGCTAACCTACTCTACTCTGCTACATTGCTGGGTTCGGCTACTTAATTACCATACACCTGCCCTACTGAACCCTGCCATACAGCTACCATATGTCTCCTGACCTACTCAATTCTGTCACAGAGCTACTAGAAGTCTCTGTCCTGATCTACTCAATTCTGCTACATCACTGGGCTCTGCTACATCTCTACAGTGAGTCTACTGAGGCACCCGGCTCTACTACATCACGAGTCTATGCTAAATCGCTGTATAATTGCTATTCAGTGCTATGTGATGTACTCCGCTCTGCCAAACCTACAAGTCTTCTCTACCCCGCTTCATCGGTTTCCCCTCACTGAGTTTTCAGCTCTTCCTTGTGATCTCTTATTTGTCACTTTCAGCTGTCGTCCAGCCATTACTGTCTCCATTGCTCATTCCAGTGGATCTCGTTGCACTAATGTCATATCTCTGTGCTGTACTCATCCGGTCCATGGGCCTTGAGAAGCCACATAAGTCCCAGTGCACTGAGTTCCCCCTAATGGTGTCTGGACTCTGGCAGAACTGTGTAACTAGAGCTATAAGAAAGGGAGCCGGGATTTGCAGCTGTGTCAGATAAACATCACTCTGATCACTATTATAGTTACATTATAGGTCCATTTCTTTGACATTAACATCCTCCCACAACACTTTACCTTTACAAACCACCAGGATCACTTGGTGTTACCCCATGTTACCATATATCCCCAAATTTCAAGACAGGTCATATATTGGGCTTAAGGAGCATTTTGCTATCTCCACCTTGGACACCAATGTGTTTGGTCCTTATGAGAAAAGTAGGTTACTATTTGCCTACATCATACTGTCCAATTGTCCCAAAATATCTGTGAGACTCCTGTAAAAAGGGAAAAGTTCTTAAACTTATGGAGGATTTGGCAAATTTTCTTGCACCAAACAAAGTCTTGGAGCGCATGGAACAGGCGTGGATGGACCCGGTTGACAAAAAAGCGCCTGGTTTTAATATGGGAATAACGTATTTATTATTCTTGCTTATATAGTGCCATTAATTCCACAGCGCTTTACAGACATCATCATTGTCCCCATTGGGGGTCATAAATCAGTATATCTTTGAAGTCTGGGAGGAAACCGAGAAAGAGAATTTTTTTCTTTTCATAGCAGTTTGGGAGTCCATTATTTTCAATGGGGTTCGGGCTTTGGTGGAAGTTCGGGTAGTGTTCTGGTACCCGAATTAAACTTTTTAAAAAGTTCGGGTCAGGTATCAGAACCCAAACTTCCTCCGGTCCATCCATCCCTACTAAGAATCCTTCGGCGAGTTCGTTGATTGGCTGCAGCAGGCAGGTGACAAGAACAGCACGTCATCCGAGAAACATCTAGCCACCTGACCTCTGCAGCCAATCACAGGCTTTATTGGACCTGTAACTTCAGGCATCACTTCCAAAGCCAGGACAGAACACAGTGCAGCCTGTGCCTGGTCCACAGAGCTGCTGATAAGTGATTATGCCTTAGTTTTTTTACTTTAAGAGAACGAAAGTAAAAAAAATCTTTGCGTTGGACAAACCCTTTAATCTCATTCAGAGTCCAACAATGCACAGGGAAACAAAAAAAGTCTGTAAAAACCAAGTGGCACTAAATCTGTAATGAAACCTAAATTCAAAAGTTATTTTTCATCCAAAATGAATACATTTCCGTGAAAAAAATAAATAAATAAATTATATATATATATATATATATATAAATATATATATAAATATATATATATACATACACTGTATATATACATGTGTGTCCAAGAATATATCCATAAGGTTATTCAAAAGGTGAGCAAAAACATTAGATATTAATAGACTTGATAAAAGCAACACATCGCCGCGTCGGTATAGTAGTAGAACTCTATGGACATCAGGAGCATTTCCTCTTATATGTAACTTATCTATGCCGAATATAGGGCCAAGTGTGATATATATATATATATATATATATATATATATATAAAAAGCCATCACCACCATCTAGTGGAGAAATGTTATAAATTGACATATTGTGGGGAAGGTTAATTTGAACCTAAACTTTCAGAAAACCTGATTTCATTTGATGAAAAAAAAATTATTTAAAGATTGTAATTTTTGTTGTATTACTTCCTAAAAATTACAAGCAACCAGGGCCAAGATAAGGTGTTTTGGTGCCCACTGGCAGATGAAAACAATGGAGTCCTCACCCTCCGATGAACCTTCAGCTTCCAAGTAAAGGAATAGAACAGAGACTGAGGTCAAGGTTACATATAGCATAATTCATTGTTTGGGAACCATTTACACAATTCACGAGCCAAATTCATCCCTGACACCCCATAATTTATATGTCAGACACAATGATGGTCAGGGAAACTAATTTAACTTATCTGTAATAGGGACAAATTAAGGTGTCCAATATTTGGCGGGTACCGTAATGGAAACTAAACAGACCCCATTATAGATAAATGGACAGGTACTGTATTATGGTTTTTACATCCGTCATGCGACAAATTCCAGTTGGCCACAAAACTGATGGTGGTTCTGGTGCCGTATTTCTGTACTGATGATGGTTATTGTGTTTTATTTCTGTATTGATCATGGTTCTGATGCTGTATTCATGTAGTGATGGTTGGTCTGGTGCTATATTTATGTACTACTGATGGCTCTGGTGATTGTATTCACGTAGTGATGATAATTCTGGTGCCGTGTTCATTCACGGAACCATCATCAGTACATTAACAAGAAACCAAAATCATCATCAGTATATAAATAGAACAACAGAGCCATCAACAGTACATTAATACAGAACTAGAACCATAATCAGCAAATAAATAGGTCACTAGTACCACCATCAGCACATGAATACATCACCAGAACCTCCATCAATACATTAATGAGTCGCAAGAACCTCAATCAGTAAATGAATACATCATGAGAATCACTGTAAATATATAAATACAACACCAGAACCATCATCAGTACAAGTATACATCACCAGAACAGCCACCAGTACATGAATATTGTACATCACCACGCTTCATACAGCAATCAATTGTAATAATAAGTCAGGCCCATATACATTTGTATCTCATGAACCTGCAACTCCCAGAATGTCTTTACCAATGATAAGGTGATGCTGGGAGTTGTTGTTATCAGTGTTTATCAGACTGCAGACCATACAGGAACCACAGCACTGATGAGACATAGTCAGTATCAACAAACATTTGCATCCAGGTACCTTACAGGTTATATCTTCTCTGAGTCTTTCCTTTCTTTTCATCTCTATCTTTTGTGGCACCCCTGAGGCTCAGTTGCCACAGAGGTACTGCACCTCCTCCTAAGGTGTGGTGCCCCACCATCCAGGTAAGCTGGGGGCTCCTGACCACGCTCCAACACTCGCACCCCACACAATAGAGTAGTTCAGCAAAACCACATTGCGGCTCCTTGCTTAGAGAGAAGCAGAGCACCTTTGGTGGTTCTCTACTTGGAACACTAGACGTGCTGGGAGGTGGCTGGAGTTGAGAATACATAAAACAGTGGGATGGTTTAGGATTACAGGTCAGTCAGTGAGTGAGTCAGAAGGAGTAGGAGAGAGGAAGCCACTTGGAGAGGAGTGGGGATCCCTGGAAGAGGGATGGAGGAAGGAGTGCTGCAGCTGCCTCAGTGACCTGAGCCAGCTGGCATGGGAAAGGAAAGAAGGAGAAAGACATTGAACTGAAGCGTGAGCTACCATAGGAGAGAAAGACAAGTACTGAACGTAAGAGTAAAAGGGAACACAGAGGACGTGGGTTAGAGGAAGAACCCTGCCTAGAAGTTCTAAGCGCAAGGCCGGGGCCCGGTCCCCGAGGTTGTATGGACACGAATGGTTCTGCAGCAGAAACCGGCGGAGTAGTGGGCTGTAAATGCACTACTCCCATCTAAGACTTGAGGGCACAACAGCAACACGGATAGAGAGCCGGGACTTAGGAGTAGAGAGTCCCCGAAGCAGGCTACAGCTGTCTGCTGTACAAGTAGAGTTCTTGGGAACATCTGTCAGGAGGAACTCCAGTGTAACACAGTACTAGGAGATCTTCACACTTAAAGGCGCTATAGAGGAGATGTTCAGAAAAAGGCACCTAAGTTGGCGGAGCATGGAAGGGAGCCTGTCATCTTGCCTGGGGGTTGACTGAGTCCCTGACCCGGAGGATTCGGCACAGAAGCGGGCACTACAGACTGTGAGTAAAGCTTTGGAACTATATGCCCTGGTGTCCTCCATTCCTTCCTGTGTCCATCCGCCTGGCACTGCTACATCCCCTGCGCCAAACACTACACCATCTAAGTGTCTCCACATCTACACTGCCCTGGGACAACAGCCCTGCCTGTGGAGGACTATAACATCATTGCTGCACCACACCATCTGTCCCGGAGGATCTGTCTGCAGCGTCGGCTTAACATCTCCCTTGCCGAACACCACAGGTGGCGTCACAAACTATTCAACTACATTCTACCATTCACAACATCTTCCTATTACTTGGGCGCCCAGGGCCACGGTCCGGGTCACCGCTTCTGTGACACATCCCACTGATACTGGCCCGGTACCGAGTACCCCACGGCCCTGGGAGGGCGACCCACTTTTCCAGATGCCACAATGCCTTTTCATGTACACAGCTCTTCTCTCCAGATTCCCTATTCTCCAGTCTTCTGCAGCACAATGCCCTTAAAAATAATATTGTTATTAAAATGCCCTTAGCATAAAAACATTTGTCTATATTATGATCTAAATAAGCCTTCTATGGTAAATGGCCCCCACTTTCCATGTAATGATCTATAACCACCTCAATTACTGCCATTATCAGCTATAACCACCACACCGTCCACCCTTACGAACCACAGCCTGTTCCATGGTTGTCCCCTCCCCACAATCTATATCTCCACATTGTCCCCCCGCCATGCTAACTTATCTTCTTAATGAGTTCCCTTTTCACACTATGCCCCCATACTGCACACCACGTTGTCTTCTCCAAACTGTACTTCCCCTACATGGTATGGTCACTACAGCCGCCCATACAGTATGATTTCCACAATTGACCTTCAATATACAAAATTATCCAACATAGCCGTCCATGCCGTATGATGTCCATCAAAGCCCCCAAATATACAGCATGAATTCCACCACAGCCCCTTGTACAGTATAATGTCCTCAACATCCCCAATACAGTATGGTCACCACAGGCCCCTTTACAGTATGATGTTTACACAGCCACGTATATAGTATGATCCCCCATGTAAGTCCCCACAGCCAGTTGCATGTATGTCCTCACAGTCAGCCCAATGTATGTCACTATATCCAGATCTATCTATGTGCCCACAGTCAGTCCCATGTATTTCCTAACAGTCAGCCCGACATATGGCCCCACAGCCAGCCCCACGTATGTCCCCACAGCCAGCCCCTCTTATGTCCCCACAGCCAGCCACTCGATTGTCCCAACAGCGAGCCCCTCATATGTACAGCAGTGGCCGTTGGATGCCATGATGGCGTCACTGCATCGCATCATCTCACGTCCTCTGCGTGCACCATCTCCACAGGCCGGAAGTGACCTGTGTTCTGCTGGAGTTCCTGGAGGAGCAGGGGTCTGATTACAGCTCCACTTCTCCTATGCTGGTGGCGCCCACATCGCTTCAATTGTATCAACGTCTTATAGACGTGAATACAATGTGATGAAATCAACTGAGGGAGCAATAATAAGAAAATGTAAGACATACAAGACCACTGATAATCTCCCTCGATCTGGGGCTCCACGCAAGATCTCACCCCATGGGGTCAAAATGATCTCAAGAACGGTAAGCAAAAATCCCAGAACCACACATGGGGACCTAGTGAATGACCTGTATAGAGCTGGGACCACCGTAACAAAGGCTACCACCAGCAACACACTACGCCGCCAGTGACTCAGATATTGCAGTGCCAGACATGTCCCCATGCTTAAGCCAGTACATGTCCGGGCCCATCTGAAGTTTGATAGAGAGTTTTGGATTATCCAGAAGACTGTTGGGAGAATATCAGATGGTCTGATGAAACCAAAGTAGAAATGTTTGATAGAAACAAAACTTGTTGTGTTTGTAGGAGACAGAAAGCTGAGTTGCATTCAAAGAACACCATACCTACTGTGAAGCATGGTGGTGGCAACATCATGCTTTGGGGCTGTTTCTCTGCAAAGGGACCAGGATGACTGATCCGTGTACATGAAAGAATGAATGGGGCCACGTATTGTTAGATTTTGAGTGCAAACTTCCTTCCATCAGCAAGGGCATTGAAGATGAAACATGGATAGGTCATTCAGCATGATAATGATCCCAAGCACACCGCCAGGGCAATGAAGGAGTGGCTTCGTAAGAAACTTATGAACGTCCTGGAGTGGCCTAGCCAGTCTCCAGATCTCAACCCCATAGAAAACCTTTAGAGGGATTTGAAAGTCTGTGTTGCCCAGCGACAGGCCCAAAACATCACTGCTCTAGAGGAGATCTTCATGGAGGAATGGGCCAACATACCACCAACAGTGTGTGCCAACCTTGTGAAGACTTACAGAAAATGTTTGAGCTCTGTCATTGAAAACAAAGGATATATAACAAAATATTTAGAGGAACTTTTGTTAATAACCAAATACTTATTTTCCACCATAATTTGCTAAATAAATCTTACCAAATCAAACAAGGTGATTTTCTGGATTTGTTTTCTCATTTTGACTCTCATAGTTGTGGTCTACCTATGATGTCAATTACAGGCCTCTCTCATCTTTTTATGTGGGAAAAGTGGGAAAACTTGCACAATTGGTGGCTAAATACTATTTTCCCCCACTGTATTTATCACTTATCCTGTACACTTGGTGCTACTTTAAAACCACAGATTTTCTGCAGACAAAAACAGCAGTAAAAACTGCAGCGTAAACACGAAACATCAATGAAAAGGAATGGCACATATATGTGTTGCAATGCTCTTATGGTGTACACAAAATGAATGGGGCTGTAAGGGTACAATAGATTTCAGAAAGGCTGTAAGGGTACAATAGATTTCAGAAAGGCAGATTTTAAGGGATTCAGAAAGAGAATTGGAGGGATCCAATGGCTGGATATCCTTAAAGACAAAAATGTCCAGGAAGGATGGGAAATCTTGAAAAATGAAATTCTCAAAGCACAATTGTTAACAATTCCGAAAAGAGGGAAGAATAGGAAGCATTTAAGGAAGCCAGGATGGATGAACACAGAACTTAAGCACATGCTAAAAAGGAAGAAAAAAATGTTTATAAAATGGAAAGAGGGAGGCATATCTAAAGAAGAATATAATGCTGTCTGCAGAACCTGCAGGGCACAAATCAGATTAGCTAAAGCTGACAATGAATTGAGGCTTGCAAGAGATGTCAAAAGCAATAATAAAGGATTTTGGGGATATGTCAAAAGTAAAAGAAAAGTCAAAGATGCTATAGGATTTTTACAGGTTGAAAATGATGAAATGGTAAGACAGGATGTTGAGAAGGCCGAACTTTTAAATTCCTATTTTGCATCTGTTTTCTCTCAGAAAGGAAATGTGACATCAACTGTTCTTCACTGTCCTATTAAGGGAATAGAAGAATCCAGGATATCTATAAACAGAAAGATAGTGAGGAAACACTTAGCTAACCTAAATGAATTCAAGTCTCCAGGTCCAGATGAATTACACCCCAGAGTACTGAAGGAGATAGCAGAAGAAATTTTTGAACCCCTCTCCATAATCTTTGAAAATTCTTGGAGAACAGGAGAAGTCCCAGAAGACTGGAGAAGAGCAAATGTTGTTCCTATCTTCAAAAAGGGGAAGAAGGTGGACCCAGGCAACTATAGGCCGGTGAGTCTGACTTCTATACCAGGAAAGATCTTTGAACAAATTATTAAAGAACATGTATGTCAGTACCTGGATAAGAATGAAGTGATTAAACAGAGTCAGCATGGGTTTGTAACTAGTAAGTCATGTCAGACTAACTTAATTTCCTTCTATGACGGAATCACTGATTGGGTGGATCAAGGAAATGCTGTAGATATAGTATATCTTGACTTCAGCAAAGCATTTGACAAAGTATCTCATACAATCCTTATTGAAAAAATGACTAAGTATGGAATGGACAAGGCAACTGTTAGGTGGATTCATAACTGGCTTAGTGATCGGACCCAAAGAGTGGTTGTAAATGGCTGCACATCCAGTTGGAAGAATGTCTCAAGTGGGGTACCACAGGGCTCTGTCCTGGGCCCTGTATTGTTCAACATCTTTATCAACGATTTAGATGAAGGAATTGAGGGTAAGCTGATTAAATTTGCTGATGACACAAAGCTAGGAGGGATAGCTAATACTAGAGAAGAGAGAGAGAGGATTCAAAAAGATATAAATAAACTGGAGAAGTGGGCAGCAACTAACAGAATGGTTTTTAACAGGGAAAAATGCAAAGTACTACATCTGGGCAATAAAAATGAAGAAAGCATATACAGAATGGGAGGAATAGGCCTAAGCAACAGCACATGTGAAAAAGACTTGGGTATACTAATAGATCACAGACTGAATATGAGTCAACAGTGTGATGCAGCAGCAAAAAAAGCAAATGCAATTCTAGGATGTATTAACAGAAGCATACAGTCTAGATCACGTGAAGTCATTATTTCCCTCTACTCCTCTTTGGTCAGACCTCATCTGGAATATTGTGTCCAGTTTTGGGCACCACATTTTAAAAAAGACGTCAACAAACTGGAGCAAGTTCAGAAAAGAGCGACCAGAATGGTGACTGGTCTGCAAACCCTGTCTTATGAGGAAAGGATGCAGGATTTGGGATTGTTTAGTTTGCAAAAGAGAAGACTGAGAGGAGACTTAATAGCTGTCTACAAATATCTAAAGGGCTGTCACATTGTAGAAGGATCAACTTTATTCTCATTTGCACAAGGAAAGACTAGAAGCAATGGGATGAAACTGAATGGGAGGAGACACAGATTAGAAATTAGAAAAAACTTTTTGACAGTTAGAGTGATCAATGAGTGGAACAAGCTGCCACGAGAAGTGGTGAGTCAGCATGGGTTTGTAACTAGTAAGTCATGTCAGACTAACTTAATTTCCTTCTATGACGGAATCACTGATTGGGTGGATCAAGGAAATGCTGTAGATATAGTATATCTTGACTTCAGCAAAGCATTTGACAAAGTATCTCATACAATCCTTATTGAAAAAATGACTAAGTATGGAATGGACAAGGCAACTGTTAGGTGGATTCATAACTGGCTTAGTGATCGGACCCAAAGAGTGGTCGTAAATGGCTGCACATCCAGTTGGAAGAATGTCTCAAGTGGGGTACCACAGGGCTCTGTCCTGGGCCCTGTATTGTTCAACATCTTTATCAACGATTTAGATGAAGGAATTGAGGGTAAGCTGATTAAATTTGCTGATGACACAAAGCTAGGAGGGATAGCTAATACTAGAGAAGAGAGAGAGAGGATTCAAAAAGATATAAATAAACTGGAGAAGTGGGCAGCAACTAACAGAATGGTTTTTAACAGGGAAAAATGCAAAGTACTACATCTGGGCAATAAAAATGAAGAAAGCATATACAGAATGGGAGGAATAGGCCTAAGCAACAGCACATGTGAAAAAGACTTGGGTATACTAATAGATCACAGACTGAATATGAGTCAACAGTGTGATGCAGCAGCAAAAAAAGCAAATGCAATTCTAGGATGTATTAACAGAAGCATACAGTCTAGATCACGTGAAGTCATTATTTCCCTCTACTCCTCTTTGGTCAGACCTCATCTGGAATATTGTGTCCAGTTTTGGGCACCACATTTTAAAAAAGACGTCAACAAACTGGAGCAAGTTCAGAAAAGAGCGACCAGAATGGTGACTGGTCTGCAAACCCTGTCTTATGAGGAAAGGATGCAGGATTTGGGATTGTTTAGTTTGCAAAAGAGAAGACTGAGAGGAGACTTAATAGCTGTCTACAAATATCTAAAGGGCTGTCACATTGTAGAAGGATCAACTTTATTCTCATTTGCACAAGGAAAGACTAGAAGCAATGGGATGAAACTGAATGGGAGGAGACACAGATTAGAAATTAGAAAAAACTTTTTGACAGTTAGAGTGATCAATGAGTGGAACAAGCTGCCACGAGAAGTGGTGAGTCAGCATGGGTTTGTAACTAGTAAGTCATGTCAGACTAACTTAATTTCCTTCTATGACGGAATCACTGATTGGGTGGATCAAGGAAATGCTGTAGATATAGTATATCTTGACTTCAGCAAAGCATTTGACAAAGTATCTCATACAATCCTTATTGAAAAAATGACTAAGTATGGAATGGACAAGGCAACTGTTAGGTGGATTCATAACTGGCTTAGTGATCGGACCCAAAGAGTGGTCGTAAATGGCTGCACATCCAGTTGGAAGAATGTCTCAAGTGGGGTACCACAGGGCTCTGTCCTGGGCCCTGTATTGTTCAACATCTTTATCAACGATTTAGATGAAGGAATTGAGGGTAAGCTGATTAAATTTGCTGATGACACAAAGCTAGGAGGGATAGCTAATACTAGAGAAGAGAGAGAGAGGATTCAAAAAGATATAAATAAACTGGAGAAGTGGGCAGCAACTAACAGAATGGTTTTTAACAGGGAAAAATGCAAAGTACTACATCTGGGCAATAAAAATGAAGAAAGCATATACAGAATGGGAGGAATAGGCCTAAGCAACAGCACATGTGAAAAAGACTTGGGTATACTAATAGATCACAGGCTGAATATGAGTCAACAGTGTGATGCAGCAGCAAAAAAAGCAAATGCAATTCTAGGATGTATTAACAGAAGCATACAGTATAGATCACGTGAAGTCATTATTTCCCTCTACTCCTCTTTGGTCAGACCTCATCTGGAATATTGTGTCCAGTTTTGGGCACCACATTTTAAAAAAGACATCAACAAACTGGAGCAAGTTCAGAAAAGAGCGACCAGAATGGTGACCGGTCTGCAAACCCTGTCTTATGAGGAAAGGTTGCAGGATTTGGGATTGTTTAGTTTGCAAAAGAGAAGACTGAGAGGAGACTTAATAGCTGTCTACAAATATCTAAAGGGCTGTCACATTGTAGAAGGATCAACTTTATTCTCATTTGCACAAGGAAAGACTAGAAGCAATGGGATGAATCTGAATGGGAGGAGACACAGATTAGACATTAGAAAAAACTTTTTGACAGTTAGAGTGATCAATGAGTGGAACAAGCTGCCACGAGAAGTGGTGAGTTCTCCTTCAATGGATGTCTTCAAACAGAGGCTGGACAGACATCTGACTGGGATGATTTAGCGAATCCTGCTTTGAGCAGGGGGTTGGACCAGATGGCCCAGGAGGTCCCTTCCAACTCTACGATTCTATGATTCTAGGCACATGCCCCAGAGGGAAATACAGTGCACCACATATATTTTGCCATATAGAGTGGATACGAGTCTGCCTTCCCCTAAGGAACATAGCGCAGGAATAGAATAGAAATTTTGCTTTTGGCTAATTAAAAATTGTCCCATTGTGGGTTGACACCCCCCCTCAATGACACAAAATCTACCAATATGAAGTTACATCCGGTTCCTGATATTTCAGCTCTCCATCATGGAGATCGGACGGAGACATGATCTGGACAAAGCAAGCAAAGTAATCAGTGCACAAGACCCCAATTTACTTTTGTTAACTTGTCTATGTAGTAAGCTTGGTTCTGTTCCCTTATCTGTGTAGTAAATTGTTTCTGTATCTATGTAGTTAGTGTTGAATCTTTGGTGAAGATATTCCTATATATAGCCTATATTCCTATATATAGAGGGAGAGAGTGCAACATCTCCAAAAGTTATTTTTGTTTTTTTAATTCAGTTTGAGATCATAAAAAATACATAAATAAAACACCTAATTACAGGATCCATTCATTTGAATGGGAACAGAAGAGTCCTAGGATTTCTTCCATTTGCCTCCTTTCCAGCTGCATTCTCTGTTTCAAACGAAGTCTGTACTTTTTTTTTCCAGCCCAAAAAATGGTTAGCAAACCAAAGTTTAAAAAAAAAATAAAATCTATGGGAAACGGATTGTTATCCATTAACCGATCCATTCTTTTAGCACACCTCATGACCCTGACTTATGGATATGGGACGGACCCCCACTCCATCTTAAAACCACCATAACTACAGTAAACCTAGGCACTAGAATAAATACACAACACATTATTTTGGTTGTCAAAATGGCCACAGCTTTATTTAAATCACAGGATTAAAACAATCACAGTAGGAGTCAGGTGAAGTGCTAGTACATTGGGATTCACAAGTACTGTGATATCCCCAGCTGTCTGACATACAGAACCAGGACAGACAGCCATAAAGGGGCGGCACGCACTGGCTTGCCATTCAAGCAGAGCCAGTAAACTTTCAGGGCACCAATGACCCTATTATCCTCACTCCTGTGCTTAACCACTGTGCCCGCCCCTGATTGACGTTACCATTACAACGTCCTTGAGGCTGGCCACCAAAGCCGAGCCTGTTCACCACCATGAGGTTTTACATCCTCTATTAGTTAAAATGAGTCCACCTTAACTTGCCTGCAACTTCCACCTGACTCCTAAACCGCCACCAGAGAGGCCATTTGACACCTTAAATGGACTCGACCCCCATCAACCATGCCTAACAAAGCCATCAACCATTTCTACATGCTATGGAAAGTCTGTGCACACAAGTAATAAAATTAAAATTCTAGAGCTCCGACGGATTAATTTTATCAATGCCATGCTACCAAGTTATGATCGATAATACGGTAACTACAGCAAAATAGCAGTTGCTAAACATCCTGCAATGAGGATCCCATAATGTGGAATGTGGAAAGTAAACCATAATTAAGGTCGTAGCCACAATCTGAATACCAGTATAATGACATCTGTCATGCCTCAAAAAACTATTATACCGCACGTATTGTAGCCAGCTCTAATAATTCACCAATTCACAGATTTTAGTTCTGGAAACCACCATTATTTACAGTAGCTATGCAGTAAAATTTCTCAAACCCACTTACTAGCACTACTAAAGTGATGAACATGTCAATAGAAAGATATTATTATAAATAGGGAGTAATTAAAAACAACCGACCATAAAATAACGTTCAGAATATCTGGAAGTAGTAATTAAATAAACCTAAAGCAGAAAAAGTCTACAAAGGCATTATTAATAAAACTGCCACGCCATTGTTAATTGTTTTTCATGCGCTTGATAACATTTACTGTTGACCTCTCCAACTGGGTCAAAGGCATTGGGAATAGGCATATTGCCCTTTGTGTTAATGCACTTGATTATTTTACCCTTAGCCACTCCCACTGGCTCAAGGGCACCGGGAGTAGGCATACTGCCCTTTGTGTTAATGCACTTGATTATACCCTTAGCCGCTCCCACCAGCTCAAGGGCATCGGGAATAGGCATATTGCTCTTCATGTTAATGCACTTGATTACTTTACCCTTAGTCACTCCCACTGACTCAAGGGCACACAGATTAGGTACATTGCTCTTCAGTTTCATGCACTAGATAACTGCATTGTCCAGATGACAACCTTGTTCTCTTCTCCCCTCAGCCGCTGTTCCTGGCTCAGAGGAGCCAATTTCTTCTGTAGGCATGCAAAATATGATTGCCATGACCCCAGGGACTTTACCCTAACAGGGTCCTATAAAATATATATGCTTCAGGAGACCAGGGGGCCATAAGTCACCCCTCCATACCAGGGGGCCATACCCGAGATGGTTACCCCCTCCACACCATGGGGCCATACACGAGATGGTTACCCTCCACACCAGGGGGCCATACCTGAGATGATTACCCCTCAAAACCAGGGTGCCATACCTGAAATGGTTACCCTTCCAAACACAGGGGGGGTCAGCGGCCAGTTTATTAACAAATAACATAAACATTTACAATAAGTATTAAATACACAATCTTATATGACATGAGGGGAGGGTTCTTGGAGCCCCAAAAATTCTGGCAAAATATTTTGCAAAAACACAAGAACTTAAAAATCCACGTTACCCTCAGCCGTAAACCACCAGCTCGAGGGCACCAAACATCCTGTTCCGGGAAGTCCAACCACCAAAAGCTCCCGGGTAACACCCTGTCCAGAGCCGTAACCAAAAGCCAGATCCAGATTTTAACTTCCAATTCCTTTTCGTTGATTCAGCGTCAACTCCAATAACCCCAGCCCAGAGGTCCATACTTAATATGGTTACCCCTACTGACCAATTTATAAATAACTTCCAAGGACCAACTAAAAGAAAAACAGATAACTGTTTTGTTTTGTTTTTTTTTATTTTAAATTCATGTTCTTATTAAAATAAACATAAAATAAACATCAAAGCATAAATAATATTAACACGCTTGGGGGAGTCCTTGAAGCTCCCAAATCTGGTGATTACCAAACATAAAATGTACCAACAATTACTCCCAGACGTTACCCCACTAGATCGGGAGCACCATAGCCACAAGGGTTGCAATGTTCACTTGAATTTCCTGGGGATCCGACAAACTCTTGCCGAAACTCCCCTCCACCTTTCACCAGGTCCAGAACCATATTGAATTCCAAAAGGAGGAAACCATATCCCAATGGATCCCCCAGACCATATTTAACCAACTTCAAGGACCCCTCCAACCGCACAAAATGTGGGATAAATGAGGGTGAAAACCATGCCGGTTTACAACCAAGGTATGCAACAGGTTAATAATGGAAAATATCCCATCGTAAGGTCCAGAAATAGACAGAGATGGGCAATGCTGTGTTATATGCTGTAACAATAAATGAGAAGCCGCCTGCTCCTCTACAGCAGTTACAGACTCTAATCACCAGTTGCACATAAATGGTAAGAAACATGTAGGTCTAATATAAGCTGCCTGCAGCCATAGGTGTGTGAGCAGAAAACTGCAAGTTCTGTATCCGTCACTCTACTACATACAATTACAATAGACGAGAGACAGGGCTGAAAACTGGGCCCATGATGTGTCCTCCAGAGCAATGTGCAGCCTCACACTAGGAGTGCCCACTCACTGCCCGCCATGTGCTGAGTTATTACTGCCCACTCACTGCCCGCCATGTGCTGAGTTATTAGTGCCCACTCACTGCCCGCCATGTGCCGAGTTATTACTGCCCACTCACTGCCCGCCATGTGCTGAGTTATTACTGCCCACTCACTGCCCGCCATGTGCTGAGTTATTACTGCCCACTCAAATGTGCCGAGTTACTCCACGATTATTTATTTTACACATGATAAAACATAATCCATTCAGTCCTCTTCTATCCGCCATCTTAGGTAATATAAAATAAGCTCTAGGTGGGTATACTCTGATCATGCAATATACGAGGGGGAGGACTAAAAGCAGCAATAGCTACAGAAATCAAGCACTAAGCTGGAAGTCATGTCCAGATTAGAGTTGAGTGAAACGGGTCGAAAAATTTCAAAAGTCGCCGACTTTTGGCAAAGTCGGGTTTCATGAAACGAAACCCGACCCTAGGATGAGGTCGGCCACGAGGTCGGCGACTTACGCGCCAAAGTCGCGTTTCAAAAGTTTGTTTTGCGCTCTTTTTCAGCCAATCAGGATCCACGGACACTGTGGGCAACGTGATGACATAGGCAGGGGTCACCACCATCTTTCAGAAGGGCATGCAAGTGATTGGCTTGCTTTGGTGGGCGTCACAGGGGGTATAAAAGGGCGTGCACGCCGACCGCCATCTTACTTCTGCCGATCTCAGTATAGGGAGAGGTTGCTGCTGATTCTGTAGGGAGAGCGTTAGGCAGGGAAGAAGACAAAAAAACTGCTTCTGCTGCTAGCGATTTGGCCTGCACAACACACCAGTCACTGTGTGTGCAGTGCAAGGGGAGGCTATATAGTGGTGTATCAGTGGTGTTGGTTGTTGGGCTGCCTTCTAAGGCTTCCTGACATTCCTGCATTGCTGTTTACCCACTGCTCCGCAAACTGCTTTTTTAAAAGCAATCCCAATTTTTTTTTTTGTCCTGCTGAGAAGAAAAAAAAACTGCTTCTGCTGCTAGCAATTTGGCCTGCACAACACACCAGTCACTGTGTGTGCAGTGCAAGGGGAGGCTATATTGTGGTGTATCAGTGGTGTTGGTTGTTGGGCTGCCTTTTAAGGCTTCCTGACAGGCTGGCATTGCTGTTTACCCACTGCTCTGCAAACTGCTTTTTTAAAAGCAATCCAATCTCCCTTATCCTCTAGTCACTTTTGTCACAGCTGTGCCATCGAGCCTGTGACATAGCGCTCAGATATCAGTGGGCCTCACACAATCCAAAAGTGTCCAGTGTCCAAAAGTGTGTGCAGAGATTCAAAATCTCCCTTATCCTCTAGTCACTTTGGTCACAGCTGTGCCATCGAGCCTGTCACATAGCGCTCAGATATTCATTGGGCCTCACACAATCCAAAAGTGTCCAGTGTCCAAAAGTGTGTGCAGAGATTCAAAATCTCCCTTATCCTCTAGTCACTTTGGTCACAGCTGTGCCATCGAGCCTGTCACATAGCGCTCAGATATTCATTGGGCCTCACACAATCCAAAAGTGTCCAGTGTCCAAAAGTGTGTGCAGAGATTCAAAATCTCCCTTATCCTCTAGTCACTTTGGTCACAGCTGTGCCATCGAGCCTGTCACATATCGCTCAGATATTCATTGGGCCTCACACAATCCAAAAGTGTCCAGTGTCCAAAAGTGTGTGCAGAGATTCAAAATCTCCCTTATCCTCTAGTCACTTTGGTCACAGCTGTGCCATCGAGCTTGTCACATAGCGCTCAGATATTCATTGGGCCTCACACAATCCAAAAGTGTCCAGTGTCCAAAAGTGTGTGCAGAGATTCAAAATCTTCCTTATCCTCTAGTCACTTTGGTCACAGCTGTGCCATCGAGCCTGTCACATAGCGCTCAGATATTCATTGGGCCTCACACAATCCAAAAGTGTCCAGTGTCCAAAAGTGTGTGCAGAGATTCAAAATCTCCCTTATCCTCTAGTCACTTTGGTCACAGCTGTGCCATCGAGCCTGTCACATAGCGCTCAGATATTCATTGGGCCTCACACAATCCAAAAGTGTCCAGTGTCCAAAAGTGTGTGCAGAGATTCAAAATCTCCCTTATCCTCTAGTCACTTTGGTCACAGCTGTGCCATCGAGCCTGTCACATAGCGCTCAGATATTCATTGGGCCTCACACAATCCAAAAGTGTCCAGTGTCCAAAAGTGTGTGCAGAGATTCAAAATCTCCCTTATCCTCTAGTCACTTTGGTCACAGCTGTGCCATCGAGCCTGTCACATAGCGCTCAGATATTCATTGGGCCTCACACAATCCAAAAGTGTCCAGTGTCCAAAAGTGTGTGCAGAGATTCAAAATCTCCCTTATCCTCTAGTCACTTTGGTCACAGCTGTGCCATCGAGCCTGTCACATAGCGCTCAGATATTCATTGGGCCTCACACAATCCAAAAGTGTCCAGTGTCCAAAAGTGTGTGCAGAGATTCAAAATCTCCCTTATCCTCTAGTCACTTTGGTCACAGCTGTGCCATCGAGCCTGTCACATAGCGCTCAGATATTCATTGGGCCTCACACAATCCAAAAGTGTCCAGTGTCCAAAAGTGTGTGCAGAGATTCAAAATCTCCCTTATCCTCTAGTCACTTTGGTCACAGCTGTGCCATCGAGCCTGTCACATAGCGCTCAGATATTCATTGGGCCTCACACAATCCAAAAGTGTCCAGTGTCCAAAAGTGTGTGCAGAGATTCAAAATCTCCCTTATCCTCTAGTCACTTTGGTCACAGCTGTGCCATCGAGCCTGTCACATAGCGCTCAGATATTCATTGGGCCTCACACAATCCAAAAGTGTCCAGTGTCCAAAAGTGTGTGCAGAGATTCAAAATCTCCCTTATCCTCTAGTCACTTTGGTCACAGCTGTGCCATCGAGCCTGTCACATAGCGCTCAGATATTCATTGGGCCTCACACAATCCAAAAGTGTCCAGTGTCCAAAAGTGTGTGCAGAGATTCAAAATCTCCCTTATCCTCTAGTCACTTTGGTCACAGCTGTGCCATCGAGCCTGTCACATAGCGCTCAGATATTCATTGGGCCTCACACAATCCAAAAGTGTCCAGTGTCCAAAAGTGTGTGCAGAGATTCAAAATCTCCCTTATCCTCTAGTCACTTTGGTCACAGCTGTGCCATCGAGCCTGTCACATAGCGCTCAGATATTCATTGGGCCTCACACAATCCAAAAGTGTCCAGTATCTAAAAGTGTGTGCAGAGATTCAAAATCTCCCTTATCCTCTAGTCACTTTGGTCACAGCTGTGCCATCGAGCCTGTCACATAGCGCTCAGATATCAGTGGGCCTCACACAATCCAAAAGTGTCCAGTGTCCACAAGTGTCTGCAGAAATTCAAAATCTCCCCTGTCCTATAGACACCTTGTACCTTGTTTTACATTACTATATAGTTTGTTGGATTTTGTCTACATTTCTACCAAAAATGAGGAAGGCTGGTGGAAGAGGCCGTGGAATTGGGCGGGGGTTGGCAGCAGGTAATGATGGTGTTGGTGGTGGATCTGATGGTAGTGGCAAGAGCAAAATAGGACCGAATGCAGGAGGTGTTGAGCCTGCGTCATCGTCTAGCTACATAAGGCCTCGAACGCTTAGTTTTCTAGGAGTTGGCAAACCGCTTTTAAAGCCAGAGCATCAGGAAAAAGTTTTGTCTTACATTGCTGACTCAGTCTCCAGCTCTATCGCCTCCTCTTCTTCAGTTGTAAAAAGTAAAAGCACTGAGTCGTCATTGGAGGCTCATGTTCATGAACCACACCTTTCCTTGTGTCCTTCACCCCAACCAAGATTGAAGGATGACGCAGGCCATACTACTGATTACTCCATGGAGCTGTTTTCACATACCATGCCTGGATTATCAAGTGAAATGGTGAATTACCCAGGCCAAGATGAATCTGACATGGAGTGCACTGATGCACAGCCGCTGATGGATGATTCTGCTGGTACATTCACTCAGAGCACTACATTGTCCTCGCAGTGTACAGAGCCAGATTCTGACCCTGATGAGACTCAGGTGCCCCTTCCCGCACACTATACCACCATACACGGTGACACAGAGGAAGGTGCACATGACATAGAAGAGGAGGTGATGGATGACCCAGTTGTTGACCCAGATTGGCATCCATTGGGGGAAGAGGGTGCTGCTTCCAATAGCTCAGATGAGGAGCATCCACAGCAGACATCGACATCGCAACAGCTGTTATCTGGCAGGCCCGGAGCACTCCAAAGACAGGTTCCAAACATCAAAAGAGTTGCTGGACAGCTTGTCCAGAGGGTCAAAAGATCACAGCGTGCTAGGCCGCAAAATGTCTGCCAAAGTAGGAAGAGTGCAGTGTGGCACTTTTTTGAACAAAATCCTCATGATCAGGCCAAGGTTATCTGTAAGAAGTGCGCAAAGACCTTTAGCCGAGGGAAAAATCTGAAAAATTTGAATACCAGTTGCATGCTTAGACATTTAACCAGCAATGCACTTGCAAGCGTGGACACAACACCAAACCTCAAGTGCCACATGTGCAACTGATCACAACGAAGGTAGTCAGCAACGCTACATTGTTTCCCCCACTGTAAGCCCACCGGTTAGCACAGCAGCAAATGTTGAGGTGTCGTTGCAAGGCCACAGCAGTCAGGGAATCCCACTGTTATATCAATGAAAGACTGATTCTAGGCCATCAGAAAGAACACCAACTCCATCACCATCATCAACCCTCTCTCAGTCCGCCCTGTCCACCGCTACTTCCACCATATGCAGCTCTCAAGTCCAGCTCACCCTCCCAGACACTATGAGTAGGTCAAGAAAGTACTCAGTCTCTCATCCGCGTACACTGGGTTTGAACGCCCACATTGCCAAAC
Source organism: Dendrobates tinctorius (assembly GCF_039654945.1). Lineage (NCBI taxonomy): Eukaryota > Metazoa > Chordata > Amphibia > Anura > Dendrobatidae > Dendrobates > Dendrobates tinctorius. The sequence continues at coordinate 80,163,357 of NW_027361738.1, forward strand.
TAATCTCGTTTGAGATGATGCCCTTTCGGTTGGTGGAAAGCACAGCTTTCCGCGAACTCATGGCCTATGCAGTACCACGCTATGACCTACCCAGTCGCCACTTCTTCTCTCGCAAAGCCATCCCAGCCCTCCACCATCATGTGAAAGACCGCATTGTCCATGCACTCAAGCAGTCAGTGAGCGGAAAGGTGCACCTCACAACTGATGCATGGTCCAGTCGGCATGGCCAGGGCGGTTACATGTCCATCACTGCGCACTGGGTTAATGTGGTGGATGCAGGGTCCACAGGGGACAGCGGTGGTGGGACAGTGCTGCCTAGCCCACGGTATAGGAAACAGTTGGCTGTAGGAGTTCGACCCTCCTCCTCCAGAAGAGAAAGCTCGTCCACAGAGCGCAGTCGTACGAGCACTCCATCTGCAGCTGCCACTGTTGCACACGATGTGTCCCCCTATCGAGCAGCTAGTGGAAAGCGTCAGCAGGCTGTGTTGCAGATGATGTGTTTGGGCAACAGACACACCGCCGAGGTGCTGGCCGAGTACTTGAAGCGACAAACTGAGTCATGGCTGGGCAGTGTACATCTTGAGGCAGGCAAGGTAGTTAGTGATAACGGCCGTAATTTTGTGGCAGCCATAGCCCTTTCAAAACTCAGCCATATACCTTGCTTGGCTCACACCTTGAACCTGGTGGTGCAGTGCTTCCTCAAAAATTATCCAGAGTTAACAGCCCTGCTCCAGAAGGTGCGAAGACTGTGCGCGCACATCCGCCGGTCGCCTGTACACTCCGTTCGTATGCAGAAGCTGCAGCGATTGCTCCACCTTCCCAACCACCGCCTCATTATCGACATTGCAACAAGGTGGAACTCCACCCTGCACATGGTGGAGCGGCTGTGCGAGCAGAGGCAGGCCATAATGCATTTGTGGGAGGATACACGGCCAGGCACTTTGAGAGCAGACATGGAGTTGACAGGTGTGCAGTGGTCGAAGCTGAAAGACCTCTGTAAAGTCCTTCAGTGTTTTGAGGAATGCACACGGCTGGTAAGCGCAGACGACGCCATCCTAAGCATGAGCATCCCACTTATGCGTCTGCTCATGCAAACTTTGACGCACCTTAAGGAGCAGGCGTCTGCAGCCAATGTTGATGAGGAGGAAGAGGAGGAGGGAATCCTTGATGACATTCAGCCATTGTCTGCTCAGGGACCTCTCCTGGACGAGGTGGAGGAGGAGGAGGATGATGGGGATGATTACTTAGGGGAGGAGGATGCATCTCGTGGGGCAAGTGAAAATGTTGGCGTGGCAAGGTCTGGTACAGGGTTTGTGCGTGACTGGAGGGATGTGGATTTGCCAGAAAGTGCTCCTCCAACCAGCACTCGCAGTGCATCATTGACACCGGGAACATTGGCCCACATGTCAGATTATGCCTTGCAGATCCTAAAAAGGGACCCACGCATTGCCAAAATGATGAACGATGACGACTACTGGTTAGCCAGCATCCTGGATCCACGCTATAAAGGCAAATTACAAAACATCATGCCACAGGAGAACCTTGACCTAATATTGGCTAATAAACAAGCAACTCTGGTAAATCGGTTGCTTGAGGCATTCCCAGCACACAGCAGCGGTGATGGTTCTCACACGAGCCGTACGGGCCGGGGGCAGCTTGGCAGAGGTGTTCGTGGTGCACACAGCAGAAGTGGCGTTGGAGACAGGGGTTTCATGACAATGTTGTGGACTGATTTTTCAAGTACCGCTCACACAACTGGTAATACTGCATCGATGGAAAGTGACAGGAGACAGCAGTTGTCAACTATGGTTACAAACTACTTTTCCTCCCATATCGATGTTCTCCCACACAGGTCATTCCCCTTTGACTATTGGGCCGCTAAACTGGACACCTGGCCTGAATTGGCACAATATGCCTTACAGGAGCTCGCTTGCCCAGCTGCAAGTGTGCTATCGGAAAGAGTCTTCAGTGCAGCTGGATCAATCCTGACAGAAAAAAGGACCCGTCTGTCAACCCAAAATGTGGATGATCTAACCTTCATTAAAATGAACCACGCATGGGTTTCCAAGGATTTTGTCCCACCTTCCTCTGATGACACATAGGGTGACAGAAAAATGGCTTGCTTTGGTCCACCTCTTCCTGGGACTTGACCTATTTCACCTTTTGCATCAGCTGAATGTCCAACATCAACATATGCCACTTTCTAAAACTCCCTAACTGTGCTGCCTCCCCCCCCATCGCCGGGGTCACCACCTAGCGCACGACACCGTGCGAGTGCCGTTGCCCTGGACAGGTGGGTAGGCCGACTCTTGGGCGCGGGCACTGGCACAGGGTCCCTCATAGTGCAATCAAGTGTCTCTGACGGTGGTGGTGCACACCCGCCGTCAGACACACCGCCGTACTATTGAGGGGCCCAGTGCCAGTACCGATGCCCACGAGTGGGCCCCCCTTGCTTGGGCAGGGCCCCAGCATTTGCAATCTTTACCTCTCCCTGCTGCTCCGCTGTGTAGTCTGGGCCGTCAAATCCATACTGTGCCTGACACCGTCTGAGCCTGCCTCCTGATGTATAGACATATATTTTGAATGTGTACGCTATCCATACATGTTATCCGGGGAAACGGTACCCTTTCTAACCTTTGTGCAATCACGTGCAATCCATACTGGGCCTAACACCGTCTGAGCCTGCCTCCTGAGACATATATTTTGAATGTGTACGCTATCCATACATGTTATCCGGGGAAACGGTACCCTTTCTAACCTTTGTGCAATCACGTGCAATCCATACTGGGCCTAACACCGTCTGAGCCTGCCTCCTGAGACATATATTTTGAATGTGTACGCTATCCATACATGTTATCCGGGGATACGGTACCCTTTCTAACCTTTGTGCAATCACGTGCAATCCATACTGGGCCTAACACCGTCTGAGCCTGCCTCCTGAGACATATATTTTGAATGTGTACGCTATCCATACATGTTATCCGGGGATACGGTACCCTTTCTAACCTTTGTGCAATCACGTGCAATCCATACTGGGCCTAACACCGTCTGAGCCTGCCTCCTGAGGCATATATTTTGAATGTGTACGCTATCCATACATGTTATCCGGGGATACGGTACCCTTTCTAACCTATGTGCAATCACGTGCAATCCATACTGGGCCTAACACCGTCTGAGCCTGCCTCCTGAGACATATATTTTGAATGTGTACGCTATCCATACATGTTATCCGGGGATACGGTACCCTTTCTAACCTTTGTGCCATCACGTGCAATCCATACTGGGCCTAACACCGTCTGAGCCTGCCTCCTGATGTATAGACATATATTTTGAATGTGTACGCTATCCATACATGTCATCTGGGGATACGGTACCCTTTCTCACCTTTGTGCAATCACGTGTAATCCATACTGGGCGTGAGAACGGCTGGCGAGCTGTTAAGCAAGCTACAGCACCTGTGGTTTGCACACGTAAGTTTTTCATTTTTTAAGGAATGACGGTTAGGCCTAATTCCGGAACTGCGGTTGATCTGCACTTACTGGGAAATCATTGTTCGCGGGTAATAATTGTAATCAGTGATCCCCATCACTAACGTTGTTCAGCGGGCTATCTGCACCTGTAAGCGACAAACGCTGGCCTTTTCAGTGTAGCGCACATGCAGCCACGGACATGTAAGGGCATGACACACCAGTTATTGGCCAATCTCATGTGCCAGAGCCTCACGTGTCCCTCTAGTAAGCCGGACTCGGACCGCGGGGCATGACGGAGTCTCGTTCGTTAACGGAATTAAGCTTGCAATGTGTGCATCTGTTCTGTAGCTGGCATGGTTGAGGTTTCCCAGGTGGAGTCGAATTTAACCGTAGGCTCCACTCCTGGTGGTGCCCTTCTGGACATTCCTTTAAGGTTCAGCTTTGCAACCATACTGCCCACGTAAAACAAACACTTTGCCTTCATGAACGCTGTTTGGAGGGTCATGACTCGTGGGAATAACGCCGCCCAATCAGTTAACCTGCTAGAGAGATCCTTCGTTGCTCCCAAGCATGACATCACACTCCCTAGGAAGAAGGTAATGCCACTGTGGCGACCGTACTCCTGGGGGCGACACAAGTGCACTGATGCCCAGCCACTGCTCGATGAATCTGCTGGTACATTGACCCAGACCACTACATTCCCCTCGCACGCTACACGACCTGAATCTGACCCTGATGAAACTCAGGTTACCCTTCCCATATACAGTTCCATCTTACACGGTGACAAAGAGGAAGCTGCAGATGAAAGTGCAGGTTCGGCCCACCCGCCATCAGACACACCACCGTACTATCAGGGGCCCTGTGCCAGTGCCGTCGCCAACGAGTGGGCCCCCCCTGCTTGCCCAGGATCACAGCACTTGCAAAGTTGAAATACTGTGCAGTGAGATGGAAGATGGGGACGACGAGGAATCCAGACAAGTACAGGGATTCCCTAGCGAGGAGACTTATTTGATTGTTTTCAATGTTGGGACAGCAATTTTTGGGGAGCACTATACTCTGGAGAATGATAGATGGGGCCCACCATACACTGGAACATTCCAAAGGTGGACATCAGACACTGGAGCAGCATTTACAGGGCCCATTATACACTAGAGCATTAGAAATGGGGCCCATTATGTTTGGAGCATTATTTGGGCCCATAAGACAGTGGAGCTTCATCCATGGGGACCAACATATACTGTAGCATTATGTGGAGCTCATCATATACTGTTTCAAACATTATATGGGACCAATGATTCTGTATGGAGAAATAGATGGGCCTCGTCATGAGATGTAAAAAGTGAGGTATTTTTCATTGTACTATACCGCTATTTCTCTGCCATATCGGAGCATGATGAGTTGTGGTATGTGTTAAAGGGGCGCTCTTTCACCCAGGGCACATGAAAACCTGCAGCCAGCCCTCCCCCCCCACAACTTTAGCCAAATAACCCCCATTTTTCAGTTCGTAACTTGTATTATGAAGTTAATTAAGGTTGACAAGCTTAAGTAAGAAGAATTGATGCTTTTGGCATTCAAATGGGCACTGTTGGTGTGTTTCCTGTCCTTCTCTCACTGCCGACTTTTATTCCCCATTGACTTACATTGGGTTTCGTGTTTCGGGACGACCCCGACTTTTCCCTATAATCGGACGATCTTGCTCGACCCGACTTTTGGAAAAGTCGGGTTTCGCGAAACGAAACACGACCCTAAAAAACCAAAAGTCGCTCAACTCTAGTCCAGATTATATGTACAGCCAGGAAAATGACCTGGAGACACAGGATGTCTATACCCAGCATGATCCGTATACAGCAGAGCGAGGAGTGATATCATGTATACAGACCTGTGGTACAGGTGAAGTATACAGCACAGGAATAGAGCCTTTACACAGATACCACATATATAGTGAGTAACCTGGTTACACGGGATCTGCACACCCAGCCTCACAGTATGTAATAGAGATGAGGTCACATACAGATCATCAGACTCCATAACTGGGAAGGGGGGATAATCCGCACCCAGCAGGGTCAGTATACAGTGCACTGACATGAAGTGCAGCCTCCCATCATCATACATATACCATCCCCCGACTGCTCCTCTCACCAGTGTCTCTAATACATGTGACTGCCCAGCTCCACCATAGTAATGGCAGACACTGCATGTGTCCCTGCCCTGTCCTATCATACATAAACCCAGAACTCATGAAGACTCTGTATAATACAGCAGTAATGTGGGATATCAGAAATGTCTGCAGGGTAGTCACACAAAAGCTGCCTCTGCAATAAGTGAGGGAACATGGCGGCTACAGGAATTTCTGAGGTAATCTTGACCCCAGATATGATGTAGGAGCTGATACTACCTTAGTACACACTACACCATGTCTGAGGTGAATGCAGAGTAGTATATGAAACATGTCTGCAGGGAGGTCACACGGAAGATCACAGTCTGTGAGGAAAATGTAGCATGCACATGAGGGACATGGCAGCTACATGAATCGCTGAGGTAATATTGGTCCCATACATAAAGAAACCACTGGAGCCATAGGCGGAGGAGGACATGACTTGGGGATGGGTGGCCCTTTACTCCTGCAGCTTTTTTGGTATAGTGGTGTAGATTTTTAAGCAGGAGGGATGTTGCTTTAAGAAGAGAAAAGCCCAGTATGTCTGTGCCTGGGGGGTCACTGTGAGGAGGGTGGGATTATATAGAGCAGGAAATCTGTGTCTCTCCCTCACTTCAGACATCATGTACTAGTGTAGTATCAGCTCCTACATTATGTATGGGACCAATATTACCTCAGCGATTCATGTAGCTGCCATGTCCCTCATGTGCATGCTGCATTTTCCTCACAGACTGTGATCTTCCGTGTGACCTCCTGCAGACATGTTTCATATACTACTCTGCATTCACCTCAGACATGGTGTAGTGTGTACTAAGGTAGTATCAGCTCCTACATCATATATGGGATCAAGATTACCTCAGAAATTCCTGTAGCCGCCATGTTCCCTCACTTATTGCAGAGGCAGCTTTTGTGTGACCACCCTGCAGACATTTCTGATATCCCACATTACTGCTGTATTATACAGAGTCTTCATGAGTTCTGGGTTTATGTATGATAGGACAGGGCAGGGACACATGCAGTGTCTGCCATTACTATGGTGGAGCTGGGCAGTCACAGGTATTAGAGACACTGGTGAGAGGAGCAGTCGGGGGATGGTATATGTATGATGATGAGAGGCTGCACTTCATGTCAGTGCACTGTATACTGACCCTCCTGTGTGCGGATTATCCCCCCTTCCCAGTTATGGAGTCTGATGATCTGTATGTGGCCTCATCTCTGTTACACACTGTGAGGCTGGGTGTGCAGATCCCGTGTAACCAGGTTACTCACTATATGTGGTATCTGTGTAAAGGCTCTATTCCTGTGCTGTATACTTCACCTCTACCACAGGTCTGTATACATGATATCACTCCTCGCTCTGCTGTATACGGATCATGCTGTGTATAGACATCCTGTGTCTCCAGGTTATTTTCCTGGCTGTACATATAACCTGGACATGACTTCCAGCTTAGTGCTTGATTTCTGTAGCTATTGCTGCCTTTAGTCCTCCCCCTCGTATATTGCATGATCAGAGTATACCCACCAAGAGCTTATTTTATATTACCTAAGATGGCGGATAGCACAGGCCTGAATGGATTATGTTTTATCATGTGTAAAATAAATAATCGTGGAGTGACTCAGCACATTTGAGTGGGCAGTAATAACTCAGCACATGGCGGGCAGTGAGTGAGCAGTAATAACTCAGCACATGGCGGGCAGTGAGTGGGCAGTAATTACTCAGCACATGGCGGGCAGTGAGTGGGCACTAATAACTCAGCACATGGCGGGCAGTGAGTGGGCAGTAATAACTCAGCACATGGCGGGCAGTGAGTGGGCAGTAATTACTCAGCACATGGCGGGCAGTGAGTGGGCACTAATAACTCAGCACATGGCGGGCAGTGAGTGGGCACTAATAACTCAGCACATGGCGGGCAGTGAGTGGGCAGTAATAACTCAGCACATGGTGGGCAGTGAGTGGGCAGTAATAACTCAGCACATGGCGGGCAGTGAGTGGGCACTAATAACTCAGCACATGGTGGGCAGTGAGTGGGCAGTAATAACTCAGCACATGGCGGGCAGTGAGTGGGCACTAATAACTCAGCACATGGCGGGCAGTGAGTGGGCAGTAATAACTCAGCACATGGCGGGCAGTGAGTGGGCAGTAATAACTCAGCACATGGCGGGCAGTGAGTGGGCACTAATAACTCAGCACATGGCGGGCGGTGAGTGGGCAGTAATAACTCAGCACATGGCGGGCAGTGAGTGGGCAGTAATAACTCAGCACATGGCGGGCAGTGAGTGGGCAGTAATAACTCAGCACATGGCGGGCAGTGAGTGGGCAGTAATAACTCAGCACATGGCAGGCAGTGAGTGGGCACTCTTAGTGTGAGGCTGCACATTGCTCTGGAGGACACATCATGGGCCCAGTTTTCAGCCCTGTCTCTCGTCTATTGTAGTTGTATGTAGTAGAGTGACTGGGATACAGAACTTGCAGTTTTCTGCTCACACACCTATGGCTGCAGGCAGCTTATATTAGACCTACATATTTCTTACCATTTATGTGCAGCTGGTGATTAGAGGCTGTAACTGCTGTAAAGGAGCAGGCGGCTTCTCATTTATTGTTACAGCATATAACACAGCATTGCCCATCTCTGCCTATTTCTGGACCTTATGATGGGACATTTTCCATTATTAACCTGTTGTATACCTTGGTTGTAAACCTGCATGGTTTTCACCCTCACTTATCCCACATCTTGTGTGCTTGGAGGGGTCCTTGAAGTTGGTTAAATATGGTCTGGGGGATCCATTGGGATATGGTTTCCTCCTTTTGGAATTTAATATGGTTCTGGATCTGGTGAAAGGTGGAGGGGAGTTTCGGCAAGGGTTTGTCGGATCCCCAGGAAATTCAAGTGAACATTGGAACCCTTGTGGTTATGGTGCTCCCGAGCTGGTGGGGTAACGGCTGGGAGTAATTGTTGGTACATTTCATGTTCACTTTATGTTTGGTAATCACCAGATTTTTGGGAGCTTCAAGGACTCCTACCAGCGTGTTAATATTATTTATGCTTTGATGTTTTATTGTATGTTTGTTTTAATAAAGGTGTGAATAATAATTATTTAAAAAAAAAAAAAAAAGGGATCGGTGTATACCCACCAAGTGCTTATTTTATGTTACTTAAGATGGAGGATAGCACAGGCCTGAGTGGATTACCTGGAGCCTGGTGGTTGGGGGGGTCCTTGAAGTTGGTTAGAAATTGGTCTGGGGGATCCATTGGCATATGGATTCCTCTTTTTGGAAGTTAATATGGTTCTGGACCTGGTGAAAGGTGGAGGGGAGTTTCGGCAAGAGTTTGTCGGATCCCCAGGAAATTCACGTGAACATCGGAACCCTTGTGGTTATGGTGCTCCCGAGCTAGTGGGGTAACGGCTGGGAGTAATTGTTGGTACATTTTATGTTTGGTAATCACCAGATTTGGGAGCTTCAAGGACTCCCCCCAGCGTGTTAATGTTATTTATGCTTTGATGTTTATTTTATGTTTATTTTAATAAGAACATGAATTTAAAATTTAAAAAAAAAAAAAAAAAGTTATTTGTTTTCCTTTTAGTGGGTCCTTGGAAGTTATTTATAAATTGGTCAGTAGGGGTAACCATATTAAGTATGGACCTCTGGGGTGGGGTTCTTGGAGTTGACGCTGAATCAGCGAAAAGGAATTGGAAGTTAAAATTCTGGATCTGGCTTTTGGTTACGGCTCTGGACGGGTAACTCTGGACGGGGTGTTACCCGGGAGCTTTTGGTGGTTGGACTTTCCAGAACGGGATGTTTGGTGCCCTCGAGCTGGTGGTTTACGGCTGAGGGTAACGTGGATTTTTAAGTTCCTGTGTTTTTGCCAAATAGTTAGCCAGAATTTTTGGGGCTCCAAGAACCCTCCCCTCATGTCGTATAAGATTGTGTATTTAATACTATTAAATAATTTAATATTGTGGCAGGGCTAAGGGTCGTGTAATCGATGGGAGATATGTGCCTCATAAATGGCTTGTCTCTATAATGTAAGGCATAAGTAAAGCGTACCAGATATTATTATTGTTGTTGTTTGAAGGACCTGTGGTGAGGTCACAGTCAGGTGACCAGTCAGCTGCTGAGTTCGTGGGTGTGGCTACAGCCTTATAATGTGGCCTGCTCCTGAACCAGGGAGCTGTATGTGGGGAGGACTAAGCCTCCCATGTGTGCTGAGACTCCTGCTCTGAGTCTATAACCACGGACATTTTGTGTTATTTTGCCTGAGCTAAAGGCTACTTTTTGGTGTTACGCTGCCTTGTGCGTCTATGACGTGAATAAACCGCAAGCACTGTTGAAGAACCTGTCTCATATTTGTCTCCCGCTGCACCTAAGCGAGTCACATCCCCACAATTGGTGGTACACGTGCGGGCAGCGGTCCCAGCAGAGACTTGAGACAGTTGCTGCATGTCCTGGGTGAAGTTTGCAGCGGGGCAACAAGCACTGCCTGGAATCATGGAGGACCTGCTGAAACACCTGGTCCAGTCCCAGGCTCTGCAGCAGGAAACCAACAAGCTGTTGTTACAGCAGATCCAGCAAAGCCAGCAGGAGCAGCGGCAGCAGTTCCAGCAGAGCCAGCAGGAACAACGGCAGCAGATGCAGCTTCTGGCAACCGCCATCCAGGAGGGCAGGACGAGCGCCCCAACCCCAGGTCGGGCTGATGCCACCGACGTCGAGAAGGCGGTAAGACGCGCGTTGCGTAACAAAAAATGACCCCTGAGGATGATGTTGAGGCCTTCCTGACGGTGTTTGAAAGGGTGGCTGAGAGGGAAAAACTTCAGCCAGAGCGGTGGGCGGAGGTACTGGCCCCATACCTAACGGGGGAGCCCCAGAAGGCGTACTTTGACCTGACGGTACAAGATGCCAGAGAGTATCCCAAATTAAAAGCGGAAATTCTCGCCCGCTTGGGGGTAACAATGACTACCAGGGCACAGAGAGTTCATCGTTGGGCCTATTACCGGGACAAACCCCCGCGCTCCCAAATGTTTGACCTGTTGCACCTGGTCCAGAAATGGCTGCAGCCAGAGTCGGCTTCCCCTGCACAGATGGTAGAGCGAGTTGTGATGGATCGGTTTGTGCATTCCCTGCCGAGACCTCTACAGACTTGGGTTGCCCAGGGTGATCCCCAAAATGCTGATGAACTGGTTGGGCTGGTCGAGAGATACCAGGGGATGGAAGGTTCCTTGGGGAAGCAGCCCATTCCGTATTGGGGGTCCCAGCAGGGGGCAGAGTCACAAAAAGGGGTGGTGTGTCCAAGGTCAAAAGGGGCGGGGGAGGCGGTGCCCAAGGTCCCCTCGGGTGATATTATTTGCTGGAAGTGTCATGGGCCAAGACATATAGCGGCCCGTTGTCACCAGACCACCGAGAAGATGGACTGCAGCATGGGATGCCGTAGTTCATACTACGCATATCCAGCTTGCAGTGTGAACTCGCTACCTAACAAGGGGCCACAAGCGTGTCCCGTGAAGGTGAACGGTCGAGCAGTAATGACGCTTCTGGACTCCGGGAGCTTGGTGACCCTTGTGAGGGCCAGTTTTTCTCTAAACATACTCCCGGGTAAAAAGATTGGTGTTCGGTGCATACGTGGCGATGCCATGGACTACCCTATGGCTAGGGTGAAGATTGAAACGGCACATGGTACCGAGTCGCATGAAGTTGGCGTTGTTCGAGACTTGTTGCATCCCATAATTATTGGCCGGGATTTCTGTCTGTTTTGGGATCTGTGGGGGATGGGTTCTGAGTGTGCTAGCAAGAGCAGGGAACCAATCCACCCCACTGAGGTAGCGCCACCACCAGACGCAGACGAGTTTCCTTTAAGTGTCCTTGTGGGGGATGAAGAGGAAGGGTCCCCTGTACCTGACATCCCGGAGTTAGGGGTGCCGGGGAGAATTTTGGGACTGCCCATCATAGGGACCCCACACTAAGGGAAGCCTTTAACAATGTCACCGTCATTAATGGGGTTGCACAAGAGCCGGGAGCAGACACAAGGTTTCCCCATTTTATGTTGAGTGGGGAATTGTTGTACCGGGTCACGAAAATAAGGGAGGAGGTGGCAGAGCAGATAATAGTACCAGGCCCCTATAGACGAAAAGTGTTGGACATGGCCCATTCACACATCTTGGGGGGACACCTGGGGGTGGAAAAAACCCAGGAACGGATTGTACAGAGGTTCTATTGGCCTGGGTGTCACCGGGAAATAGTAAACTATTGCAGGTCCTGCCCGACATGTCACTTAACTGCCCCCACATCTCATTTTCGGAACCCTCTTGTGCCACTGCCCATTACTGAAGTGCCATTTGAGAGAATTGCCATGGACTTGGTCGGTCCCTTAGTTAAATCAGCTCAGGGCCATCAGTATATATTAGTCATCCTGGACTATGCCACACGCTATCCTGAGGCCATTCCCCTGAGAAACTCCTCCGCGAAGAGTATAGCCCGTGAGCTGGTCCATGTGTTTTCCCGGACGGGTTTGCCGAAGGAGATCCTGACCGACCAGGGGACACCTTTTATGAGCAAGGTGATGAGAGAATTGTGCAGAGTCTTGCAAATATCCCAGTTGAGGACTTCAGTGTACCATCCGCAGTCAGATGGCCTTGTTGAGAGGTTTAACAAGACCCTGAAGAGCATGCTGAGAAAAGTCATAGAGGAAGATGGTAGAGACTGGGATTGTCTCTTACCATATTTACTATTTTCTATCCGTGAAGTTCCCCAGGCCTCCACGGGGTTCTCCCCCTTCGAGCTTCTGTACGGCCGGCATCCGCGAGGTCTCCTAGATATAGCTAAGGAAACCTGGGAAGCCGAAGTCACGCCCCACAGAAGCATCATTGAGCATGTGGCACTGATGCAGCAGAGGGTTGCGAAGGTGATGCCCATTGTTAAAGAACATCTCCGCCAGGCACAAGAGGCTCAGGCCAGGGTCTACAACCGGTCAGCCAGAGTGAGGCAGTTCAATCCGGGAGACCGAGTTCTCGTGCTAATCCCGACGGTGGAAAGTAAGTTCTTGGCCAAGTGGCAAGGGCCATATGAGGTGGTGGAGAAGCTGGTAGATGTAAACTACAAGATCCACCAACCCGGAAGACGGAAGCCATACCAGGTTTACCATGTTAACCTTATCAAGCCATGGCAAGATAGAGAGCCAGCGGTAACTCCGTGCTTGCTGGGCAACCTAGAAGGGGAGGTTGGAGCCGTTACCATAGCGGAGACTCTATCGAAGGCCCAGAAACAGCAGTGCCGGGAGTTACTCCAGAAAAACAGCGACCTGTTTTCAGAGTTGCCGGGGTGCACAAAGGTGGTGGAGCACGAAATTCTGACCGAGCCACATGTGCGGGTGAACGTGAAACCCTATCGTATTCCTGAGGCCCGGCGAGAGGTAATCTCCAAGGAAGTGCAGCGTATGTTGAAGCTCGGGGTCATTGAGGAATCCAAGAGCGGCTGGTCGAGCCTGATTGTCCTGGTCCCAAAACCTGATGGTGAATGGAGGTTCTGCAACGATTACCGAAAGCTGAATGAGGTCTCCAAGTTCGACGCTTATCCCATGCCACGCGTTGATGAGCTCATCGAGAGACTTGGACCGGCCAGGTACATAACCACTTTGGATCTGACAAAGGGATATTGGCAGATTCCCATGGCACAGGAAGCCAAGGAGAAGACGGCATTCTCCACACCAGACGGGTGCTTCCAGTATGTCCGGATGCCGTTTGGCCTACAGGGAGCTCCGGCAACCTTACAGAGGGCGATGGATAGAATCCTTGCGCCTCTTAAGCTATATGCTGCCGCATATCTGGATGATATCGTCATCTTTACCCCAGACTGGGAGACTCACCTGGAAAAGGTCCAAGCAGTGTTTGACGCTCTAAGAGAGGCGGGGTTTACAATAAACCCGAAGAAGTGTGCCTTGGGGAGAGAAGAAGCCAAGTACCTTGGATATGTAGTGGGGCGTGGTGAGATCAAACCCCAAATCAATAAAGTGGAGGCAATTCAAACATGGCCGAGACCTCTGTCAAAGAAGCAAGGTAAAGCCTTCCTGGGGATTGTGGGATATTACAGGAGGTTCATCCCAAACTTCGCCACAATGGCTGCCCCTCTAACTGATCTGCTTAAGGGGACAAAGTCAGTAATGGTCAGCTGGTCCGAAGAAGCAGTCAGCCTTCCAAGAAATGAAGGGAGCTCTTTGCAAGCAACCCGTTTTGGTGCCCCCAGACTTTAAACGTGAATTTGTCCTCCAGACAGATGCCTCAGATGTCGGGGTAGGAGCAGTCCTCTCCCAAGAGATACGTGGGGAGGAGCATCCTGTTCTCTACTTGAGTAGGAAGTTGACTTCTTGTGAGAGAAATTACTCAGTTGTAGAGAAGGAGTGTTTGGCCATAAAATGGGCAGTGGACACATTACGGTACTACCTGGTGGGACGGAAGTTTAGGTTAATATCCGACCATGCCCCACTCAGGTGGATGAGGGAAACAAAGGGCAAGAATGCTAGGGTCACCCGCTGGTTCTTAGCCCTACAAGACTTCAGCTTCCATGTAGAGCATAGGGCCGGGAAGCTACATGGGAATGCCGATGCCCTCTCCAGAATCCCTTGCCTGGTAGGTGAAAGTGCCAAGCCCCACGGCTTTAGGCAGAGGGGGGAGGTATGTGGCAGGGCTAAGGGTCGTGTAATCGATGGGAGATATGTGCCTCATAAATGGCTTGTCTCTATAATGTAAGGCATAAGTAAAGCATACCAGATATTATTATTGTTGTTGTTTGAAGGACCTGTGGTGAGGTCACAGTCAGGTGACCAGTCAGCTGCTGAGTTCGTGGGTGTGGCTACAGCCTTATAATGTGGCCTGCTCCTGAACCAGGGAGCTGTATGTGGGGAGGACTAAGCCTCCCATGTGTGCTGAGACTCCTGCTCTGAGTCTACAACCATGGACATTTTGTGTTATTTTGCCTGAGCTAAAGGCTACTTTTTGGTGTTACGCTGCCTTGTGCGTTTATGACGTGAATAAACCGCAAGCACTGTTGAAGAACCTGTCTCATATTTGTCTCGCGCTGCACCTAAGCGAGTCACATCCCCACTATATATATATACAAAATTAATTTATTTCAATTCTTCAATACAAAAAGTGACTCTCCTATATTCTATAGAGTCATTTCACATGTTTATTTCTGTTCTTGTTGATGATTATGGCAACCAATGAAAACCCAAAAGTCATTATCTCAGTAAATTAGAATACTTTATAACACCAGCTTGAAAAAATTATTTTTAATCCGAAATGTTGTCCTACTGAAATGTATGTTCAGTAAATGCACTCAATACTTGGTCAGGGCTCCTTTGGCATCAATTACTGCATCAATGCGGTGTGGCATGGAAGCGATCAGCCTGTGGCACAGCTGAGGGGTTATGGAAGCCCAGGTTGCTTTGATAGTAGCCTTCAGCTTGTCTGCATTGTTGGGTCTGGTGTGAGTGGACGGGGGACTGCGGAAGGTTCAAGGGGTGGAGGCACAGCTGGGGAGGAGCCTCAAGGGGGCCCCAAAATTTTGCCAGTATGGGATCCCGAAATTCTTCTGGTGGCAGTTCTGACCCCGGAACCAGCTCTTGTCTGGACACAACGGAGCATCCATTTGCAACAAAAAGAGTCAAAAATAATAATTGTCTGTTTTTCACCTGTCAGTATTTTGAGATCCCAAAATACTATTATGCAAAGGGGACAGTTAAAAAAAAAAACATCAGCATATATAGACAGGGCTGTCTGATTTTCAGGGGTATAGTGCATTTGTTTTGTTTTTTTACCAATGTAGAGGAAGAATGCTACACAGCGTGAGGACTCATGCAGACGTCCATGCAACACAGTCCGAATACGAACTGCAACGCATGGACTGGCCGCAGGTCTCCTGACCTAAGCGTGCCAGCCACATAGAATTATATCAGGGTGTCATGCTCAAGTCAGGAGTCCTGCGGCCAGTCCATTCTCAGACCGTGTTGCACAGACATCAGCATGAGCTCTTAGGCCGGGTTCACACATTGCAACGTAACTGTAAAAAAAAAAACGGATGCTATACCATGGTTCCATGTCGGATAAATTTTTTTCTGCATACACATACAGCTGTGGCCAAAAGTATTGACACCCCTGCAATTCTGTCAGATAATACTCAGTTTCTTCCTGAAAATGATTGCAAACACAAATTCTTAGGTATTATTATCTTCATTTAATTTCTCTTAAATGAAAAAACACAAAAAGAATTGTCCTAAAGCCAAATTGGATATAATTCCACATCAAACATAAAAAAGAGGGTGGACAAAAGTATTGGCACTGTTCGAAAAATCACGTGATACTTCTCTAATTTGTGTAATTAACAACACCTGTAACTTACCTGTGGCACCTAACAGGTGTTGGCAATAACTAAATCACTCTTGCAGCCAGTTGACATGGAATAAAGTTGACTCACCCTCTGTCCTGTGTCCTTGTGTGTTCCACATTGAGCATGGAGAAAAGAAAGAAGACCAAAGAACTGTCTGAGGACTTGAGAAACCAAATTGTGAGGAAACATGAGCAATCTCAAGGCTACAAGTCCATCTCCAAAGACCTGAATGTTCCTGTGTCTACCGTGCGCAGTGTCATCAAGAAGTTTAAAGCCCATGGCACTGTGGCTAACCTCCCTAGATGTGGACGGAAAATAAAAATTGACAAGAGATTTCAACGCAAGATTGTGCGGATGTTGGATAAAGAACCTCGACTAACATCCAAACAAGTTCAAGCTCCCTGCAGTCCGAGGGTACAACAGTGTCAACCCGTACTATCCGTCGGCATCTGAATGAAAAGGGACTGTATGGTAGGAGACCCAGGAAGACCCCACTTCTTACCCCGAGACATAAAAAAGCCAGGCTGGAGTTTACCAAAACTTACCTGAAAAAGCCTAAAACGTTTTGGAAGAATGTTCTCTGGTCAGATGAGACAAAAGTAGAGCTTTTTGGGCAAAGGCATCAACATAGAGTTTACAGGAGAATAGAAGAGGCATTCAAAGAAAAAAACACGGTCCCTACAGTCAAACATGGAGGAGGTTCCCTAATGTTTTGGGGTTGCTTTGCTGCCTCTGGCACTGGACTGCTTGACCATGTGCATGGCATTATGAAGTCTGAAGACTACCAACAAATTTTGCAGCATAATGTAGGGCCCAGTGTGAGAAAGCTGGGTCTCCCTCCGAGGTCATGGGTCTTCCACCAGGACAATGACCCAAAACACACTTCAAAAAGCACTAGAAAATGGTTTGAGAGAAAGCACTGGAGACTTCTAAGGTGGCCAGCAATGAGTCCAGACCTGAACCCATAGAACACCTGTGGAGAGATCTAAAAATGGCAGTTTGGAGAAGGCACCCTTCAAATATCAGGGACCTGGAGCAGTTTGCCAAAGAAGAATGGTCTAAAATTTCAGCAGAGCATTGAAAGAAACTCATTGATAGTTACCGGAAGCGGTTGGTCGCAGTTATTGTGGCTGAAGGTTGTGCAACCAAGTATTAGGCTGAGGGTGCCAATACTTTTGTCTGGCCCATTTTTGGAGTTTTGTGTGAAACGATCAATGTTTTGCTTTTTGCTTCATTCTCTTTTGTGTTTTTTAATTTAAGACAAATTAAATGAAGATAATAATACCAAAGAATTTGTGTTTGCAATCATTTTCAGGAAGAAACTGCGTATTATCTGACAGAATTGCATGGGTGTCAATACTTTTGGCCACAACTGTAGACTTGAATGGGTCTAAAATACAGTATACTCGTGTGAACATGCCCTTATCCAAACATTTTTTATGCATTCAGTTGAAACAAAGTGCAATGGTAGCATTATATCTGCATGCAATGATCGCCCCCTAGGGGTGGATGCAGACATTACATTTTATTATCAAATGTAGAACTTGAGATCAGAAAAACAGAACTCTGAGGATAAACATGTGCACTAACTTGGAATAAGATGAGAGTAAATGTCATTTTTTATTTTTTTTTTTTTTTTATAAATCAATAGTACATATGAGAGTAAACTTGGCAAATTGTCGTATTACAGAAATCTGCTTCTTTCTGCTCCTGGACTGATCTTTCTTCTTAATTCACAGGTAAAATCTGTCTTCAATAATGGGAAAATCTGTATTCTCTGAGATAGGATATGACAGTTGGTGCTTATAAAGTTCTATAGAGATCTGCAACCGAAGTCTGAGCAGAAAGTCTGTCTCCGCCTCCAGCTCCTCCATAAACCTTTAAAGCACCAACTGTCATCTCCTATCTCAGTAATGTAAATCTGTCTGCCTCAGCAAGGCCCCACTTACTTTGCACAGGTCCCCTGTATAGTGGATTGCTCTGTACAGAAATGCTATGAAGCTATTTCAGTGCAGACCTCAGCCCCTTATCCCCAGGACTGGTTTGGCACCTGCTGATTATAAAGTGATGGCAATAACCATCCAGTTGCTCTAGGAAGAGGCTCTATAGTGGCAACATATTCTGTACGGAGTTCACTAATTCCTGACTCCTCTGGGGTTCACAACCAGCGTTCCCCATCTCAATCACAGACTTA
The DNA here is from genome assembly GCF_039654945.1 of Dendrobates tinctorius. Taxonomy (NCBI): domain Eukaryota; kingdom Metazoa; phylum Chordata; class Amphibia; order Anura; family Dendrobatidae; genus Dendrobates; species Dendrobates tinctorius. Next base: position 80,181,551 of record NW_027361738.1, read on the forward strand.
TGGGTCAGTTCGTCAGAACCACAGAAGATTGACAGTTTGGGCCTGTGACACTGATGAGCCTCTGGGCTACACTAAGCACTTCCCCATGCTGTAAGCAGAGGCAGCGTTACCTCTGTAGCATCAGAATAGCACAGAGACTCTGAAGCTGGTTGGCTCCAGAGATCCGGGTAGCTACAGAACAGCACTTGCCAGATCTATAGTAAAGAGCTCGTAAGTGCTGCGCTACTTGCCTGGGAAACCAGCCACTAATGACACAGCAGTGATCAGAGCTCGCTGAGATCGATGCTGTTTAAACACTTACAGAGACATTTAAATAGCCTGTTTGCTTGGGCGCTTGTGCAATGGCTCCCAGTGGCGATCGACCAATTCAACTGGGGTCTTGCTGAAGCCCCCACCCCCACCATGGCTGGCATCTTAGTCCTCATGTGAAGCTCAGCCTTGGGCTTTACTTTATAAGAGAACGTCAGTTATACCATAAACTTGCAAACTTCTAATACTGCAGTATCCTTTAAGGCCACGTTCACATGTTCATTATTTGGTCAGTATTTTACATCAGTATTTATAAGACGAAATCAGGTGTAGAACAATCAGAAAAAGGAAAATAAAAACACGCCACCTCCTCTGTACTTTTAACCCACTCCTGGTTTTGGCTTACAAATACTGATGTGAAATACTGACCAAATACTGAGCGTGCAAATGTATTCACACCCGAGCCTGTTTTCACTTTTATGACCATGTCAAAGTTTACAATTCTGACCAATGTCACTTTATGTGGTAATACAGGTGCTTCTCACAAAATTAGAATATCATCAAAAACAGGATTTTTTTGTTGCTTACCGTAAAATCTGTTTCTCTGAGCCTTCATTGGGGGACACAGAAACCATGGGTGTATGCTGCTGCCACTAGGAGGCTGACACTATGCAAATAAAAAGTTTGCTCCTCCTCCGCAGTGTACACCCCACCGACAGGAAGTAGGATGTTCAGTTAGTGAGAAAGCAGTAGGAGAAGCAATCTGTAACGAGATAAAAACCACAGAAAACACAAATCCATACTGTAACAATATTATATAGTAAACTGTGCTGTTCAACTTGGGAGGGTGCTGTGTCCCCCAATGAAGGATCAGAGAAGCAGATTTTACGGTAAGCAACAAAAAATCCTGTTTTCTCTATTGCTTCATTGGGGACACAGAAACCATGGGACGTCCCAAAGCAGTCCCCAAGGGGAGGGAACAGCAAACAACTCCAATCAGAACGAGGAAGTCACCCTCGTCACCTGCAAGGTCACCTGCGAGGTCTTTTCACCCCGACCGGCACTTGCCGAAGCTAGGCATGGGCTCTGAAAAACCTCATGGACCTGTGGAGGACAAATGACCGTACTGCAGAGGAGCAAGACGAAGGCCCAAAGAGTACCGCCAGGAGGACACACACTGCCTGGGCAGTGTGCATCGTACTGAAAAGAACGCAGTCCCTCCTGGGCCGGCAACCCTACTAATGTCGACCAGATTCCGCGAGCAGATGCTGACCTGGAGGCCAGAGGACCTCTATACCTCAAGCCCGAGCTTGATAAGTACCGTTGCTTTGGTCAGGTAGCCTGATGAGAGCGCGCCATGAAGGGAAAATTCGAGGCGGATGAAAGAAAGAGAATTTAGAGAGATGTAGAGTGGACCCTTGACCCACAGGAGGTGTACCATAGCTGCTATAGAGTCTGTGAGGCTCTAGGAGTGGTGGAGAGCCTGAAAGGCAAGGCTACCAACTGAAAAGGAAAATGAACCCGTACGTTGCGAAAGCAGATATCGCCAAAGCCCTGAAGAAATCAGGACCTGGATAAGAGCTTCATGGAAAAATCATGTGATTCGCAGGAGGCAAATGCTGAACAAAGAAAAATTTCCTCCTGAGAAAAAGGATCGACTCAATCCTAGATCCCGAAAAGGCACGCTGTGGAAAATGCGCTGAAGAACGACGAGGTTCAGCCTGAGGAAGGAGAGCGCTTGTCCTTCCGGTGACCTCCTCAATAATTAAGCGATTGGAGCTACCCGGAAGAAACAGGAAGCTGGTGAGGGACTTGTTTGGAGATAATTTCGCTCGTGAAACCGAAAGCCAAATGAACCCTTTGATAGGAACGATGAGGCGAAAACCCATGTTTCCATGCAAGAGAAAATTTTTGGACAGTGAGGACGATCAAATCTTCTGACCGGTCCCCAGCAAGAATGCTCTGATGAGCAAGCTAGGCCACGTGTCTATAGAACTTTGCAACACGAGTGGAGACTAAGGCAGGACACGATAAAGCGGCGGATGGTTTCAAGGTTGACCTTGCCAACTACTGTGTGAATTTGCCGTGGAATCTGAGGGATACACTTCTGGGACAGGAAGGACCGTAGTAGTGGGAGACTTGGAACCGGAGGGTTCGTAGTCAGAGAAGTAGAGATATACTAAGGCGCCCTCTTGTTTGGAAACGGCTGAAGGCCGTTCTGTGAGAAAATGACAAGGCCTGAGAACAGGCCATTGAGAACCTGCGATAGAGCCAAACACTGAAAACGTACTGAATGGAACCAGGGGATAATCTGGATCTCATCGGCGCGATGTAGGCTCAGGATGGCTATGAATAGACAACTGATTGCTCCACTAAGGAGGTAGAATGGAGACTACTGGATGACCGAGATCCAAAGGGAGATAAACCCAGCATCCCGAGATGAGTGTGGATATGGACAAAAATAGTGTAGCTGGACTTAGAAAAGTGATTAGTCGAGCAAGGAAAGTTCATGCAAAACATGGAGTATGATAACTGTAAGAAAAGTTGGCTCTAGGTAGATCAAATAGACACCAGAAGACAACTAGGCTGACGAAAGGCAGGTCAATTTGTATGATGATGTAAACGACCGAATCCATCCTGGACCCTCTGGAGCAGGGAGGGGATTATGGTGTGTAGACCCGCTAGCCTAAGTCTAAGACAAAACGCGCCTGAGGATAACAGTGAAAAGATACAATACTAGCTGAGGGAAGAAACGCGTTATCACCAGACTCATTCTTGGATCCAGGACTGGAACAGCTTTTTACCCCGGTCGATGCTTGCGCAGAGTTAGATCCCACTCCTGTCTGAGGTGGGATACTTTTTCACGGTCACGGTCAGAAGTCACATGTCTGAGCTGCTGGAGGCTTTACTCGGCGTCTGTAAGAAAGAATAGGTAAGTTGCGACAGATAAGGAGCTTATGGTAGTGTGGTAGCTCGAAGGCCCCTAAAGCAGACTAGAACTTATAAACTACTATTTGCCAAACATTAAAGATAGGCGGAACACACCGGCAGTAAAGATAGCTTCTGGCAAAAACTCCTGTGGAGCAACTCACACTTAGGGTACTGAACATGCCACAGTAAAACCGCGACCATCAGTACCTGACACGAGAGAGTCTGACCCACCTGAAGGTGGAGTATCCAGATATGTTGCTACCAAGATCCACACTGTGGGACAGAGATCCGTTCTGTTTGGACAAGGTAGTGGTTACGTTTAACTGTTAACAAACCACAGATGTTATTGACAATGAAATATGTAGCCGAGAGGTGTCTTTGACTCACCTGAAAGCGACTTGTCACCGCGGCTGTAGCCCGCTATGAGCAATAAATACCGGCACCTCACCTCGAGTGGCGATTAAACGGGAGCTTAGGCAAAAGCTGCAAAAGACCGTGAGGAACGTGAGAGAGGACGCTTCTGACTCCCCAGAAAACGGGTCAGTATAGTCGGATCGGTATAGTTGATGGCCTCGGGTACGTTTGAGTTACCAGAGAGATGGCATGTATTGACTAAACATGTCTGAAAGAGGACTATTCAAGTGCTCGATAAGGGATAGAGTACTGCTGCAATAGAACGCGAGGAACCTGAAGGCGAGAGCGTCTGACTCACCTGAATATGGTACAGAACACCAGTACCACTGAAGCAGTCAACCCCAGACACGTCTCCACAGTAATACGGCCGTTTGAACTACTGTACCTGGTAGGTGATGCGTCTGAAGCCTGGATAGCTTCAGCTGCAATCGGCTCTAAGTATCCTGTGTACAAATCAGCGTGGAGAGAACCCGGAGAAGGGTATAGGAGACCGTCATTTCTGAGTTGCGGGGCTGTCTTGGCCTGGATACCTGACATTAGGCAGAATAACGGCTTGTGTGTTGTGGTCTATGCCGGAATACCTGACGGCATTAGGCCAAATAACGGCTTCTGGCTGCGGTCTAGGTCTGAAAACCTGATGGCATTAGGCAGAATAACGGCTTCTGTGATGCGGTCTAGGTCTGGGTACCTGACGGCATTAGGCAGAATAATGGCTTCTGTATTGCGGTATAGGACTGGGTACCTGACGACATTAGGCAGAATAATGGCTTCTGTGTTGCGGTCTAGGTCTGGGTACCTGACGGCATTAGGCAGAATAATGGCTTCTGTATTGTGGTATAGGACTGGGTACCTCACGGCATTAGGCAGAATAACGGCTTCTGTGTTGCGGTCTAGGTCTGGATACCTGACGACATCAGGTAGAATAATGGCTTCACGCGTAGTAAGCCGTGCCACGAAGTCTGTAGTAAAGTAGATTCTGACCAGTCAATTCTTCTGACGGTAGAACAGTAGGCCTGGGATCAGAAAGAGACTAAACACCACTCTCTGTTGTGCGCCATGGTTCCAACTTCTGGAACAGCGAGTTGTGGTCAGCTTCTCTATTCACTGAGCCACAGCAGACAATTGCCTGATAACATGGACTTCTATTCAGCTAGAAGTCCGGCCCAAACACTGGAGACGTGAAGAGAAAGAAGCAGCACCTTGTTCTGCTTATAGCAGTATGAATCCAGCGTCCGGAGGGGGCTGCAGAAAATTGAAGGGCGAGTGCCTGTGAGCCGTAGATATTGGAGTAGTTGCTATTCCAGGACCCCAACGTCTTTATGTGAAGCAATGGTTGAGACTTGCTCTGCTGAAAATCAAGGCACCTATCCGTAATGGCCGAAAAACACAACAACCGTGTGACAAAATCAGATCTCCGACAGACATACTGATGCACTAGAGACTGCGCGGCAGAAGATTACAATTATGCCAGTAAAATACACGACTCTAGAGTACTATTACGTCTGTGACTGTACAGCTCTAGAGTACAGTTACTTCAGAGACTGTACGGCTCCAGAAAAACCATCAAGTTAGTGACTGTATTGCTCCAGAGACTGTACGACCGGGTCAACTGGGGGCTCCTGGACGGTGGGAGAGGACCACAGTGGAGGAATAGGAGGAGAACGAAGTGGCCTAGAGTTAGAGATGAGAACAATCCCACTAAGCACTGCCAGAAGGTTAGGGGACAGGAGAGCAGAGGAGGGGATCAGTCTGCAGTGCAGCTACTTACGGCAGATGTCCTGTAGGAGACTTCATGGCTGTAGAGAGACAGGCAGGTCCCATAGCTGGATGCGGTTCCCCTGTACCACAGCCGGAAAATGGCGTCTGCCAGAAGACGCAGGGCAGAACGCGTGCGCTGTGAGGGTGGCCAGAGACCGGGAAGTCCGCTCTCAGCTAAACGCGGGGCCCGGAGGAGCAATATGGCAGCGGCTCCCGTCCACAGTCTGAGGGTAGCGGGCGGAGCCTGACGCCACACAGGAAGAGGCGAGAGGAGGAACAGGCAGGAAAAAGCCCGCCCAGAGCCGAGAGGAAGGGGGCAAAGTCAGCGCTGCAACTTGGCCCAAAATGAAGCCTCGACCTAGATTACAGCCGGCGGCCGCCGGAGCGGGAGAGGGGCCCGCGGAGGACATACAATAGCGCCAAACGGGTCCCCACAGTGGCGCCAGGGTGCTAAAAGTGGCACAAACAAAGCGCCATGACGCCGCTGCACGGGGGCACAAAGAACAGGAAGCCTCTGTGTGCCAAAGCCCCCTCTCTTCCCCAAAGTATCTGCAAGGCAGTGCTGAGGCCCCCGAAACCAGTCGGAAGGTATGAACTGCGCTAGCCGCCCAAAGCACTATCTCTTTGAATAAAGGGTTTTTTTGTTTTTTTTTCCTCTCTCTTCTTCTTATCCCATTTTCTTCACCTCTTCAGTAACTGGGGAGAAAAGAGGGAAAGTACCTCCCCAATCACGAAAATCAGACGTCCGGAATCCATGTTGCGGGACGTCCGTGTCTTCTCGACCGACAGGCTCTGGTGGGCGAGTGGGTGGGAGACATAGACAGGACCAGGTATTCTTTCTCTTGCGGGATCACCTAAACACGCGTCTGTGTTAGGGATTTTGGGGTCCTGCCGTCCAGACATATGGGGTGGCAGTACACGCCGTACTCATAGTCTCTGTGTGGGAGTACAATAGTGACCATTCACACTGTATCCCTCCGGGAACCTGAAAAGAAAACGAAGCACATTGAGGTAGATAAGGGTCTAGTAAAAAACCCGTGTCCACCTCCTACTGACACTAAGCTAAACTAAACATCCTACTTCCTATCGGTGGGGTGTACACTGCGGAGGAGGAGCTAACTTTTTTATTTGCATAGTGTCAGCCTCCTAGTGGCAGCAGCATACACCCACGGTTTCTGTGTCCCCCAATGAAGCGATAGAGAAAAGTTAATGTATTTCAGTTCTTCAATAGAAAAAGTGACACTCCTATATTCTATAGAGTCATTACACACAGAGTGATCTATTTGACGTGTTTATTTCTGGTAATGTTGATGATTATGGCTTACAGCCAATGAAAACCCAAAAGTCATTTTCTCAGTAAATTAGAATAATTAAGAAAAAACATCTGATTATTATGAGAATACTGGTAAAAATCTCCTGCCCACAATAATTCCTCTATGCAAGTGCCTCATTAAAGAGGGTGTGGAAAATAAGGTCCCTGACTTTAGAGAGAAAACATTTTTCTCGCTTAATAATCCATCTATTCCTTTATTATCATTTACTTAAAGTCCATAAAGATAAGATGGGTTCCAAAATCACACCAGCTTATGCAAATCTGTTTATGGGTGTGTTTAAAGATTTATTTATCATCAACAGTCTTTGGAATTAAAACATTATCATGTACAAGAGATACATTGATGATGTTTTTTTTTTAGATGGGATAACACAGAAAATAATATTCTAATATTCACTAACTATAGAAATACAAATGACTGGGGATTGGTATTTTCTCCCCTTCATGATCCTCACTGTATCAATTTTCTGGACATCACCGTTTTTTGTGATGGTAATAATATTTTACTTTTTTTAAAGAGGTTGGACACCAATAGTTATATTCACTACAGGAGTGGACACGACAGTAAATAGCTCACTAATATTCCAAACAACCAATTAGGAAAAACTGCAGTCGAATAGAGGATTTTAAAATGCAAGCCTCCGTTCTGCATGAGAGATTCAAGGCCCAAAAATATCCAAAAGACCTAGTTAATCGGGCATATACAAATTTATAGAAAACAAACCAGGAAATTTTACTTACTGTTCATACAAGAAAAAAACAAAACGGACACAAAATATATGTCTAATTTTATCACCCAATTTAATCAAAACCACAAAGAAATACAGGATATTTTTAAAATGAATTTACATATCCTGCTGAATGACTAGCGGTGGACGCCGTGTCGGTGTAGGCAACACTCTTCCTCCACTGCATTCCACAGGAATACTACAAATAGTAAATATATACTCACTTCTTCTCTTCCTCTTTAAGCAGTGGGACTGACGAAGGTCCGTGTGAGACCGAAATGTCTCATAATGATTTGACTGCATTGAAATTACTTCTGGATTCCACTAATAAGTTGAGTACCAAGTTTTATTGTCTTTATAAACGGGCAGCATGATGGCTCAGTGATTAGATCTGTACGGTGGTTCAGTGGTTAGCATTGCAGCCTTGCATCTCTGGAGTCCTGGGTCCAAATCCCACCAAGGAGTTTGTATGTTCTCACCGTGTTTGCGTGGGTTTCCTCTCACGTTCCAAAGATGTACCGATAGGGAATTCAGATTGTGAGCCCCATCATGGACAGCAATGATAATGTGTGCAAAACTGTAAAGTGCTGCGGAATATGCTGGCGCTATATAAAAATAAAGATTATTAACTAAAAACCACTAATTGTGTAACCTCTAATGCTACCAGCGAAAAATTCCCTATCAAACAATACTTGAATTGTAATACGGATTTTGTCATTTATGTCATAGATTGTAATTGTGGGAAATGATATGTTGGTAGGACCACCCAACCTTTACACTGCAGATTACACTCTCATAGACATAATATATGTAAAGGTTTCCTTCGGCACGGACTATCTAGATATTGCACTCTTTTTCATGATAAAAAATGTGATAACCTGAGGATCAGCCTTTTAGAACAAACAAATCCCAGCAAACACACCAGATCGTATTCAAAAACTAAATAGGAAAGAAATATACTGGATTTACAGGTTAAATACTCTGAAACTGCATGGATTAAATGAAATATCAGAGGGATTATTTTTATAACTTTTTTTATAACTTTTTAATTACATATATTTTATCTCTTAATTTTTTTTCCTTTATCGATTGATTAAATCTTAAATAAGCGTGATTTTTTTTCTGTATATATTATTGCATAAGATCATACCGATATGTGCTGTTTCATTGGTATATTCCTATAGGCTTGTGCATCTACTTTAGTTGTAATAATTATTGTACCTCTGATTTCACTGAAAATATGCCTAAAAGTTTTTTATGTTACAATAATATCTCATGTGAAATAAGCTGCACCATATTGTGATATATCCTTATTATCATGTACCAATGGTTGTTTCCACCTCTGTACCATGTACATTATTTTTTCCCACACCAATTTGCCTTTTCTTTATCGCTTCCGATGTGGCTGTGGCTCAGAATGTTAGTGCGTGGCTCTAGCGCAGCTGTAAGGAAATAGACCGGACCACGGGTACCTGTATACCGGGTCTGGAAGTATGTAGGCTGCATCCTCTGTTCCCGGGGTGAAGCCTGAGTGGGGCGGACCTTTCCCTGCTGTTTGGGGGAAGTCTGAGTGAGGAGGACCTTCCTGAGGACGGAGAACAGTGGGGAGAGCCAGGAAAAGGCGCGCAGCGTCGGGGGCATAAAAGGAAAAAGCGCACGAAGCGGGGCAGTCTGGCGACGGAGAAGAGTGGGGAGAGCCAGGAAAAGGTGCACAGCGTCGGGGGCATAAAAGGAAAAAGCGCGCGAAGCGGGGCAGTCTGGCGCCGGCGGAGAGCAGCGCAGAGAGCGTCACGCAGAGCGGTGAGCAACGCGCGCTGCTTACCCCACCAGAGAGTACTGGTGTGGCGACGGGCCATATAGAAGGAGTCCCCGTCACCTACAGAGAGAGCCGTGCAGAGCAGAGCTATGCCAGCAGAGCGGAGCTGTGCAGAGCCGTGTTAGCAGAGCAGAACCGTGCAGAGCTGTGCACACAGAGTAGAGCCGAGACTGGTGTTGCAGCAGCGAAAGAGAGGAGTGCTCCGTCCGGGGAGCACCAGCCCCACACAGACCAGCAACCGCTGTCGCCCTCCTCTAACCACGGGGACCAGAGGAAGAGAGATGGGCAGTGTGTGCCCAGTTACTGACATAAAGCCAGGTGCCAGAAGCTTCAGGATCGTGAGTACCGTGCGTGTGCCACCTGAAAAAGACCGGGAGCGAGACCATAACCTACACCCTGACTGTGCTAGTAAATCTCGTACCCAGACACTTGTGACTTGACTTGACCATTGTATACTTGCAGAGCCGCTTTTGGCTCATACAGGACTGTGGCCCTCACCGTTGTTTAGCCACCACAGGATATGGACTAGGGTCAGTGTAAGGTACCGGAGACCGACCACTGTCACCAGAAGACGGGATATTGTTGTGTGCTGGACCCCATTATTAAGGACACTGCGTCGGCCGTGGCCATTGAGTTCGCTGCAGGAGCTGCCGTTCAGGAACTTCCTTACTCCCAGTCTAACGAACTGACGATATTTGAACCGTTGTTCTTCACTTCAAGTTATCCTTTGTCTTTATGTACTGTTTGTCTACACTGTTTAACCCTTTACCTCCCGGCCTGGAGTATTCCCCTGTAAATAAACCTGTTAACCCTTGTTCTTCTTGCGTCCCGTCACTGCATCCCGCGTTCCTGCTAGTACCTTACATGGCCTCCTGTGTGTTTTATCTATGTGGATTCCCCTTGCATCCAAGTTCTAATTCTCCATACCGTTTGTTATTTTTATAGCAAACTATTTGGTCGATACTCATAAAGAAATTGTACAAACATTATATTTCTTCTCTAACCACAGTGCACAAGCTTTTTCTAGTCTTAGAATTAATTTTTTCCCTCACTCCATTAGATTCTGAATGTTTCCTCTCCCCCTTTTTTTTTCCGTGATTTTATGTCACCATATATAAAATAATACACTTTTTTTACTCCAGAATCTTTTTATTTAATTTTTATTTCAAATAAACTTTCATACATATATACACATTTTTTATATAGTTCTCTCCTGAATATACATTTTTTTTCTTTTTTTTTCTGTTCAACACTTTTTTCTTTTCCCCTTTTTTCTTCTTGTCTTCTTAAACAATCGTCCTATAATGTGAACAGAGATTTATACAAGTTATATTGTAATAATCATTTTCGTTTATTCCTTTTATCTTAGCACACCACATGTATGTCATGTGCCATCCCAGGTGGTACCTAACCCAACTTTGACATTTATCACATGTTCCTTTTTTTTTTTACATCTATCACATGTTCCTTTTTTTTACATTTATCATCACATGGTTCTTTTTTTTAAATTTATCATATGATTATTTATTTTTTTTTTTTAATTTATCACACGGCTCTCTTGGCACTCACATTTGAAAGCTGCATACTATTTTTGCTGCATTTGCTATACTTGTGGCCTTTCCTAATGAAGAAGTCTTTTGTACTTTGAAACTTATTATTATTTATTTTTATAGCGCCATTTATTCCATGGCGCATTATATAAATCTCTATCCATTTGATAATCTTGGATATACGTCTCATCATTGACCAGCAAGGGCGGAAATCATCCACTAACTGCTCCTTTCTTTCCAGGACAGCGTGTGACATCAGACAATGTGACCGGAGTCTTACGCGGAATAGAGTTCTGATCACACAACCACAAGGGCCGCTGCTCTAGATACAGCTGGGGATGCAGCCTGTCCTCCTATCCCGCACATGCGCACCACCGGTAGTTCGGCACTGTATCGGCCAGAAGGGAAAACTCAGCTCAACGATAGAATGATGAAACAGGAGAAATATTATTACAGCAGCTGGCAGGACTCCTAGATGTGGAGCTCAAGAAACGAAGTTAGATCACTCCTGATACTGAATATCGCAATGTGACTGTGACGTCATCCTCCTACCTGCCCTCCTATACACCCCCTACCCGCCTTCATCAGCGTATAATTGCCTATTTTTTTCATAAGAATAAAAATCAATTTTCACCACCTGACTGTATGATAATTATTAAAAACTTATGATACGGAATAGATTTTGTAAATCTTAAAATCATTCAATAAAAAATTATTTAAAAATATTACTTACTTACCTTTTTTTTCTTTAATCTCCCATTGTGAACCCAAAGCAGCAAAAAAATGGACTGAGGACCCTAAGAGGAAGACAAAAATTTGGTAAATAGCGTTTAGAACAGAGAAGAAAGGGCGAGAGGGTTAGTGAGTTTAGAAGTCGGGAACTGAGAAGGGAAATGCTTTTCTCTCACTATGGGACGTATGGATAGACATTTATATATTGGCTTCTTCCATTAAAATATACAATATAGTATAAAGATATAAAGGGAAGACACAAAGTGTATCTACCCCTAATATCAGGAGCCTCAGTGTCACAACATGTCACATACAACAATGGGGGAAGCTTTTCCTTACTTTGGTGGACGTTGCACGTTTTTGCTGCTGTAACTTCTGCTGATGGAGAAATAGAAGAAATGATCACAAATAAATACCTTATAAAATAATTATCGGGAACAAGTCCTGGTCCCATAAGGACACAGACAATAAACATAATGTCTTTCCTACACATTTCTACATGATACAGATATATGGATAGATGTCATTACTGATTATTAGCTCATTGTATAAATAGCACTTTCACAAGCATTTGCATGGGACTGATCTCCTGCCAGGATGAATGATTGAATACTTTTGCATCTAGAAGACAGCAATTAGGACATAAGGACGTGTCCATTAGTGGGGAGAGGTTAAGGTACCTACATGTTTATGACCTGGGTCCTGCTGGTTCTCCTAAAAAATTTTGGCATCCACCATTTCCGTTTGTGTCTGAAAAAAATCCAAACAAATGAATTGAGACCCAGAGAGTTCACATTATCATTGTGATCAGTCTATGAGGATATATACAGCGATATTATCCTGTGTAACGTCCTGCGCTTATGTCACAGTGTGACGTCATCGATCTAAAGCCCAAGGTCTCGTTAGAGTAAATGCAGCCACGATCGCTCTTATTACTTACGGGATCGGCTTTGTGTCGGCGCACGCCGTCTTTACTTCTGGCCTGTGACAAAAATAAAGTTTTCATTAGAAACAGAGATACTTGTGTTTGTGTCCTAAATAAATGCAGTGACTTAAAGAGTATCTGTCAGTAGGATCAACCCTCCTAAGCCGACTATATGGGCATACAGGTCATGGAAAGCTGAATAAAATGATATATTGATGTCTGCGATCCAATGTCTTATTTCAGAGAAATCCATATTTTTCTTTCTTCTCCAAATTGGCCATTGGGCACTGGAAACAGTTTTCCGGACGGCCACTTTGACTACCAAGGTTGAAGATAGAAGGGCTGGTGTCTGTTTTCAGTGCCCCGTGGCCACATTGGAGCGGCATCGATAATCAGAAGAGACCAGGAGCTCAGAAAATTGTGCTTACTGTAACTCTGGTATAGGGGACCCCAAAAATGAATAGCCCCCAATATGTACATCCATGTTTTATATCCTCCTCAGTCTCTGCCCAGTGATAACAAGTCATTCATCAGTTACTAATAAATATCTAAAATCATATACAGCCCATAATATCTGTATATGTCACTATCTCTCTACTTACAGTCTGGTGTTATCTTTGCCGCCATCTTTCTCTTCTATCTGTGGTGTTTTATGTCCCACGGACACTTCTTCCTCCTCGTCCTCACTGCTGGACACATAACATAGACTCGTTTTTTATTTGCAGTGTTTTTATAAATGAATTCAGAAAATAAAGTTAAAAAAAAGCCCCATGCGCAGTTCGCCACATTTTGAGCAGACGTCCCATCCCCGGAACACTGAATGGTGAATAGTAAATAGTTTATTGCTCCCTGTGTGACCCTCTGTTCATTATCCCCACTTACAGGGGCAGAACTACAGCCGTGTCAGCCATATGGACTGCAAAAAGGAGAGCATGTTTGGCCTGAGAGGAGGAGCGGGGAGAGAGACGATCAGGAGGAGAGCTGCACAAGTCTCTCTCTTCTGCTGGACCCTGATCATTGCAGGAGCGGAAGCTGGAGGTCACCTGACAGGTCCAAAATAGCTCTAGGCCCCTCCCTGATGTCACATTCCCGCAAGGAATCTTATAGAACGGAGGGATAGAAATGGAAAAGAACTGTATAGACGGTGCGGAAAGGCTCATAAATAAAGGATCTGACCTCATAGGTCTTTTATTTTTGGCTCCTCCATCAGTTATCATTACGTATATGCAGCCATGTTTTATACCAAGTGACTGACAGTGCCATAACTATAAGTATATAATGCTCTATATTGTATATATATATATCCCCCAATATATTTTTAGTCTCACACTCTCCACTTACCTACTGAAACTCATACTCAAAACCTCACTCTCCCAAGATGTTTCCTCCTCACTCTCGTCTTCCTCACTATTGGACACATAAAATAAGTCATGTAAATTATATATCATCTACTTTGACATCCAGATGACACAAGGTTATATAAAGGCTGGGATACGATATGGTAAGTGAAGAGTCCCGATTAACCCCTTATTGAAGGCACACTATCTCTATATGGAGCTGGCTCAAGAGTTGAGTCTGCTCCCTGCAGTGCCGGTGATGGCTCTGTTATATAGCTGGCACCCAACAGTAACCCAACAGTAACCAGGCAATTGGAGCTAACTGTGACCACAATAGCTTAACCATTTAAATGCTGCTGTGAAGTATGATAGCAGTATTAAAAAGGGGAAACTGTCATTTTGTATGGCCCTCACCACCCACGCAAAGCGATCGTAGGGTGCTAATTGGTTTACATTGCAGTTAGAGGTCTACTGGAGGCCTCCGTGTCTGCCATGTGTGATCTCCTATGACACCCGGCCTGAGCCTTTCTTCATTCTGTACCCATAACCAGTCATTCATCGATTACTATGAAACATCTACAGGCGTGCACATCATATATTATCTGTATATGTCACTATCTCTCTACTTACAGTCCGATGTTCTCCTCTCTGCTGTTATCCTCTTTTATCTCAGTCACTTTATCATTGATGTCATCGTCTCCTTCCTCTTCCCCTCTACTGAAGACATAACATAACCCTTTATAAGTGAGGGTTAAAGGGGTCCACGCATTGCAATCATGGTGCATCTTTTGCAATGGTTTTTCAAAATCAATGCAAAAAAGCAGCAATGAAAATTCTAATAACTTACGTGATGGATTCCACGCTCGCCCAGGCTGATTTTGTTTTTCTACATATAAAAATGTAAGTTTTTTTAGAAACATTGTGATATTTAAGAAACATACAGAAAATAACATATATACAGTGTGTCTCGTTATTAACCCCTTAACGACCGCCGATACGCCTTTTAACGGTGGTAGTTAAGGGTACTTAAAGGGAATCTGTCACCCATATTAAGTAATATCATGTAAAGATATCACTAAATTGTGCGTCCCATAAGGATTCTATAAGGGCTTTTGACTCCCCCCGACCCCGCACCTTTGAGGTATAAATAACTTTTTTAGCTTGTTGGGGATGCATGCAAATCGCCGGGGTCCGATGAGCGTGGCTTAGTAGTCTTCTCCCCCCCACCTCCTTGGCTTGCTTCACGTAATCTTCGTCTGTGAATACCACAGACGCCGTTGGTTTCCGCGCTTGTGCAATGTAAAGGCCCCGTCGCCTGCGCAGTATGCTTTGCCCAACTGTGGGTGAAGCATATAGTTGCTACTACGCAAGCGCCGGTATTTTCCAGCGCGGTCTATGCCCCGGAAGACTTCACATGCAGGACACACTTCCGGGGCATAGACCACGTTGGAAAATGCCGAAGCTTGCACAGTAGTGATTATATGCTTCGCCCACAGTTGGGCAAAGCTTACTGCACAGGCGCCGGGGGCCTTTACATTGCGCAAGCGCAGAAACCAACGGCGTCTCTGGTATTCACAGACGAAGATTACGTGAAGCAAGCCGAGGAGGTGGGGGGGAGAAGACTACTAAGCCACGCCCATCGGACTGGACAGCAGCGATTTGCATGCATCCCCAACAAGCTAAAAAAGGTATTTATGCCTCAAAGGTGCGGGGTCGGGGGGAGTCAAAAGCCCTAATAGAATCCTTATGGGACGCACAATTTAGTGATATCTTTACATGATATCACTAAATATGGGTGACAGATTCCCTTTAAACCACAGCACGGCGCTGTGGAAAAAGTGTATCGCGCCACCCCGAGTTGGAGGTCATCAAAAAGGAAGAAAAATGTCACAAGCCTGCAAGGAATGTTATAGAACGGAGGGATAGAAATGGAGAACCACTTTGTAGACGGCACAGAAATGCTCATGAACAAAGGATCTGACCTCACTGGTCTTTTTTTTGGCTCCTCCATCAGTTATTATTATGTATGTGCAGCCATGTTTTATATCAAGTGACTGACAGTGCCATAACTATAAATATATAATGTTCTATATTGTATGTATATAGCCCCCATAATATATTTAGTCTCACACTCTCCACTTAACCAATCACACTCCAATTCTCACTCTTCCAAGAATTTTTCCTCCTATTCCTCCTAACTCTCATCTTCCTCTCTTTTGGACACATAAAATAAGTCATATAAATCACATATCATCTACTTTGACATCCAGATAACACAGGGTTTATAAAGATGTGCTGAATGAAAAGTCCAGATTAACCTCTAATTGAGGGCGCACTATCTTTGTATGGAGCGGGCTCAAGAGATGAGTCTGCTCCCCGCACCGCCGGTGATGGCTCTGTTACATAGCTGGCACCCAACAGTAACTGATGCAATTGGAGCTAGCTGTGATCGCATTACATTAACCTTTAAATGCTGCTGTGAAGTATGAGACAAGTATTAAAAAGGGGCTTTCCAACAGCGACTGTCACTTTGTATGGCCACGCAATGCGATCATAGGGTGCTGATTGATTGACATTGCAGCTAGGGGTCTACCAGAGACCTCTGTGCCTGCCATGTGTGATCTCCTACGAAGTCCAGACTGAATCTTCTTCAATCTGTACCCATAACCAGTCATTCATCAGTTACTATGAAACCTCTACAATCATTTACATCCAATAACATCTGTATATGTCACTAATCTCTCTACTTACAGTCTGATGTTCTCCTCTCTGCTGTCTTCCTCCTTTATCTCTGTCACTTTATCATAGATGTCATCATCTCCTTCCTCTTCCTCTCTACTGAAGACATAACATAACCCTTTATAAGTGAGGGTTAAAGGGGTCCACGCATTGCAATCATGGTGCATTTTTTGGAATGGGTTTTCAAAATCAATGCAAAAAAGAAGCAATGAAAATTCTAATAACTTACTTGATGGATTCTACGCTCGCCCAGGCTGTTTTTGTTTTTCTACATATAAAAATGTAAGTTTTATTAGAAACAGTGTGATATTTAAGAAACATACAGAAAATAACATGTATTCAGTGTGTCTTGTTATTAACCCCTTAACGACTTCCGATACGCCTTTTAACGACGGTAGTTAAGGGTACTTAGACCACAGCGTCGATAATTAACGGCGCTGTGGAAAAAGTGTATCATGCCCCCCAGAGTCGGATTTTCTCCAGAGTCTCAGCTGCCGGTGGTAGCCGAGACCCCAGAGAACATGATTCGGGTCGGTTTTTACCGACCCCGCTTTTGTGATCGCCGTTATTAACCGTTTAATTGCGACTGCAAAAAAAACAAGTTTGGTGTGCCATTTAATTTCTCTCTCCTCTGATGTGTTCACACATCAGAGGAGAGAGAAATAGGGTCCCCGATCCCCCCCGGTACCTCCCGGTGGTCCTCGGCCCGCGTGCTTCCCCTCCATGGGCGCCACCATCTTCTTCTGGGAAGAAAATGGTGGGTAATGCGCAGTGCGCCTAACGAGATCTGCCGGCCGGTACCCGGCAACAATAAGATTTTTCCTATTGGTTCATTTTGGTCACTGTGATAGGGTCTATCACAGTGAACAAAATAAAAAAAAAATAGTAAATAAACCCCTCCTTTATCACCCCCATAGGTAGGGAAAAATAATGAAATAAAGAAAATATATTTATTTTCATTTTTCCATTAGGTTTAGGGTTAGAATTACGGTTAGGGTTGGAATTAGGGTTAGGGTTGGAATTAGGATTAGGGTAAGGGTTAGGGGTGTGTTGGGGTTAGGGTTTGAGCTAGAATTGAGGGATTTCCACTATTTAGGCACATCAGGGGGTCTCCAAACGCGACATGGCACCACCATTGATTACAGCCAATTTTGCCTTCAAAAAGTCAACTGGTTCTCCCTCCCTTCCGAGCCCAGACATGTGCCCAAACAGTGGTTTACCCCAACATATGGAGCATCGGCGCACTTAGGACAAATTGCACACCAACTTTGGGGGTCTAATTTCTCCTATTACCCTTGGGAAAATAAAAAAAATTGAGGGCTAAAAAATCATTTTTGTGGAAAAAAAATAATTTTTTATTTTCATGGCTTTGCGTTATAAACTTCAGTGAAGCAGTTGGGGGTTCAAAGTGCTCACCACACAAGCTTCTTGGGTGGTCTAGCTTCCAAAATGGGGTCACTTGTGGGGGGTTTCAACTGTTTAGGCACATCAGCGGCTCTGCAAACGCAACATGACGTCCACGGACAATTCCATCAAAGTCAGCATTCCAAAACGGTGCTCCTTCCCTTCCGAGCTCTCCCATGCGCCCAAACAGTGGTTTCCCCCACATATGGGGTATCAGTGTACTCAAGACAAATTGTACAACAACTTTTGTGGTCCAATTTCTCCTGTTAGCCTTGTGAAAATATAACATAGCGGGCTAAAAAATCATTTTTGAGGAAAAATAATTATTATAAACTTCTGTGAAGAACTCGGGGTTCAAAGTTCTCACCACACATCTAGATAAGTTCCTTAAAGGGTCTAGTTTTCAAAATGGTGTCACTTGTGGGGGGTTTCCACTGTTTAGGCACATCAGGGGCGCACCAAACGCTACATGGCGTCCAATCTGAATTCCAGCCAATTCTGCATTGAAAAAGTCAAACAGCGCTCCTTCCCTTCTGAGCTGTGCCGTGCGCCCAAACAGTGGTTTACCCCAACATATGGGGTATGGGCGTACTCAGCACAAATTGCACAACAACTATGGGGGTCTAATTTCTCCTGTTACCTTTGTAAAAATACAAATTTGGGGTCGAAAAGATCATTTTTGTGGAAAAAATATTATTTATTTTCACGGCTCTACGTTATAAAACTTCTGTGAAGCACTTGGAGGTTCAAAGTGCTCACCACTCATTTAGATAAGCTCCTTAAGGGGTCTAGTTTCCAAAATGGGGTCACTTGTTGGGGGTTTCCACTGTTTAGGCACATCAGGGGCTCTCCAAACCCAATATGGTGTCCGATCTCAATTCCAGCCAATTCTGCATTGAAAAAGTCAAACGTCGCTCCTTCCGTTCCAAGCCCTGATGTGCGCACAAACAGTGGTTTACCCCCACATATGGGGTATCAGCGTATTCAGGAGAAATTGCACAACAAATTTTGTGGTTCATTTTTTTCCTTTTACACATGTGAAAATAACAAAAAACTGGTTCTGAAGTAAAATGTAAAAAAAAGTTAAATGTTAATTTTTTCCTTCCACATTGCTTCAGTTCCTGTGAAGCATGTAAAGGGTTAATAAACTTCTTGAATGTGGTTTTGAGCACCTTGAAGGGTGCAGTTTTTAGAATGGTGTCACTTTTGGGTATTTTCTGTCATATTGACCTCTCAAAGTGACTTCAAATGAGAGGTGGTCCCTAAAAAAATGGTTTTGTAAATTTTGTTGTAAAAATGAGAAATCACTGGTCAACTTTTAACTCTTATAAGTTCCTAACAAAAAAAATGTTGGTTCCAAAATTGTGCTGATGTAAAGCACACATGTGGTAAATGTTATTTATTAAGTATTTTTTGTGACATATCTCTCTGATTTAAGGGCATAAAAAATAAAATTTGAAAATTGCAAAATTTTAAAAATTTTCACCATATTTCCATTTTTTTCATAAATAAACAAAAGCCATATTGAAGAAATTTTACCACTAACATGAAGTACAACATGTCATGAAAAAACGGTCTCAGAATCAGTCAGATCCGTAGAAGCATTCCAGAGCTATAACCTCATAAATTGACAGTGGTCAGAATTGTAAAAATTGGCCCGGTCATTAAGCTGCAAATTGGCTCCATCACTAAGGGGTTAAACGCAATGACGTATGATAGCATTCAGGGGCATAACTATATAGATGAAATAGGAAAAAAATAGTTTGCTGGTATCCGAGATGAACATTTATATATAGCTATAGGGGGTGTAGAGCGAGCAGTCGCATTGGGACACCCTCATCTGCCACATATATATTCATCACTATTACTAATGGTTATGGTACCTGAGGGGCCCTATTACATATTTCACATTAGGGCCCAAGAAGTTCAAGTTACACCTCTGACTGCATCTATGTCTCATAGTGAAAAGTAGCGGAAGACTACAAACATTGAAATTCGTGGACCATGATTACACCAGTTACTTACGGCAATGGCACTTCAAAAAACGATGCAACTGATTCATTGGATCTTGAGCACCTGAAATGAAAAGAATAAAGTCCTGGTTAGAAGAATTGATACTTAGGAAGCCTACAGATAAAGTTATCTGCCGTGATGTGCACAAAGCAGTGCACTCTCTATCGGCAACAGAGCAGAGCGCACTGTCACTGCACATTATAAGATGAATTCCCAGCAATCAAAAGCGTAACTTGTGGGCGGTTGGTGCTCCTCTCTGCAAGCCAAGTATTCATCTTACAAGGTGAATTGACAGTGCGCTCTGATCTGTTGCCGGCTCATTGCTACTGATCTGATGTGGCGAGAAAGGGCAGTCTTTGTGCATAGAGCACAGTGCACATTGTGCAGGGAATAGCCCAGCCCCTGATATGGAGGTCACTGCTAATGCTTCATTACTGGAATAGTGCAGAGGCCGGGGCAGTGACCGCAGATTCTGCCCCCTGATGATGTCATGTCTGAGTATCCCGATATGCATTGGGATTTTCACACAAAAGGTCATCAAAAAGGAAGAGAAAAAAAAGTCACATGCCTGCAAGTAATTTTATAGAATGGAGGGATAGAAATGGAGAACCACTTTGAAGACGGCACAGAAATGCTCATGAACAAAGGATCTGACCTCACTGGTCTTTTGTTTTCGGCTCCTCCATCAGTTACCATTGCATATACATAGACATATATGCAGCCATGTTTTATACCAAATGACTGAAAGTGCCATAACTATAAGTATATAATGTTCTATATTGTATGTATATATCCACCAATATATATTTAGTCTCACACTCTCCACTTACCCAGTCACACTCCAATTCTCACTCTTCCATGATGTTTCCTCCTGTTCCTTCTCACTCTCATCTTCCTCACTATTGGACACATAAAATAAGTCATATAAATCTACTTTGACATCCAGATAACACAGGGTTATATAAAGGCTGGGGTAGGGGTACGATATGCTGAATGAAGAGTCCCGATTAACCCTTTATTGAGGGCGCACTATCTCTGTATGAAGCAGGCTCAAGACTTGAGTCTGTTCCCCGCACCGCCGGTGATGGCTCTGTTACATAGCTGGCACCCCACACTAACTGATGCAATTGGAGCTAGCCGTGATCGCATTACATTAACCTTTAAATGCTGCTGTGAAGTATGAGACAAGTATTCAAAAGGGGCTTTTCAACAGCGACTGTCACTTTGTATGGCCACGCAAAGCGATCATAGGGTGCTGATTGGTTGACATTGTAGCTTGGGGTCTACTAGAGGCCTCTGTGTCTGCCATGTGTGATCTCCTATATAGTCCAGCCTGAACCTTCTTCAGTCTTTACCCATAACCAGTCATTCATCAGTTACTATGAAACCTCTACAATCATTTACAGCCAATAACATCTGTATATGTCACTAATCTCTCTACTTACAGTCTGATGTTCTCCTCTCTGCTGTTTTCCTCCTTTATCACTATCACTTTATCATTGATGTCATCTCCTCCTTTCTCTTCTTCTCTACTGAACACATAATATAACCCTTTATAAGTGAGGTTTAAAGGGATCCACGCATTGCAATCATGGTGCATTTTTTGCAATGGTTTTCCAAAATCAATGCAAAACTGCAGTGTTTTTACTGTGATTTTGGAAAAAACAAGTAAGAAATATACTGTGACTGAACCAATTAACTGACTCTAGTGAAGATTAATACACCATTCCTGAACAGGGGAGATTTTACAGATTAATTTAGAGTTTTACAGCTGAGCACACAGTTATGCACAGCTCCAGGAGGTGGCCATCAGTTCTGCACAGCTCCAGTAGGTGGTGTTCAGTTCTGCACAGCTCCAGTAGGTGGCACTCTGTTCTGTACAGCTCCAGTAGGTGGCGCTCTGTTCTGTACAGCTCCAGTAGGTGGCGCTCTGTTCTGTACAGCTCCAGTAGGTGGCGCTCCTAAGCACAAGGACACTGCGGCTTGTATCGTAAATAATGTTACAGATCTGCGCAATTATGACATCACGCCGGTCAGTATCCGCTGTCAGGAGTTAGGGTGTGGAACGGACAACTGCAGCAGCCTTCCCCTTCTCTGGCACTGGGGCCGAGAGGTGGAACGAATACCAAACCTAAGTCAGCCATTGTAAGCCTTAGGAGATTACAGTAAACAGCGGCACCCGGGCAGAGAACAGAAATAAATGGCCTCCTTAGTGTCCGCTTGTCACTTGCTCATTTCTTAGTGCTCTTCTCTGCCATTTGGACGCTATAGGAGCAATAAATTGGAAAATGGGCATCCAGCGGGCACCGCACAGAATGATACTAACTGGGCAAACGGGCGCTTAGGAGACGTTGAATTCACCGGCCATTTTCCATTTATTGTCCCTTTTCTCTCATTCTCGTCATTACCTCCTTTCTGACATATATTTACCCCTTTAAACAGACAAGTGAAGGGTGCGGGGCAGAAATTGTGTAATGGGAACCAATGCGTTACGACACAGAGAGGCATGAAATGAACAATGGATTAACCCTGGAAACTTGATAATTCTCTGAACAGAAAAAAGTGTTAAATTATTTTAAAGTTAGTTTATCACACTAATTATAACTTTTATATTCATTTCTTCCAGGATTTCCCCAGTCCTGGTCTATGGGTTCCATTAATGCAAATGCAGCGATGAAAGTTCTAGTCACTTACTTGATGGATTCCACGCTCGCCCAGGCTGTTTTTATTGCTCTTATTGGCCTATAAAAATGTAAGCTTTGTTAGAAACCGTGTGATACTTAAGAAACATACAGAAAATATCATCTATACAGTGTGTCTCGTTAGTAAATGCAATGACATATGATAGCATTCAGGGGCATAACTATATAGACTCAAAACAGATTCTGGTATCCGAGATGAACATTTCCATATAGCTATAGTGTAGAGCGAGCAGTCGCATCGGGACATACATATTCATCAATATTACTAATGGTCATGGTACCTGAGGGGCCCTGTTGCATATTTTGCAATGGGGCCCAAGAAGTTCAGGTTACACCTCTGACTGCATCTATATCTCATAGTAAAAAGAAACTTAGGACTACAAACATTGAAAGTCGTGGACCATGATTATACCAGTTACTTACGGCAGTGACTCTTCATTATCCCATGCGATCATTCTCTGGGATTCAATGGGCCTGATATGAAAAAATACAACGCTGGTTAGAAGAATTGATACTTAGGAAGGCTACGGATAAAGTTATCTGCCGTGATGTGCACAAAGCAGTGCGCTCTCTTGTCGGCAACAAAGCAGAGCGCATTGTCAGTTACTGTCATTGCGCATTCCCAGCATGTGGAGACCAGCGCCACTTCTGCAATTCACAACATTTGTGAAGATCGTTGCTCCCCTCTACAAGCTGTGTATTCTTCTTACAAGGCGAACTGACAGTGCGCTCTGCTCTGATCCAGGCTCATTGCTAGTGATCTGAGCCGGCGAGTAAGCGCACTGTCTTTGTGCACATTGCCGAGGACTAGCCAAGCCCCTGAAATGAAGGTCACTGCTGACACTTCATTTCATGAAGAGGGTAAAGACTGGGACAGTGAACGCAGCCTCTGTCTCCTGATGAAGGTTTATTTGAGTATTCCAGCATGCACTGGGATTTTCAAATAAAGCGTCATCAAAAAGAAAGTAGGAAAAAAAGAAAGAAAAGCAGTCGGATAGTGTAGTTAGGGAAGTATATGGGATGAGTAACAGTATGAAGAATTCAGCGGGATCTAAAGTCTCTATTAGTGTAAGTAATGTATGTTTCATATGGAAACAGTGTAAATGCCCATGAGTGAGAGCGGTAATGCCATGATGCCATCATTATGGAGTCCTCTCCTTATTGGTACACATACCACTCCTATATGAATGTGGTAGGAAGATGGAATAAGATAAATACCTGAATACTCACTTTGCATTCTCCATTTTGTGCATCAATCTGTTAACCCCTTAATGTCCAATGACGGACACAGTCCATTATTGGACTTCTCCCCTGCTTTGATGAAGACTCCGGCGCTGAGCCCGTATCAGAGCCGGGACATGTCAGCTATTTTGGACAGCTGACATGTGCCCGCAATAGGCGCAGGTGGAATCGCGATCCACCTGCACCTATTAACCCGTTAAATGCCATTGTCAAACGCTGACAACGGCATTTAACCGGCGCTTCCGGCCGCCGGGCCGGAAATGAGGTCATCGCTGACCCCGTCACGTGATCGGGGGTCAGTGATGCGTTGGCATAACAACCAGAGGTCTCTTGGAGACCTCTATTACTGTTGATGCCGCTTTGCTATGAGTGCCACCCGGTGGTCGGCGCTCATAGCTATGCAGTAATTCTGCTACATATAGGCGATCTGCTCATCGCCTATATGTAGCAGAGCCGATCCAGTATGGCATGCTTCTAGCCTCCCATAGAGGCTATTTAAGCATGGCAACTTTAAAAAAAAAAGTATATTAAAAAATATGAAAAAAATAAAAAAATATAAAAGTTCAAATCACCCCCCTTTCGCCCTATTCAAAATAAAGCAATAAAAAGAAAATTACACATATTTGGTATCGCTGCGTTCAGAATCGCCCGATCTATCAATAAAAAAAGCATTAACAAGATCTATAAACAGCGTAGCGAGAAAAAAAATCAAAACCCCAGAATTACGTTTTTTTTATCTCTGTGACAATGCATTAAAATGCAATAACAGGCGATCAAAAGAACGTGTCTGCATAAACGTGGTATCATTAAAAATGGCAGCTTGGCATGCAAAAAATAAGCCCTCACCCGACCCCAGATCACGAAAAATGGAGACGCTACGGGTCTCGGAAAATGGTGTTGGTTTTTTTGGGGTTTTTTTTTAGCAAACTTTGGATTTTTTTTCACCACTTAGATAAAAAAAGAACCTAGACATGTTTGGTGTCTATGAACTTGTAATGACCTGGCGAATCATAATGGTGGGTCAGTTTTAGCATTTAGTGAACCTAGCAAAAACGCCAAGCAAAAAACAAGTGTGGGATTGCACTTTTTTTGCAATTTCACTGCACTTGGAATTTTTTTCCTGTTTTCGAGTACATGACATGGTGAAATCAATGGTGTTGTTCAAAAGTTCAACTCGTCCCGCAAAAAATAAGCCCTCACATGGCCATATTGAGGGAAAAACAAAAAAAGTTATGGCTCTGGGAATAAAGGGAGCGAAAAACAAAAACGCAAAAACGAAAATAACCCCGGTCCTTAAGGGGTTAAAGAAAAAACAATAAAAAATTAATAATAATACACGTACACATTTACCAAAACGGTAGGAAGAGAAATGATGCTATTGAACCTTAATATAACCAGTGCAGACATCTCTGAATTATTAAAGGGAGGATGTGGAAGAATAAACAATTGCAGTTATATCAGATACGTACATCTCACCAGATATTCCTCCTTCTCCTGTTCCTCCTCCTCTTCCTTCTCCTCCTCCTCTGCTTACTCCTCCTCTTCCTCCGCTTCCTCCTCCTCCTCTTCCTCCTCCTCTTCCTCCTTCTCCGCTTCCTCTTCCTCCTCTTCCTCTTCCTCCTCCTCCTCCTCCTTCTTCTCCGCTTCCTCCTCCTCCTCCTCCTTCTCCTCCTCTTCCCCCTCCTCCTTCTCCTCCTCTTCCTCCTTCTCCTCCTCTTCCTCCTTCTCCTCCGCTTTCTCTTCCTCCTCCGCAAACTTCCTCCTATTAAAGAGTAAGAAGACAATGAGAATTGATGTCATCTGCTCCATAGCTGATAACAGAAGATCATCAAAGGTCACTAGAGTTTTTATATTCAGATATAGACAGTAGTTATAGAATAGAGACACCGACTTATAACATAGTTATGAATATTACTGTAGCCAAAACTGGGACACATAAGCCAGCAATGTCTTCACAAGCCAACATGGCAAACCCTCCAAACAAAACCCCAAACACCGGACTTTGGGTGGAGTTTGCCCCTTTTACACTTTTTGTTGCAAATTATAACTATTCTGTTGGACTTTGTCTTTCCCTGCCCTTTATCTAGGTCATACCAACGTTTTTGAAATGTGTCATGACTGGCGTAAAAAAAGCCAAAAGGCGCTAAATTTTACTTGGGTCTCTGTTACATAAAAATATACAACTTTTGTGGCTTAGTGTTGGATGAATTACACTTATGAATGAAAATTTGGATACTATAAATCTGCCATGCCTGAACTTGGCCTTAGAGAAGAGTCGGCTGTATTAGTTAGAGGAGGATCGCTACACAATGCTTGGACTGGCCGGCGGCTTTCCTGACCTGAGCGTGTATTTCTATGCAGCTGTCATGCTCAGGTCAGGAGAGATAAAGGCCGGTCCGAGCATTGCGTTGTGATCTTCGTCCAAGTTATATGACTGTCTGATTCTTCCCTAAGGCTAATGCGCGATGGTAGCACAGAGTCATCTGCCATTCTCCTCACTCACAAGGAGCTTCTCTCTATGGGAAGAGAAGTTGCAGAAGATTATGAGTGACATGGAAGATGACTCTATGCCATCAAGTGACCCCAGTCTATCAGAGAAATGATAGATTTAGGAAAAGTAAGAACTTACCTTATTCCTCTCACAAATAACTCACTCGCAAACAACAAAATCCTAAAATAATAGGAAAAAAGTATTATAGTAGACATCACATTTTATTCCTGGTCTGATATTTGTGAAGAAATGAAGGGGGAACAGTCGGTTACTGACACCTCAGATCATTAACTAAATAAAGATTCACTTTTAAATAAGAGAATTAAAATCTATAAGGGGGAAAAGATATTCTGAACTTACAGGGTTAATACCTACAGATAAAGAAGAAAGTAACAGAACATAATAAAGGACATACAGTGTGTAACTGTACCTTGCCACAATTCTGTCTCTGAGCTCCTTGGCCAGTTCCTTTGACCTCATGATTCTCATTTGCTCTGACATGCACTGTGAGCTGTGAGGTCTTATATAGACAGGTGTGCGCCTTTACAAATCAAGTCCTCTAAGTTTAATTATACACACCTGGACTCCAGTGAAGGAGTAGAACCGTCTCAAGGAGGATCACAAGGAAATGGACAGCATGTGACTTAAATATGAGTGTCTTTTGCTTGCTGCAGCCTGCATTAGCATGTATGCTCTGGTTACATTGTGTCAATAAAATGTACTTTGCTTCGAAAACTCTACTTGATCTCTAGTTTGCTTAATAGCCTTTACATGAGATTTGGTGGTATTCCACTGTAGAAAGAGGCTAATACAAAATTGACTTAGGCTAGTTTCACACTAGCGATTTGAGGCGCAGCGCACGCTCGCCGTGAAGCTCCGCCCCAAGCCCCGCCACCTCGGGTCAGCTTCGCCTATGGGCGCATAACGCTGCATGCGACCTGCATACCCTATCTTTGCATTGGGTACGCAGACCGTGCACAGGTATGCTTTTGCCAGCGCATGTGTCCTTTTGACGGTGCACCGACCTGCGCCAAACGCATCGTGTGGCATTTTGGTGCGGCCGGCGCACCGTCAAAAGGACGCATGCGCCGGCAAAAGCATACCTGTGCATGGTCTGCGTACCCAATGCTAAAGAGAGGGTACGCAGGTCGCATGCAGCGTCATGCGCCCATAGGCGGAGCTGACCGGAGGAGGTGCGGCAGGGGGCGGAGCTTTATGGCGAGCGTGCGCTGCGCCTCAAAACGCTAGTGTGAAACTAGCCTTACACTTCACTGCCAACTGCAGCCCTCTAGTGAGAGTCACCTTGGCAGTTACAGTAATTTCACCGTGTGATGTCATCACTTGCCATGGATTACTAATCACCAGTAACAGTAACTGTCAGAAGTGGCAAAAACATGCAACCAATCCAGTTTACATGCAACCAACAAGAGAAAGAAGTGTGTATAATGGACGCAATCAACCCCATGATCATAACAACAATATAACACAAAAATATATAAACAAATGAATAAATTTTATTAACACAAAAAATTCCACACAAAGAGTGACATTGATAGGAATAAAAAAATTAAAAAAGGCCAGGAAAAATGTGGCCGTAACACTCCAAGAAAGGTTCTAAAATAAGAACCTAATGCTCCACTCCTCCACGATGCTAAGGCAAAGGGTTTGTATAGGAATAAATATACAGTACTCTATACAGCAAAGATGCAAAAATAATTCACAAGACAAAAATTCAATAGATAAAGATGTCAAATATAATAAAGATTTGTATCATGACAAGGCATTATGTGCAAAATCAGCAAGTAATGTGCAGGTTGCTGCAAGTTGAAAAAAAAAATCCAGTTTACATGAAATTGTCCTTTAAGTGACTTGTACCAGATTAGATAACAGCTTTGTTCCAAAAAATCCCCGCGCCGCGCCGCACCTGACCACAGGATATGTGTGGTTTTGTAACTTAGCGCCATAGAAGTGAATAGAGCTGAGCTGTAATACCGGACACAGCCGACAGACAGGTGTGGCGCTGTTTTTAGTAGAAAGGAGACAATATATTTAAAATCTTGTACAACCCTCTTGGGTTCCTTCCCTTATACCAAAACTTTACACAAGAGATATCAATTTAAAATACTTACATATCAAGGAAATAACTTCTTCAGAGAGGAAGGGGATAGGAGCTCTAGTGCCACCCATTGGAGGTAGAAATCCTAAAAGTCAAGATCGACCCTTTATGGGGCCTCGTCTCATCACTTAGGATAGTAAACAAAACCAGAAACTTTATTTGCAGACAAGTGTTTGAGGCTTTTTGCTTCTCATCAGTGAAAAGATACATCCAATAGTTGGCACTAGAGCTCCTGTCCTCTTCCTGGACAAACTACATGCATATTTAAATTCCTAGGGAAGCACTTTATGGCCTATAAGTCTCCCTACACCAGCTTGGCACTCTCTTCAAGGAGAAACTTTACCCCTTACCATCTAAATATTACATAACTGTGATTAAAATGGTAATAGATAAAGATTTATGGCAGTTACTATATATTCTTAATTAAACCCAATCTATACATTGCTCTGTATTGTACCCACGTATGGATAGTGGATACAAAGACAGAAGGCTGGTTGCATAAATTACACATTTTGCTCATCAGCTAAATCAAAGTTCAAATATTATTAGAGAATGAGGGAAATGAGGAGGGGAAGTCACAGACACAAGGGATAGGATAGCACATAAATCAGGAGATAATAAAAGCATACTCACACTCCACTAACTGTAACCCTCAGAGGAGAGTTCCGCTCGGCAGTTCCTTTTATATCACTGGCACAACATTCCGTGACCTCATAATCGACAATCACAGACAATGCTCTATACATGGAATGGACTTCTAACCTCTTATGGACACAACTGGATTTAGACCATTTTGCTTTATTTATGTTTTTATCATTGCATTGCATTCTTTTTCTATAATTTAATTATTAATTTAAAATAATTAATTTAATTTAATTTTGTGACTTTTTTTCTTATTTGGCATTAAGGAAGGAGTGAAATTATCCTCAGAAACGCATTTAGCGAATACTATATCCATCTAAATTTATCCAGCCGTTAAACTACAAGTTACAACATCTCTGAGTGTTCCATTATCTAATTGTAAGCATTCTGTGGGCACTGTGGAGCCTTGAGCTGCAGCATGTTCAGGTGCATCACATAAAATATTTATAAAAATAGGTAAAAAATAAAATATAAAAATTCTAAATCACCACTTTTCCTCCAATAATAAATCAAAAATTAAAACAAAAAAATTAATAAATATATTTGGTATGGTAAACAGATTAAAGGTGAACTTCCAGCTCAAGGAACATCAGTGTCAGATCGCACCATCTGTCGTTGTATGAGCCAAAGTGGACTTCATGGGAGACGACCAAGGAGGACACCATTGTTGAAAAAAACCCATAAAAAAGGCCAGACTGGAATTTGCCAAACTACATGTTAAAACAGATATAGACCACAATGCACAGGATATTGCAGTAAGGAACACCTGTTCCCATGCAGGACTGAGATATAAAAAGTTCAGTGCAAGGAAAACTAAAGACCCAACTCAGAAAAGATTGCACATAATAGATCCAAGGTACTATACAAGATTATAATTTTATTGAAAATATTTAAAAACATATAACCATATTGTGAATAGGAATTACTAAGATGGTGAAAAAAATACCAAAATATGGCAGGAAAGAGATAAATATAAGCTATATAGCAAAACTGCTTCAAACATCCCAATATTACATATATTATCGTGATCTGTGTCACACCGCCAAAGACCAATTGAATCAAGTAATAGGACAAATAATATTCAATTACCTCAGACCTGCCGGTGCCACAACCCCTACGCGCATTTCGACTGAATGTGCCATCTTCATTGTAGACGACCAAGGATGACACCATTGTTGGAAAAAAAAAATCATAAAAAAGGCAGACTTGAATTTGCCAAACTACGTGTTGACAAGCCGCAAAGCTTCTGGGAGAATGTCCTATGGACAGATGAGATAAAAATTGAACTTTTTGGCAAGGCACATCAGCTCTATGTTTACAGATGGAAAAATGGAGCATGTCAAGAAAAAACACTGTCCCTACTGTGAAAAATGGAGGAGGCTGTTATGCTCTGGGGCTGCTTTGCTGCATCTGGCACAGGGTGTCTAGAATCTGTGCAGAGTACAATAAAATCTCAAGACTATCAAGGGATTCTAGAGAGAAATGTGCTGCCAAGTGTCAGAAAGCTTGGCCTCAGTCGCAGGTCATGGGTCTTGCAACAGGATAATGACCCAAAACCCACAGCTAAAAACACCCAAGAATTGCTAAGAGGAAAATATTGGACTATTCTGAAGTGGCCTTCTATGAGCCCTGACCTAAATCCTATTGAGCATCTTTGGAAAGAGCTGAAACATGGCGTCTGGACAAGGCAACCTTCAAACACGAGACAAATGGAGCAGTTTGCTCTTGAGGAGTGGGCCAAAATACCTGACGAGAGGTGCAGAAGTCTCATTGACAGTTACAGGAATCGTTTGATTGCAATAAAGTACACTGCTCAAAAAAATAAAGGGAACACTTAAACAGCAGAATATAACTCCAAGTAAATCAAACTTCTGTGAAATCAAACTATCCACTTAGGAAGCAACACTGATTGACAATCAATTTCACATGCTGTTGTGCAAATGGAATAGACAACAGATGGAAATTATTGGCTCGGGTAGTGCAGCTCATCCAGGATGGCACATCAATGCGAGCTGTGACAAGGTTTGCTGTGCGGCCCTCCAAAGAAATGCCACCCCACACCATTACTGACCCACTGCCAAAAACCGGTCATGCTGAAGGATGTTGCAGGCAGCAGATCACTCTCCACGGCATTTCCAGACTCTGTCACATGTCCTCAGTGTGAACCTGCTTTCATATGTGAAGAGCACAGGGCGCCAGTGGCGAATTTGCCAATCCTGGTGTTCTGTGGTAAATGCCAAGCGTCCTGCACGGTGTTGGGCTGTGAGCACAACCCTCATCTGTAGACGTCGGTCCCTCTGACCATCCTCATGCAGTCGGTTTCTAACCATTTGTGCAGACACATGCACATTTGTGGCCTGCTGGAGGTCATTTTGCAGGGCTCTGGCAGTGCTCCTCCTTTCACAAAGGTGGAGGTAGCGGTCCTGCTGCTGGGTTGTTGCCTCCTACTGCCCCCTCCACGTCTCCTGGTGTACTGACCTGTCTCCTGGTAGCGCCTCCAGCCTCTTGACACTACACTGACAGACACAGCAAACCTTCTTGCCACAGCTCGCATTGATGTGCCATCCTGGATGAGCTGCACTACCTGAGCCACTCGTGTGGGCTGTAGAGTCTGTCTCATGCTACCACAAGTGTGAAAGCACAGTCAACATTCAAAAATGACCAAAACATCAGCCAGAAAGCATTGGTACTGAGATGTGGTCTGTGGTCCCACCTGCAGAACCACTCCTTTATTGAGGGTGTCTTGGTAATTGCCAATAATTTCCATTTGTTGTCTATTCCATTTGCACAACAGCATGTGAAATTGATTGTCAATCAGTGTTGCTCCTAAGTGGACAGTTTGATTTCACAGAAGTTTGATTTACTTGGAGTTAGATTCTGTTGTTTAAGCGTTTATTTTTTGAGCAGTATGTTAAGTTAAGGGTACCATCTTCTGTCCAGGCCTATTTCATGAGTTTTATTTTTTAAACAATTCTGTGGAAGCTTGGATAAAAAGAAAAATCTGACTTTCATTTGTTCATTTTCATAGATTTTTTATTTATTATTACTTTTGTAAGATTCATGTTATTTCTGTCACCATTGTGGGTTTTTCTGTCTTTAAACGAGGGGTACCAACAATTTTGACCACTTGTCTTTATTTATGGGTACAATATACAGGCGCTTCTCACATAATTAGAATATCATCAAAAAGTGAATTTATTTCAGTTCTTCAATACAGAAAGTGACTCTCCTATATTCTATAGCGTCATTACACACAGAGTGATCTATTTCACGTGTTTATTTCTGGTAATGTTGATGATTATGGATTACAGCCAATGACAACCCAAAAGTCATTATCTCAGTAAATTAGAATACTTTATAACACCAGATTGAAAAATGATTTTAACTCCTTAATGACCAGTTATTTTTGGTTTTGCTTTTCATTTTTTCTCCCCTTGTTCCCAAAGCCATAACTTTTTTATTTTTTGGTCAATATGGTTATGTGAGGGCTTGTTTTTTTTTTTTGCAGGACGAGTTGTATTTTTGATCAACACTATTAATTTAAAAATATCGTGAACTGGAAAACGG
This sequence comes from Dendrobates tinctorius, assembly GCF_039654945.1. Lineage (NCBI taxonomy): Eukaryota > Metazoa > Chordata > Amphibia > Anura > Dendrobatidae > Dendrobates > Dendrobates tinctorius. Next base: position 80,214,240 of record NW_027361738.1, read on the forward strand.
TAAAAAAAAAATCCAAGTGCGGAAAAATGGCAATTAAGTGCAATGCCACAGTTGTTTTTTGTTTTGCTTTTTTACTATGTTCACTAAATGCTGAAATAGCACAAAAAGAGGACTTAAAAATCCTCCAATAATACAAGAAAACAGCAAAAAAGCAGAGAGGTTTACCCGTCCAGGCCTCCAGACAAATGCACTATCAGGATGCAGTGGACCCATATAATTAAGATGGCAAAACAGGTGCAAGAATACCGATGAGACAACCGCCCACAGCCTACCAATACATGGAGGGGGCGGTTGCTTGGTATATAAATGCACAATAAAAACTTGTATGCGGCGCTGTTCACACTATGGCAATGCACGGAATTCAGGTTAACAGCCTAGTAGTGACACCCTTCTATTAGATCAGGCGGGCTGCTTCATGTGTTTTTTTTGCACTTTTTATTCAGGGTGCAGTTGGGTCCATTTGGTCTTGTAAACTGCGGTGTCTGTTCACATGGCATGCATTTTGATAGGCGGGCTGCCCAGCGCTGAGCTAATAGAAGGGTGTCACTACTAGGCTGTTAACCTGGATGCCGTGCATTGCCATAGTGTGCACAGCGCCACATACAAGTTTTTATTGTGCATCAATATACCAAGCAACCTCCCCCTCCATGTATTGGTGGGCTGTGGGCGGTGGTTTCATCGGTATTCTTGCACCTGTGTTGCCGTCTTAATTATTTGGGTCCACTGCATTTGTCTGGAGGCCTGGATGGGTAAACCTCTCTGATTTTTTGCTGTTTTCTTCTCTTATGTTCACTAAATGCTAAACCTGACCTGCCATTATGATTCTCCAGGTCATAATGAGTATATAGACAACAAACATGTTTAGGTTCTTTGTTATCTAAGTGGTGAAAAAAAATTCCAAACTTTGTTAACCCCTTACTGACCGCTGACAGGATAGTACATCAGCGGTCAGTATTCCTCGCTTTGAAGTGGGCCCGCCTCAAAGCAGCGACATGTCAGCTGTTTTAAACAGCTGACATATGCCCGGAAAAGGCACTAGCGGAATCGCGACCCGCCCGTGCCTATTAACTAGTTAAATCCTGCTGTCAAATGCTGACATTGGGCATTTAACTAGAACTTCTGGCGCACGGCCGGAAATGAGTGCATCGCCGACCCCGTCACGTGATCGGGGGTCAGCGACGCATTGCCATAACTACCTGAGGTCTCCTCGAGACCTCTATGGTTGTTGATGACAGATTGCTATGAGCGCCACCCTGTGGTTGACACTCATAGCAATGCTGTTATTATACTACATAGAGGCAATCTGATCATTGCCTCTATGTAGCAGAGCCTATGGAGGCTATTGAAGCATGCCAAAAGTAAAAAAAAAAAGGATTTAAAAATAAAAAAAACCATAAAAGTTTAAATCACCCCCCTTTCGCCCCAATCAAAATAAAACAATAAAAAAATCAAACCTACACATATTTGGTATCGCCACATTCAGAATCGCCCGATCTATCAATAAAAAAAAGGATTAATCCGATTGCTAAATGGCGTAGCGATAAAAAAAATCAAAACGCCAGAATTACGTTTTATTGGTCACCGCAACATTGAATTAAAATGCAATAATGGGCGATCAAAAGACCATATCTGCACAAACGTGGTATCATTAAGAACGTCATCTCGGCACGCAAAAGATAAGCCCTCACCCAACCCCAGATCACAAAAAATGGAGACACTACGGGTCTCGGAAAATGGTGCAATTATTTTTTTTTGCAAACTTCGGAATTTTTTTTCACCACTTAGATAAAAGAGAACCTAGACATGTCTGGTGTCTATGAACTCGTAATGACCTGGAGAATCATAATGGCAGGTTAGATTTAGCATTTAGTGGACCTAGCAAAAAATCTAAACAAAAAACAAATGTGGGATTGCACTTTTTTTTTGATATTTCACCACACTTGGAATTTTTTTCCCATTTTCAAGTACAAGACATGGTAAAACCAATGGTGTTGTTCAAAAGCAAAACTCGTCCCACAAAAAATAAGCCCTCACACGGCCATATTGATGGAAAAATAAAAAAGTTATGGCTCTGGAAAGAAGGGGAGCGAAAATCAAAAAAAGCTCCGGTCATTAAGGGGTTAAAAAAAGTTTGCACCATAATCCGATCCCCGTAGTGTCTCCATTTTTCACGATCTCGGGTTTGGTGAGGACTTTTTTTTGCGCACTGAGTTGACGTTTTTAATGATACCATTTTGATGCAGATATGTTCTTTTGATTGTCCGTTATTGCATTTTATAATAATACAGCCCAGCACGGTATAATACAACCCAGCATGTTATATAGCCCCCCAGAATGGTATAATACAGCCCAGCATGTTATAATACAGCCCAGCATGGTATCATACAGCCCAGCATGTTATATAGCCCCCCCAGAATGGTATAATACAGCCCAGCATGGTATAATACAGCCCAGCACGGTATAATACAGCCCAGCATGTTATATAGCCCCCCAGAATGGTATAATACAGCCCAGCATGGTATATAGCCCCCTCAGAATGGTATAATACAGCCCAGCATAGTATAATACAGCCCAGCATGGTATAATACAGCCCAGCACGGTATAATACAGCCCAGCATGTTATATAGCCCCCCCAGAATGGTATAATACAGCCCAGCATGGTATATAGCCCCCTCAGAATGGTATAATACAGCCCAGCATAGTATAATACAGCCCAGCATGGTATAATACAACCCAGCATGGTATATAGCCCACCCAGAATGGTATAATACAGCCCAGCATGTTATATAGCCCCCCCAGAATGGTATAATACAGCCCAGCATGGTATAATACAACCCAGCATAGTATATAGCCCCCTCAGAATGGTATAATACAGCCCAGCATGTTATATAGCCCCCCCAGAATGGTGTAATACAGCCCAGCATGTTATATAGCCCCCCCAGAATGGTATAATACAGCCCAGCATGTTATATAGCCCCCCCAGAATGGTGTAATACAGCCCAGCATGTTATATAGCCCCCCCCAGAATGGTATAATACAGCCCAGCATGTTATATAGCCCCCCCAGAATGGTGTAATACAGCCCAGCATGTTATATAGCCCCCCCAGAATGGTATAATACAGCCCAGCATGGTATATAGCCCCCTCAGAATGGTATAATACAGCCCAGCATGTTATATAGCCCCCTCAGAATGGTATAATACAGCCCAGCATGGTATAATACAGCCCAGAATGGTATAATACAGCCCAGTATGTTATATAGCCCCCCCAGAATGGTGTAATACAGCCCAGCATGTTATATAGCCCCCCCAGAATGGTGTAATACAGCCCAGCATGGTATATAGCCCCCTCAGAATGGTATAATACAGCCCAGCATGTTATATAGCCCCCCCAGAATGGTGTAATACAGCCCAGCATGTTATATAGCCCCCCCAGAATGGTATAATACAGCCCAGCATGGTATATAGCCCCCTCAGAATGGTATAATACAGCCCAGCATGTTATATAGCCCCCTCAGAATGGTATAATACAGCCCAGCATGGTATAATACAGCCCAGCATGGTATCATACAGCCAACTATGTTATATAGCCCCCCAGAATGGTATAATACAGCCCAGCATGTTATATAGCCCCCCCAGAATGGTATAATACAGCCCAGCATGGTATCATACAGCCCAGCATGTTATATAGCCCCCCCAGAATGGTATAATACAGCCAAGCATAGTATATAGCCCCCCCAGAATGGTATAATACAGCCCAGCATGGTATAATACAGCCCAGCATGGTATATAGCCCCCCCAGAATGGTATAATACAGCCCAGCATGTTATATAGCCCCCCAGAATGGTATAATATAGCCCAGCATGGTATAATACAGCCCAGCACGGTATAATACAGCCCAGCATGTTATATAGCCCCCCCCCAGAATGGTATAATACAGCCCAGCATGGTATATAGCCCCCCAGAATGGTATAATACAGCCCAGCATGTTATATAGCCCCCCCAGAATGGTATAATACAGCCCAGCATGGTATAATACAGCCCAGCATGGTATAATACAGCCCAGCATGTTATATAGCCCCCCCCCAGAATGGTATAATACAGCCCAGCATGGTATATAGCCCCCCAGAATGGTATAATACAGCCCAGCATGTTATATAGCCCCCCCAGAATGGCATAATACAGCCCAGCATGTTATATAGCCCCCCCCAGAATGGTATAATACAGCCCAGCATGTTATATAGCCCCCCCCAGAATGGAATAATACAGCCCAGCATGGTATATAGCCCCCCAGAATGGTATAATACAGCCCAGCATGGTATAATACAGCCCAGCATGTTATATAGCCCCCCCCAGAATGGCATAATACAGCCCAGCATGGTATATAGCCCCCCCAGAATGGTATAATACAGCCCAGCATGTTATATAGCCCCCCCAGAATGGAATAATACAGCCCAGCATGGTATATAGCCCCCCCAGAATGGTATAATACAGCCCAGCATGTTATATAGCCCCCACAGAATGGAATAATACAGCTCAGCATGTTATATAGCCCCCCCAGAATGGAATAATACAGCCCAGCATGGTATATAGCCCCCCAGAATGGTGTAATACAGTCCAGCACGGTATAATACGGCCCAGCATGGTATATAGCCCCCCAGCATGGTATGATACAGCCGAGCATGGTATATAGCCCCCCAACATGGTATAATACAGGCCAGCATGGTATATAGAACCCCCAGAGTGCCCCCACAGTCCAGTACTCACACTGATTTAAAAAAAAACTCCTCACCCTCTCCTCGTACCCGCGCTGCTGGCTGCTCCTGTCTCCTCCTGCTCTGTCTGGCACACAGTGAGAGCGCGATGACGTCATCGCGCCCCCGCTGTGTCAGAGGCAGAGCTGGGAATGATGGGAGAGGGAGCGTCAGCTCACACTCTCTCCTCCATCATTGCCTCCTTCAATGCGGCGGCGGCGGTGGGAGTCGGCGCCGGGGGCAGGCGGGCTGTGTGATGTGCCGCTGGCTGGGGGCCCCTGGGGGAGCGGGGCCCTAGGCAGCTGCCTGGTCTGCCTGCCCCTAACGCCGGCCCTGGCTGGGAGAAGTCCATAGCATGTTTCATTTACAGTGTCTTATAAAAGTATTCAAACCTGTGAACTGTTCCACATTATTTCACATTACAACCACAAGCTTAGATGTATTTTACTTGGATTTTATGTGATACTAACACAAAGTAACAAGTACTGGTGATGTATAACGAAATGATAGACAGTTTTCTAATTCTAGTTAAAAAAAAATGTAAATCTGAAAATTGTGACGTGCCTTTGTATTCAGCCCCCCAGTAGTCTGATACCCCTAAATATAATCCTGGGTGAACAACTGCCTCCGGAAGTCACATACAGCTCTGGCAAAAATTAAGAGACCACTGCAAAATTTTTAGTTTGTCTGATTTTTCTATTTATAGGTATATTTTTGAGTAAAATGTAAATTGCTCTTTTATTCTATAAATTACTGACAACATGTCTCCGAAATTTAAAGCTAAAAATTTTGTATTTATTTGCAGCAAATGAGAAATAATAAAAAAGAAACAGTGCTTTCATACCTCAAATAATGCTTAGAAAACAAGTTCATAATCATTTAGAAACAACAATATTAATGTTTTAACTCAGGAAGAGTTCAGAAATCAATATTTTGTGGAATAACCATGATTGTTAATCACAGCTTTCATGCGTCTTGGCTGCTTTCCACCAGTCTTTCACACTGCTTTTGGGTGACCTTATGTCACTCCTGGTACAAAAATGTAAGTAGTTCTTCTTTGTTTGATGGCTTGTGACAATCCATCTTCCTCTTGATTACATTCCAGAGGTTTTCAATGGGGTTCAGGTCTGGAGATTGGGCTGGCCATGACAGGGATTTGATGTGGTGGTCCTTCATCCACACATTGATTGACCTAGCTGTGTGGCATGGCGCATTGTCCTGCTGGAAAAAACAGTCCTCAGAGTTCAGGAACATTGCCTGAACAGAAGGAATCAACTGTTTTTCCAGGATAACCTTGTATGCGGCTTGATTCATACGTCCTTGGCAAAGATTAACCTGCCCAATTCCAGCCTTGCTGAAGCATCCCCAGATCATCACCGATCCTCCACCAAATTTCACAGTAGGTGCAAGACACTGTGGCTTGTACACCTCTCCAGGTCTCCGTCTAACCATTAGACAACCAGGTGTTGGGCAAAGCTGAAAATTAGTCTCATCAGAGAAGATTACCTTACTCCGGTCCTCTATGGTCCAATTCTTATGGTCTTTGGCAAACTTCAGCCTTGCTCTCCTGTGCTTCCCATTGATGAAAGGCTTTTTTCTAGCTTTACATGACTTGAAATTAGTAAATTGAGTCCACCCATGTGTAATTTACTCTCAGTATAACTACAGCTGTTCTATGAAAGCCTCAGAGGTTTGTGTGAGAACATTAGGGACCAAACTGCATCATGAAAGCCAAGGGAGGCCAGGGATAAAGTTGTAAAGAGTAAAGCAGGGTTGGGTTATAAAAAAAATTGCCCAAGCTCTGAATATTTCACAAAGAACTGTTTAATCTATCATCCAAAAATGGCAGAACTGCAAACCTACCAAGAAATGGCTGTCCACCTAAATTAACATCCCAAGCAAGCAGAGAACTAATTAAGCAGGTAAGAGGTTCATGGTCACTCCAGAGATGTTGCAGAGATCAACAGTTCACGTGAGAGAATCTGTCCATAGGAAACTATTAGTCATACATTCCACGAATCTGGCCTTTATGGAGGAGTGGCAAGAAGAAAGACATTTTTTAAACCAAACCATGAGAAGTCCCATTTACAGTTTACAAAAAGTTATGTAGGGGACACAGCGAGCATGTGGAAGAAGTTGCTCTGGTCAGATGAGACCAAAATAGAACTTTTTAGACTAAATGCAAAACACTGTGTATGGCGGAAATCTAATACTACACATCACCCTAAACACACCATCCCCACCATAATACATAGTGGGGGATACATCATACTGTGGGGAGGCTTTTCTCCAGCAGGGACAGGAAAGCTGGTCAGAGGTGATGGCAAGATAGATGGAGTTAAATACAGGCCAATACCGAAGAAAAACCTATTAGAGGCTGCAAAAGACTTGAGACTGGGGCTTAGGTTCACCTTCCAGCAGAACAACAACCCCAAACATCCTGCCAGAGCTAGAAGAAGGGGAAAAATGTCACGTCTAGATGTGCAAAGCTGGTAGAGACAGACCCAAAAGACTTGCAGCAGTAATTGCAGCAAAAGTATGAACTCGGTGGGCTGAATATAATGCACCTCACAATTTTCAGACTTATATTTTTAAAATATTTAGAAAACCCTATATCATTTCCTTTCCAATTTACAAATACTTGCTAGTTTGTGTTGATAGATCACATAAAATCCCAATAAAAACATTTTAAGTTTGTGGGTATAAAAAATGTGGAAACGTTCATGGGGTATAAATACTTTTTCATACTTTTTGTATCATGACTTTAACCACCTTAACCTAAGGACTGTGTATTTCTTCCTCTCCGCCTTGGCCCACAGGAAACAATATAGCTCACCATACCAGTACTGGTGGCAGATGTGATGCACCTGCAGATGATTCAATATTTTCACTACTTTACCGTCCATCCTCATACGATGGAAAATGTTTTATAAAAAATCATACTAAAATAATGTAAAATATATTACGTGCAGGGAAACTCCCATTGGAACCATTTTTCTTCCTCTCGCAAAATCTCCTGCCATGTTTTCCACTGTTTAAGGTCTCCAGTTCCTCATAAAAATCTGAATTGTGTTTTCCCCAATAAATCACGCGCCGAGGTTCTCAAGTTTATTTTGATAGAGTAAAATTTCTTGACTCCATAAATATCTTGAAAAATAAAGCAATTTTATAAACTGCCGGTGGAAATCTGGTGGGTGAGTTGGAGGAGAGATTCTTATGATTGGCAGGGAGTAAAACGCTACTAAAGAAAAAAAAATGCCTGGAATAGCTGGAGCCAGGCGCCATGGCATACTGCTACCATTAGTAATAATGGAATCAGATCACTAAGTATCAGCGCGGTTTTATTATTTATTTTAACACTTTTGGAAGTAGGAAAAAAAATGTTCGCCAAGAAATCAAAGCTATTTCCTGGAAAGGGTTAGAACAGGATAAGCAGAAGGCAAGGAAAAAAAACTTTTTTCGTGCAAACCCAAACTTTACTCAGTGCCTCGTTGGCACTGAAACTATAAGAATTGTTAGGGATGCCGTTACCAATAGACGTGTCGAGAGAATGACGGAAATGGGAATAAGATCTAGCGCCAATGTGGAAAATACAGTTGTATATGTCTTCATTAAAAAAACCATGCCAGCTTACGCGTTTCAAACCAAGGACTCCATCATATTCACATTCAACAGGGACAGGGTTCAGCTTCGGCACGCTTACTTGATTTTGATGACACAGAAAGCCGCATTGCTCTTCATGGAGCAATTCTATAGCGACTTCCCACAAGTGTCTAACGGCATTGAAAGCCCATGAAGCTTTTCCATCCTTGGACCACTTCTTGTAGCTCCTAGCTACTGTGTACACTCAAAAAGACCCTCCGTTTTGGAGATACTCTGACCTACAATTTGATCCCTATCAAAGTTGCTCAGATCCTTACGTGTGCCCATTTTTTCCTGCTTCTAACACATCAACAAACAACAAACTGTTCACCTCCTGCCTCTTCTATCCCATCTCTTGACTAGTGTCATGGTCAGAAGATAATCGATGTTATTCACTTCTCCTATCAGTGGATTTAAAGTTATGTGCTGGCTGTGGTGGTGGCACAATATCTGAGTATTTAGGTAGCTGGGGGCCTCGCTTTTAGGGCATCATTCTGCTCTGTGAGGCACCAGATCTGCTCTGCTCTGCTACATTGCTGGACTCTGCTATAAAATTTCTGTAAGTCACGGGACTTACTCTGTTAATTTGTTCGGCTCTTCTACATCACCTCCATGAGTCTCCTGGTCAACTCAAATCTTTTACTCATTACTATAAGACAGCTAACCTACTCTACTCTGCTACATTGCTGGGTTCGGCTACTTAATTACCATACACCTGCCCTACTGAACCCTGCCATACAGCTACCATATGTCTCCTGACCTACTCAATTCTGTCACAGAGCTACTAGAAGTCTCTGTCCTGATCTACTCAATTCTGCTACATCACTGGGCTCTGCTACATCTCTACAGTGAGTCTACTGAGGCACCCGGCTCTACAACATCACGAGTCTATGCTAAATCGCTGTATAATTGCTATTCAGTGCTATGTGATGTACTCCGCTCTGCCAAACCTACAAGTCTTCTCTACCCCGCTTCATCGGTTTCCCCTCACTGAGTTTTCAGCTCTTCCTTGTGATCTCTTATTTGTCACTTTCAGCTGTCGTCCAGCCATTACTGTCTCCATTGCTCATTCCAGTGGATCTCGTTGCACTAATGTCATATCTCTGTGCTGTACTCATCCGGTCCATGGGCCTTGAGAAGCCACATAAGTCCCAGTGCACTGAGTTCCCCCTAATGGTGTCCGGACTCTGGCAGAACTGTGTAACTAGAGCTATAAGAAAGGGAGCTGGGATTTGCAGCTGTGTCAGATAAACATCACTCTGATCACTATTATAGTTACATTATAGGTCCATTTCTTTGACATTAACATCCTCCCACAACACTTTACCTTTACAAACCACCAGGATCACTTGGTGTTACCCCATGTTACCATATATCCCCAAATTTCAAGACAGGTCATATATTGGGCTTAAGGAGCATTTTGCTATCTCCACCTTGGACACCAATGTATTTGGTCCTTATGAGAAAAGTAGGTTACTATTTGCCTACATCATACTGTCCAATTGTCCCAAAATATCTGTGAGACTCCTGTAAAAAGGGAAAAGTTCTTAAACTTATGGAGGATTTGGCAAATTTTCTTGCACCAAACAAAGTCTTGGAGCGCATGGAACAGGCGTGGATGGACCCGGTTGACAAAAAAGCGCCTGGTTTTAATATGGGAATAACGTATTTATTATTCTTGCTTATATAGTGCCATTAATTTCACAGCGCTTTACAGACATCATCATTGTCCCCATTGGGGGTCATAAATCAGTATATCTTTGAAGTCTGGGAGGAAACCGAGAAAGAGAATTTTTTTCTTTTCATAGCAGTTTGGGAGTCCATTATTTTCAATGGGGTTCGGGCTTTGGTGGAAGTTCGGGTAGTGTTCTGGTACCCGAATTAAACTTTTTAAAAAGTTCGGGTCAGGTATCAGAACCCAAACTTCCTCCGGTCCATCCATCCCTACTAAGAATCCTTCGGCGAGTTCGTTGATTGGCTGCAGCAGGCAGGTGACAAGAACAGCACGTCATCCGAGAAACATCTAGCCACCTGACCTCTGCAGCCAATCACAGGCTTTATTGGACCTGTAACTTCAGGCATCACTTCCAAAGCCAGGACAGAACACAGTGCAGCCTGTGCCTGGTCCACAGAGCTGCTGATAAGTGATTATGCCTTAGTTTTTTTACTTTAAGAGAACGAAAGTAAAAAAAATCTTTGCGTTGGACAAACCCTTTAATCTCATTCAGAGTCCAACAATGCACAGGGAAACAAAAAAAGTCTGTAAAAACCAAGTGGCGCTAAATCTGTAATGAAACCTAAATTCAAAAGTTATTTTTCATCCAAAATGAATACATTTCCGTGAAAAAAATAAATAAATAAATTATATATATATATATATATATATATATATAAATATATATATATACATACACTGTATATATACATGCGTGTCCAAGAATATATCCATAAGGTTATTCAAAAGGTGAGCAAAAACATTAGATATTAATAGACTTGATAAAAGCAACACATCGCCGCGTCGGTATAGTAGTAGAACTCTATGGACATCAGGAGCATTTCCTCTTATATGTAACTTATCTATGCCGAATATAGGGCCAAGTGTGACACATATATATATATATATATATATATATATGTATATATATATATATAAAAAGCCATCACCACCATCTAGTGGAGAAATGTTATAAATTGACATATTGTGGGGAAGGTTAATTTGAACCTAAACTTTCAGAAAACCTGATTTCATTTGATGAAAAAAAAATTATTTAAAGATTGTAATTTTTGTTGTATTACTTCCTAAAAATTACAAGCAACCAGGGCCAAGATAAGGTGTTTTGGTGCCCACTGGCAGATGAAAACAATGGTGTCCTCACCCTCCGATGAACCTTCAGCTTCCAAGTAAAGGAATAGAACAGAGACTGAGGTCAAGGTTACATATAGCATAATTAATTGTTTGGGAACCATTTACACAATTCACGAGCCAAATTCATCCCTGACACCCCATAATTTATATGTCAGACACAATGATGGTCAGGGAAACTAATTTAACTTATCTGTAATAGGGACAAATTAAGGTGTCCAATATTTGGCGGGTACCGTAATGGAAACTAAACAGACCCCATTATAGATAAATGGACAGGTACTGTATTATGGTTTTTACATCCGTCATGCGACAAATTCCAGTTGGCCACAAAACTGATGGTGGTTCTGGTGCCGTATTTCTGTACTGATGATGGTTATTGTGTTTTATTTCTGTATTGATCATGGTTCTGATGCTGTATTCATGTAGTGATGGTTGGTCTGGTGCTATATTTATGTACTACTGATGGCTCTGGTGATTGTATTCACGTAGTGATGATAATTCTGGTGCCGTGTTCATTCACGGAACCATCATCAGTACATTAACAAGAAACCAAAATCATCATCAGTATATAAATAGAACAACAGAGCCATCAACAGTACATTAATACAGAACTAGAACCAGCAAATAAATAGGTCACTAGTACCACCATCAGCACATGAATACATCACCAGAACCTCCATCAATACATTAATGAGTCGCAAGAACCTCAATCAGTAAATGAATACATCATGAGAATCACTGTAAATATATAAATACAACACCAGAACCATCATCAGTACAAGTATACATCACCAGAACAGCCACCAGTACATGAATATTGTACATCACCACGCTTCATACAGCAATCAATTGTAATAATAAGTCAGGCCCATATACATTTGTATCTCATGAACCTGCAACTCCCAGAATGTCTTTACCAATGATAAGGTGATGCTGGGAGTTGTTGTTATCAGTGTTTATCAGACTGCAGACCATACAGGAACCACAGCACTGATGAGACATAGTCAGTATCAACAAACATTTGCATCCAGGTACCTTACAGGTTATATCTTCTCTGAGTCTTTCCTTTCTTTTCATCTCTATCTTTTGTGGCACCCCTGAGGCTCAGTTGCCACAGAGGTACTGCACCTCCTCCTAAGGTGTGGTGCCCCACCATCCAGGTAAGCTGGGGGCTCCTGACCACGCTCCAACACTCGCACCCCACACAATAGAGTAGTTCAGCAAAACCACATTGCGGCTCCTTGCTTAGAGAGAAGCAGAGCACCTTTGGTGGTTCTCTACTTGGAACACTAGACATGCTGGGAGGTGGCTGGAGTTGAGAATACATAAAACAGTGGGATGGTTTAGGATTACAGGTCAGTCAGTGAGTGAGTCAGAAGGAGTAGGAGAGAGGAAGCCACTTGGAGAGGAGTGGGGATCCCTGGAAGAGGGATGGAGGAAGGAGTGCTGCAGCTGCCTCAGTGACCTGAGCCAGCTGGCATGGGAAAGGAAAGAAGGAGAAAGACATTGAACTGAAGCGTGAGCTACCATAGGAGAGAAAGACAAGTACTGAACGTAAGAGTAAAAGGGAACACAGAGGACGTGGGTTAGAGGAAGAACCCTGCCTAGAAGTTCTAAGCGCAAGGCCGGGGCCCGGTCCCCGAGGTTGTATGGACACGAATGGTTCTGCAGCAGAAACCGGCGGAGTAGTGGGCTGTAAATGCACTACTCCCATCTAAGACTTGAGGGCACAACAGCAACACGGATAGAGAGCCGGGACTTAGGAGTAGAGAGTCCCCGAAGCAGGCTACAGCTGTCTGCTGTACAAGTAGAGTTCTTGGGAACATCTGTCAGGAGGAACTCCAGTGTAACACAGTACTAGGAGATATTCACACTTAAAGGCGCTATAGAGGAGATGTTCAGAAAAAGGCACCTAAGTTGGCGGAGCATGGAAGGGAGCCTGTCATCTTGCCTGGGGGTTGACTGAGTCCCTGACCCGGAGGATTCGGCACAGAAGCGGGCACTACAGACTGTGAGTAAAGCTTTGGAACTACATGCCCTGGTGTCCTCCATTCCTTCCTGTGTCCATCCGCCTGGCACTGCTACATCCCCTGCGCCAAACACTACACCATCTAAGTGTCTCCACATCTACACTGCCCTGGGACAACAGCCCTGCCTGTGGAGGACTATAACATCATTGCTGCACCACACCATCTGTCCCGGAGGATCTGTCTGCAGCGTCGGCTTAACATCTCCCTTGCCGAACACCACAGGTGGCGTCACAAACTATTCAACTACATTCTACCATTCACAACATCTTCCTATTACTTGGGCGCCCAGGGCCACGGTCCGGGTCACGGCTTCTGTGACACATCCCACTGATACTGGCCCGGTACCGAGTACCCCACGGCCCTGGGAGGGCGACCCACTTTTCCAGATGCCACAATGCCTTTTCATGTACACAGCTCTTCTCTCCAGATTCCCTATTCTCCAGTCTTCTGCAGCACAATGCCCTTAAAAATAATATTGTTATTAAAATGCCCTTAGCATAAAAACATTTGTCTATATTATGATCTAAATAAGCCTTCTATGGTAAATGGCCCCCACTTTCCATGTAATGATCTATAACCACCTCAATTACTGCCATTATCAGCTATAACCACCACACCGTCCACCCTTACGAACCACAGCCTGTTCCATGGTTGTCCCCTCCCCACAATCTATATCTCCACATTGTCCCCCCGCCATGCTAACTTATCTTCTTAATGAGTTCCCTTTTCACACTATGCCCCCATACTGCACACCACGTTGTCTTCTCCAAACTGTACTTCCCCTACATGGTATGGTCACTACAGCCGCCCATACAGTATGATATCCACAATTGACCTTCAATATACAAAATTATCCAACATAGCCGTCCATGCCGTATGATGTCCATCAAAGCCCCCAAATATACAGCATGAATTCCACCACAGCCCCTTGTACAGTATAATGTCCTCAACATCCCCAATACAGTATGGTCACCACAGGCCCCTTTACAGTATGATGTTTACACAGCCACGTATATAGTATGATCCCCCATGTAAGTCCCCACAGCCAGTTGCATGTATGTCCTCACAGTCAGCCCTATGTATGTCACTATATCCAGATCTATCTATGTGCCCACAGTCAGTCCCATGTATTTCCTAACAGTCAGCCCGACATATGGCCCCACAGCCAGCCCCACGTATGTCCCCACAGCCAGCCCCTCTTATGTCCCCACAGCCAGCCACTCGATTGTCCCAACAGCGAGCCCCTCATATGTACAGCAGTGGCCGTTGGATGCCATGATGGCGTCACTGCATCGCATCATCTCACGTCCTCTGCGTGCACCATCTCCACAGGCCGGAAGTGACCTGTGTTCTGCTGGAGTTCCTGGAGGAGCAGGGGTCTGATTACAGCTCCACTTCTCCTATGCTGGTGGCGCCCACATCGCTTCAATTGTATCAACGTCTTATAGACGTGAATACAATGTGATGAAATCAACTGAGGGAGCAATAATAAGAAAATGTAAGACATACAAGACCACTGATAATCTCCCTCGATCTGGGGCTCCACGCAAGATCTCACCCCATGGGGTCAAAATGATCTCAAGAACGGTAAGCAAAAATCCCAGAACCACACATGGGGACCTAGTGAATGACCTGTATAGAGCTGGGACCACCGTAACAAAGGCTACCACCAGCAACACACTACGCCGCCAGTGACTCAGATATTGCAGTGCCAGACATGTCCCCATGCTTAAGCCAGTACATGTCCGGGCCCATCTGAAGTTTGATAGAGAGTTTTGGATTATCCAGAAGACTGTTGGGAGAATATCAGATGGTCTGATGAAACCAAAGTAGAAATGTTTGATAGAAACAAAACTTGTTGTGTTTGTAGGAGACAGAATGCTGAGTTGCATTCAAAGAACACCATACCTACTGTGAAGCATGGTGGTGGCAACATCATGCTTTGGGGCTGTTTCTCTGCAAAGGGACCAGGATGACTGATCCGTGTACATGAAAGAATGAATGGGGCCACGTATTGTTAGATTTTGAGTGCAAACTTCCTTCCATCAGCAAGGGCATTGAAGATGAAACATGGATAGGTCATTCAGCATGATAATGATCCCAAGCACACCGCCAGGGCAATGAAGGAGTGGCTTCGTAAGAAACTTATGAACGTCCTGGAGTGGCCTAGCCAGTCTCCAGATCTCAACCCCATAGAAAACCTTTAGAGGGATTTGAAAGTCTGTGTTGCCCAGCGACAGGCCCAAAACATCACTGCTCTAGAGGAGATCTTCATGGAGGAATGGGCCAACATACCACCAACAGTGTGTGCCAACCTTGTGAAGACTTACAGAAAATGTTTGAGCTCTGTCATTGAAAACAAAGGATATATAACGAAATATTTAGAGGAACTTTTGTTAATAACCAAATACTTATTTTCCACCATAATTTGCTAAATAAATCTTACCAAATCAAACAAGGTGATTTTCTGGATTTGTTTTCTCATTTTGACTCTCATAGTTGTGGTCTACCTATAATGTCAATTACAGGCCTCTCTCATCTTTTTATGTGGGAAAAGTGGGAAAACTTGCACAATTGGTGGCTAAATACTATTTTCCCCCACTGTATTTATCACTTATCCTGTACACTTGGTGCTACTTTAAAACCACAGATTTTCTGCAGACAAAAACAGCAGTAAAAACTGCAGCGTAAACACGAAACATCAATGAAAAGGAATGGCACATATATGTGTTGCAATGCTCTTATGGTGTACACAAAATGAATGGGGCTGTAAGGGTACAATAGATTTCAGAAAGGCTGTAAGGGTACAATAGATTTCAGAAAGGCAGATTTTAAGGGATTCAGAAAGAGAATTGGAGGGATCCAATGGCTGGATATCCTTAAAGACAAAAATGTCCAGGAAGGATGGGAAATCTTGAAAAATGAAATTCTCAAAGCACAATTGTTAACAATTCCGAAAAGAGGGAAGAATAGGAAGCATTTAAGGAAGCCAGGATGGATGAACACAGAACTTAAGCACATGCTAAAAAGGAAGAAAAAAATGTTTATAAAATGGAAAGAGGGAGGCATATCTAAAGAAGAATATAATGCTGTCTGCAGAACCTGCAGGGCACAAATCAGATTATCTAAAGCTGACAATGAATTGAGGCTTGCAATAGATGTCAAAAGCAATAATAAAGGATTTTGGGGATATGTCAAAAGTAAAAGAAAAGTCAAAGATGCTATAGGATTTTTACAGGATGAAAATGATGAAATGGTAAGACAGGATGTTGAGAAGGCCGAACTTTTAAATTCCTATTTTGCATCTGTTTTCTCTCAGAAAGGAAATGTGACATCAACTGTTCTTCACTGTCCTATTAAGGGAATAGAAGAATCCAGGATATCTATAAACAGAAAGATAGTGAGGAAACACTTAGCTAACCTAAATGAATTCAAGTCTCCAGGTCCAGATGAATTACACCCCAGAGTACTGAAGGAGATAGCAGAAGAAATTTTTGAACCCCTCTCCATAATCTTTGAAAATTCTTGGAGAACAGGAGAAGTCCCAGAAGACTGGAGAAGAGCAAATGTTGTTCCTATCTTCAAAAAGGGGAAGAAGGTGGACCCAGGCAACTATAGGCCGGTGAGTCTGACTTCTATACCAGGAAAGATCTTTGAACAAATTATTAAAGAACATGTATGTCAGTACCTGGATAAGAATGAAGTGATTAAACAGAGTCAGCATAGGTTTGTAACTAGTAAGTCATGTCAGACTAACTTAATTTCCTTCTATGACGGAATCACTGATTGGGTGGATCAAGGAAATGCTGTAGATATAGTATATCTTGACTTCAGCAAAGCATTTGACAAAGTATCTCATACAATCCTTATTGAAAAAATGACTAAGTATGGAATGGACAAGGCAACTGTTAGGTGGATTCATAACTGGCTTAGTGATCGGACCCAAAGAGTGGTCGTAAATGGCTGCACATCCAGTTGGAAGAATGTCTCAAGTGGGGTACCACAGGGCTCTGTCCTGGGCCCTGTATTGTTCAACATCTTTATCAACGATTTAGATGAAGGAATTGAGGGTAAGCTGATTAAATTTGCTGATGACACAAAGCTAGGAGGGATAGCTAATACTAGAGAAGAGAGAGAGAGGATTCAAAAAGATATAAATAAACTGGAGAAGTGGGCAGCAACTAACAGAATGGTTTTTAACAGGGAAAAATGCAAAGTACTACATCTGGGCAATAAAAATGAAGAAAGCATATACAGAATGGGAGGAATAGGCCTAAGCAACAGCACATGTGAAAAAGACTTGGGTATACTAATAGATCACAGACTGAATATGAGTCAACAGTGTGATGCAGCAGCAAAAAAAGCAAATGCAATTCTAGGATGTATTAATAGAAGCATACAGTCTAGATCACGTGAAGTCATTATTTCCCTCTACTCCTCTTTGGTCAGACCTCATCTGGAATATTGTGTCCAGTTTTGGGCACCACATTTTAAAAAAGACGTCAACAAACTGGAGCAAGTTCAGAAAAGAGCGACCAGAATGGTGACTGGTCTGCAAACCCTGTCTTATGAGGAAAGGATGCAGGATTTGGGATTGTTTAGTTTGCAAAAGAGAAGACTGAGAGGAGACTTAATAGCTGTCTACAAATATCTAAAGGGCTGTCACATTGTAGAAGGATCAACTTTATTCTCATTTGCACAAGGAAAGATTAGAAGCAATGGGATGAAATTGAATGGGAGGAGACACAGATTAGACATTAGAAAAAACTTTTTGACAGTTAGAGTGATCAATGAGTGGAACAAGCTGCCACGAGAAGTGGTGAGTCAGCATGGGTTTGTAACTAGTAAGTCATATCAGACTAACTTAATTTCCTTCTATGATGGAATCACTGATTGGGTGGATCAAGGAAATGCTGTAGATATAGTATATCTTGACTTCAGCAAAGCATTTGACAAAGTATCTCATACAATCCTTATTGAAAAAATGACTAAGTATGGAATGGACAAGGCAACTGTTAGGTGGATTCATAACTGGCTTAGTGATCGGACCCAAAGAGTGGTCGTAAATGGCTGCACATCCAGTTGGAAGAATGTCTCAAGTGGGGTACCACAGGGCTCTGTCCTGGGCCCTGTATTGTTCAACATCTTTATCAACGATTTAGATGAAGGAATTGAGGGTAAGCTGATTAAATTTGCTGATGACACAAAGCTAGGAGGGATAGCTAATACTAGAGAAGAGAGAGAGAGGATTCAAAAAGATATAAATAAACTGGAGAAGTGGGCAGCAACTAACAGAATGGTTTTTAACAGGGAAAAATGCAAAGTACTACATCTGGGCAATAAAAATGAAGAAAGCATATACAGAATAGGAGGAATAGGCCTAAGCAACAGCACATGTGAAAAAGACTTGGGTATACTAATAGATCACAGGCTGAATATGAGTCAACAGTGTGATGCAGCAGCAAAAAAAGCAAATGCAATTCTAGGATGTATTAACAGAAGCATACAGTCTAGATCACGTGAAGTCATTATTTCCCTCTACTCCTCTTTGGTCAGACCTCATCTGGAATATTGTGTCCAGTTTTGGGCACCACATTTTAAAAAAGACATCAACAAACTGGAGCAAGTTCAGAAAAGAGCGACCAGAATGGTGACCGGTCTGCAAACCCTGTCTTATGAGGAAAGGTTGCAGGATTTGGGATTGTTTAGTTTGCAAAAGAGAAGACTGAGAGGAGACTTAATAGCTGTCTACAAATATCTAAAGGGCTGTCACATTGTAGAAGGATCAACTTTATTCTCATTTGCACAAGGAAAGACTAGAAGCAATGGGATGAATCTGAATGGGAGGAGACACAGATTAGACATTAGAAAAAACTTTTTGACAGTTAGAGTGATCAATGAGTGGAACAAGCTGCCACGAGAAGTGGTGAGTTCTCCTTCAATGGATGTCTTCAAACAGAGGCTGGACAGACATCTGACTGGGATGATTTAGCGAATCCTGCTTTGAGCAGGGGGTTGGACCAGATGGCCCAGGAGGTCCCTTCCAACTCTACGATTCTATGATTCTAGGCACATGCCCCAGAGGGAAATACAGTGCACCACATATATTTTGCCATATAGAGTGGATACGAGTCTGCCTTCCCCTAAGGAACATAGCGCAGGAATAGAATAGAAATTTTGCTTTTGGCTAATTAAAAATTGTCCCATTGTGGGTTGACACCCCCCCTCAATGACACAAAATCTACCAATATGAAGTTACATCCGGTTCCTGATATTTCAGCTCTCCATCATGGAGAGCGGACGGAGACATGATCTGGACAAAGCAAGCAAAGTAATCAGTGCACAAGACCCCAATTTACTTTTGTTAACTTGTCTATGTAGTAAGCTTGGTTCTGTTCCCTTATCTGTGTAGTAAATTGTTTCTGTATCTATGTAGTTAGTGTTGAATCTTTGAAGATATTCCTATATATAGCCTATATTCCTATATATAGAGGGAGAGAGTGCAACATCTCCAAAAGTTATTTTTGTTTTTTTAATTCAGTTTGAGATCATAAAAAATACATAAATAAAACATCTCATTACAGGATCCATTCATTTGAATGGGAACAGAAGAGTCCTAGGATTTCTTCCATTTGCCTCCTTTCCAGCTGCATTCTCTGTTTCAAACGAAGTCTGTACTTTTTTTTTCCAGCCCAAAAAATGGTTAGCAAACCAAAGTTTAAAAAAAAAATAAAATCTATGGGAAACGGATAGTTATCCATTAACCGATCCATTCTTTTAGCACACCTCATGACCCTGACTTATGGATATGGGACGGACCCCCACTCCATCTTAAAACCACCATAACTACAGTAAACCTAGGCACTAGAATAAATACACAACACATTATTTTGGTTGTCAAAATGGCCACAGCTTTATTTAAATCACAGGATTAAAACAATCACAGTAGGAGTCAGGTGAAGTGCTAGTACATTGGGATTCACAAGTACTGTGATATCCCCAGCTGTCTGACATACAGAACCAGGACAGACAGCCATAAAGGGGCGGCACGCACTGGCTTGCCATTCAAGCAGAGCCAGTAAACTTTCAGGGCACCAATGACCCTATTATCCTCACTCCTGTGCTTAACCACTGTGCCCGCCCCTGATTGACGTTACCATTACAACGTCCTTGAGGCTGGCCACCAAAGCCGAGCCTGTTCACCACCATGAGGTTTTACATCCTCTATTAGTTAAAATGAGTCCACCTTAACTTGCCTGCAACTTCCACCTGACTCCTAAACCGCCACCAGAGAGGCCATTTGACACCTTAAATGGACTCGACCCCCATCAACCATGCCTAACAAAGCCATCAACCATTTCTACATGCTATGGAAAGTCTGTGCACACAAGTAATAAAATTAAAATTCTAGAGCTCCGACGGATTAATTTTATCAATGCCATGCTACCAAGTTATGATCGATAATACGGTAACTACAGCAAAATAGCAGTTGCTAAACATCCTGCAATGAGGATCCCATAATGGGGAATGTGGAAAGTAAACCATAATTAAGGTCGTAGCCACAATCTGAATACCAGTATAATGACATCTGTCATGCCTCAAAAAACTATTATACCGCACGTATTGTAGCCAGCTCTAATAATTCACCAATTCACAGATTTTAGTTCTGGAAACCACCATTATTTACAGTAGCTATGCAGTAAAATTTCTCAAACCCACTTACTAGCACTACTAAAGTGATGAACATGTCAATAGAAAGATATTATTATAAATAGGGAGTAATTAAAAACAACCGACCATAAAATAACGTTCAGAATATCTGGAAGTAGTAATTAAATAAACCTAAAGCAGAAAAAGTCTACAAAGGCATTATTAATAAAACTGCCACGCCATTGTTAATTGTTTTTCATGCGCTTGATAACATTTACTGTTGACCTCTCCAACTGGGTCAAAGGCATTGGGAATAGGCATATTGCCCTTTGTGTTAATGCACTTGATTATTTTACCCTTAGTCACTCCCACTGGCTCAAGGGCACCGGGAGTAGGCATACTGCCCTTTGTGTTAATGCACTTGATTATACCCTTAGCCGCTCCCACCAGCTCAAGGGCATCGGGAATAGGCATATTGCTCTTCATGTTAATGCACTTGATTACTTTACCCTTAGTCACTCCCACTGACTCAAGGGCACACAGATTAGGTACATTGCTCTTCAGTTTCATGCACTAGATAACTGCATTGTCCAGATGACAACCTTGTTCTCTTCTCCCCTCAGCCGCTGTTCCTGGCTCAGAGGAGCCAATTTCTTCTGTAGGCATGCAAAATATGATTGCCATGACCCCAGGGACTTTACCCTAACAGGGTCCTATAAAATATATATGCTTCAGGAGACCAGGGGGCCATACCGTGATGGTCACCCCTCCATACCAGGGGGCCATACCCGAGATGGTTACCCCCTCCACACCATGGGGCCATACACGAGATGGTTACCCTCCACACCAGGGGGCCATACCTGAGGTGATTACCCCTCAAAACCAGGGTGCCATACCTGAAATGGTTACCCTTCCAAACCTAGGGGGGTCAGCGGCCAGTTTATTAACAAATAACATAAACATTTACAATAAGTATTAAATACACAATCTTATATGACATGAGGGGAGGGTTCTTGGAGCCCCAAAAATTCTGGCAAAATACTTTGCAAAAACACAAGAACTTAAAAATCCACGTTACCCTCAGCCGTAAACCACCAGCTCGAGGGCACCAAACATCCTGTTCCGGGAAGTCCAACCACCAAAAGCTCCCGGGTAACACCCTGTCCAGAGTCGTAACCAAAAGCCAGATCCAGATTTTAACTTCCAATTCCTTTTTGCTGATTCAGCGTCAACTCCAATAACCCCAGCCCAGAGGTCCATACTTAATATGGTTACCCCTACTGACCAATTTATAAATAACTTCCAAGGACCAACTAAAAGAAAAACAGATAACTGTTTTGTTTTGTTTTTTTTTATTTTAAATTCATGTTCTTATTAAAATAAACATAAAATAAACATCAAAGCATAAATAATATTAACACGCTTGGGGGAGTCCTTGAAGCTCCCAAATCTGGTGATTACCAAACATAAAATGTACCAGCAATTACTCCCAGACGTTACCCCACTAGATCGGGAGCACCATAGCCACAAGGGTTGCAATGTTCACTTGAATTTCCTGGGGATCCGACAAACTCTTGCCGAAACTCCCCTCCACCTTTCACCAGGTCCAGAACCATATTGAATTCCAAAAGGAGGAAACCATATCCCAATGGATCCCCCAGACCATATTTAACCAACTTCAAGGACCCCTCCAACCGCACAAAATGTGGGATAAATGAGGGTGAAAACCATGCCGGTTTACAACCAGGGTATGCAACAGGTTAATAATGGAAAATATCCCATCGTAAGGTCCAGAAATAGACAGAGATGGGCAATGCTGTGTTATATGCTGTAACAATAAATGAGAAGCCGCCTGCTCTTCTACAGCAGTTACAGACTCTAATCACCAGCTGCACATAAATGGTAAGAAACATGTAGGTCTAATATAAGCTGCCTGCAGCCATAGGTGTGTGAGCAGAAAACTGCAAGTTCTGTATCCGTCACTCTACTACATACAATTACAATAGACGAGAGACAGGGCTGAAAACTGGGCCCATGATGTGTCCTCCAGAGCAATGTGCAGCCTCACACTAGGAGTGCCCACTCACTGCCCGCCATGTGCTGAGTTATTACTGCCCACTCACTGCCCGCCATGTGCTGAGTTATTAGTGCCCACTCACTGCCCGCCATGTGCCGAGTTATTACTGCCCACTCACTGCCCGCCATGTGCTGAGTTATTACTGCCCACTCACTGCCCGCCATGTGCTGAGTTATTACTGCCCACTCAAATGTGCCGAGTTACTCCACGATTATTTATTTTACACATGATAAAACATAATCCATTCAGTCCTCTTCTATCCGCCATCTTAGGTAATATAAAATAAGCTCTAGGTGGGTATACTCTGATCATGCAATATACGAGGGGAGGACTAAAAGCAGCAATAGCTACAGAAATCAAGCACTAAGCTGGAAGTCATGTCCAGATTAGAGTTGAGCGAAACGGGTCGAAAAATTTCAAAAGTCGCCGACTTTTGGCAAAGTCGGGTTTCATGAAACGAAACCCGACCCTAGGATGAGGTCGGCCACGAGGTCGGCGACTTACGCGCCAAAGTCGCGTTTCAAAAGTTTGTTTTGCGCTCTTTTTCAGCCAATCAGGATCCACGGACACTGTGGGCAACGTGATGACATAGGCAGGGGTCACCACCATCTTTCAGAAGGGCATGCAAGTGATTGGCTTGCTTTGGTGGGCGTCACAGGGGGTATAAAAGGGCGTGCACGCCGACCGCCATCTTACTTCTGCCGATCTCAGTATAGGGAGAGGTTGCTGCTGATTCTGTAGGGAGAGCGTTAGGCAGGGAAGAAGACAAAAAAACTGCTTCTGCTGCTAGCGATTTGGCCTGCACAACACACCAGTCACTGTGTGTGCAGTGCAAGGGGAGGCTATATAGTGGTGTATCAGTGGTGTTGGTTGTTGGGCTGCCTTCTAAGGCTTCCTGACATTCCTGCATTGCTGTTTACCCACTGCTCCGCAAACTGCTTTTTTAAAAGCAATCCCAATTTTTTTTTTTGTCCTGCTGAGAAGAAAAAAAAACTGCTTCTGCTGCTAGCAATTTGGCCTGCACAACACACCAGTCACTGTGTGTGCAGTGCAAGGGGAGGCTATATTGTGGTGTATCAGTGGTGTTGGTTGTTGGGCTGCCTTTTAAGGCTTCCTGACAGGATGGCATTGCTGTTTACCCACTGCTCTGCAAACTGCTTTTTTAAAAGCAATCCAATCTCCCTTATCCTCTAGTCACTTTTGTCACAGCTGTGCCATCGAGCCTGTGACATAGCGCTCAGATATCAGTGGGCCTCACACAATCCAAAAGTGTCCAGTGTCCAAAAGTGTGTGCAGAGATTCAAAATCTCCCTTATCCTCTAGTCACTTTGGTCACAGCTGTGCCATCGAGCCTGTCACATAGCGCTCAGATATTCATTGGGCCTCACACAATCCAAAAGTGTCCAGTGTCCCAAAGTGTGTGCAGAGATTCAAAATCTCCCTTATCCTCTAGTCACTTTGGTCACAGCTGTGCCATCGAGCCTGTCACATAGCGCTCAGATATTCATTGGGCCTCACACAATCCAAAAGTGTCCAGTGTCCAAAAGTGTGTGCAGAGATTCAAAATCTCCCTTATCCTCTAGTCACTTTGGTCACAGCTGTGCCATCGAGCCTGTCACATAGCGCTCAGATATTCATTGGGCCTCACACAATCCAAAAGTGTCCAGTATCCAAAAGTGTGTGCAGAGATTCAAAATCTCCCTTATCCTCTAGTCACTTTGGTCACAGCTGTGCCATCGAGCCTGTCACATAGCGCTCAGATATCAGTGGGCCTCACACAATCCAAAAGTGTCCAGTGTCCACAAGTGTCTGCCGAAATTCAAAATCTCCCCTGTCCTATAGACACCTTGTACCTTGTTTTACATTACTATATAGTTTGTTGGATTTTGTCTACATTTCTACCAAAAATGAGGAAGGCTGGTGGAAGAGGCCGTGGAATTGGGCGGGGGTTGGCAGCAGGTAATGATGGTGTTGGTGGTGGATCTGATGGTAGTGGCAAGAGCAAAATAGGACCGAATGCAGGAGGTGTTGAGCCTGCGTCATCGTCTAGCTACATAAGGCCTCGAACGCTTAGTTTTCTAGGAGTTGGCAAACCGCTTTTAAAGCCAGAGCATCAGGAAAAAGTTTTGTCTTACAATGCTGACTCAGTCTCCAGCTCTATCGCCTCCTCTTCTTCTGTTGTAAAAAGTAAAAGCACTGAGTCGTCATTGGAGGCTCATGTTCATGAACCACACCTTTCCTTGTGTCCTTCACCCCAACCAAGATTGAAGGATGACGCAGGCCATACTACTGATTACTCCATGGAGCTGTTTTCACATACCATGCCTGGATTATCAAGTGAAATGGTGAATTACCCAGGCCAAGATGAATCTGACATGGAGTGCACTGATGCACAGCCGCTGATGGATGATTCTGCTGGTACATTCACTCAGAGCACTACATTGTCCTCGCAGTGTACAGAGCCAGATTCTGACCCTGATGAGACTCAGGTGCCCCTTCCCGCACACTATACCACCATACACGGTGACACAGAGGAAGGTGCACATGACATAGAAGAGGAGGTGATGGATGACCCAGTTGTTGACCCAGATTGGCATCCATTGGGGGAAGAGGGTGCTGCTTCCAATAGCTCAGATGAGGAGCATTCACAGCAGACATCGACATCGCAACAGCTGTTATCTGGCAGGCCCAGAGCACTCCAAAGACAGGTTCCAAACATCAAAAGAGTTGCTGGACAGCTTGTCCAGAGGGTCAAAAGATCACAGCGTGCTAGGCCGCAAAATGTCTGCCAAAGTAGGAAGAGTGCAGTGTGGCACTTTTTTGACCAAAATCCTCATGATCAGGCCAAGGTTATCTGTAAGAAGTGCGCAAAGACCTTTAGCCGAGGGAAAAATCTGAAAAATTTGAATACCAGTTGCATGCTTAGACATTTAACCAGCATGCACTTGCAAGCGTGGACACAACACCAAACCTCAAGTGCCACATGTGCAACTGATCACAACGAAGGTAGTCAGCAACGCTACATTGTTTCCCCCACTGTAAGCCCACCGGTTAGCACAGCAGCAAATGTTGAGGTGTCGTTGCAAGGCCACAGCAGTCAGGGAATCCCACTGTTATATCAACGAAAGACTGATTCTAGGCCATCAGAAAGAACACCAACTCCATCACCATCATCAACCCTCTCTCAGTCCGCCCTGTCCACCGCTACTTCCACCATATGCAGCTCTCAAGTCCAGCTCACCCTCCCAGACACTATGAGTAGGTCAAGAAAGTACTCAGTCTCTCATCCGTGTACACTGGGTTTGAACGCCCACATTGCCAAACTAATCTCGTTTGAGATGATGCCCTTTCGGTTGGTGGAAAGCACAGCTTTCCGCGAACTCATGGCCTATGCAGTACCACGCTATGACCTACCCAGTCGCCACTTCTTCTCTCGCAAAGCCATCCCAGCCCTCCACCATCATGTGAAAGACCGCATTGTCCATGCACTCAAACAGTCAGTGAGCGGAAAGGTGCACCTCACAACTGATGCATGGTCCAGTCGGCATGGCCAGGGCGGTTACGTGTCCATCACTGCGCACTGGGTTAATGTGGTGGATGCAGGGTCCACAGGGGACAGCGGTGGTGGGACAGTGCTGCCTAGCCCACGGTATAAGAAACAGTTGGCTGTAGGCGTTCGACCCTCCTCCTCCAGAAGAGAAAGCTCGTCCACAGAGCGCAGTCGTACGAGCACTCCATCTGCAGCTGCCACTGTTGCACACGATGTGTCCCCCTATCGAGCAGCTAGTGGAAAGCGTCAGCAGGCTGTGTTGCAGATGATGTGTTTGGGCAACAGACACACCGCCGAGGTGCTGGCCGAGTACTTGAAGCGACAAACTGAGTCATGGCTGGGCAGTGTACATCTTGAGGCAGGCAAGGTAGTTAGTGATAACGGCCGTAATTTTGTGGCAGCCATAGCCCTTTCAAAACTCAGCCATATACCTTGCTTGGCTCACACCTTGAACCTGGTGGTGCAGTGCTTCCTCAAAAATTATCCAGAGTTAACAGCCCTGCTCCAGAAGGTGCGAAGACTGTGCGCGCACATCCGCCGGTCGCCTGTACACTCCGTTCGTATGCAGAAGCTGCAGCGATTGCTCCACCTTCCCAACCACTGCCTCATTATCGACATTGCAACAAGGTGGAACTCCACCCTGCACATGGTGGAGCGGCTGTGCAAGCAGAGGCAGGCCATAATGCATTTGTGGGAGGATACACGGCCAGGCACTTTGAGAGCAGACATGGAGTTGACAGGTGTGCAGTGGTCGAAGCTGAAAGACCTCTGTAGTCCTTCAGTGTTTTGAGGAATGCACACGGCTGGTAAGCGCAGACGACGCCATCCTAAGCATGAGCATCCCACTTATGCGTCTGCTCATGCAAACTTTGACGCACCTTAAGGAGCAGGCGTCTGCAGCCAATGTTGATGAGGAGGAAGAGGAGGAGGGAATCCTTGATGACATTCAGCCATTGTCTGCTCAGGGACCTCTCCTGGACGAGGTGGAGGAAGAAGAGGAGGAGGAGGAGGATGATGGGGATGATTACTTAGGGGAGGAGGATGCATCTCGTGGGGCAAGTGAAAATGTTGGCGTGGCAAGGTCTGGTACAGGGTTTGTGCGTGACTGGAGGGATGTGGATTTGCCAGAAAGTGCTCCTCCAACCAGCACTCGCAGTGCATCATTGACACCGGGAACATTGGCCCACATGTCAGATTATGCCTTGCAGATCCTAAAAAGGGACCCACGCATTGCCAAAATGATGAACGATGACGACTACTGGTTAGCCAGCATCCTGGATCCACGCTATAAAGGCAAATTACAAAACATCATGCCACAGGAGAACCTTGACCTAATATTGGCTAATAAACAAGCAACTCTGGTAAATCGGTTGCTTGAGGCATTCCCAGCACACAGCAGCGGTGATGGTTCTCACACGAGCCGTACGGGCCGGGGGCAGCTTGGCAGAGGTGTTCGTGGTGCACACAGCAGAAGTGGCGTTGGAGACAGGGGTTTCATGACAATGTTGTGGACTGATTTTTCAAGTACCGCTCACACAACTGGTAATACTGCATCGATGGAAAGTGACAGGAGACAGCAGTTGTCAACTATGGTTACAAACTACTTTTCCTCCCATATCGATGTTCTCCCACACAGGTCATTCCCCTTTGACTATTGGGCCGCTAAACTGGACACCTGGCCTGAATTGGCACAATATGCCTTACAGGAGCTCGCTTGCCCAGCTGCAAGTGTGCTATCGGAAAGAGTCTTCAGTGCAGCTGGATCAATCCTGACAGAAAAAAGGACCCGTCTGTCAACCCAAAATGTGGATGATCTAACCTTCATTAAAATGAACCACGCATGGGTTTCCAAGGATTTTGTCCCACCTTCCTCTGATGACACATAGGGTGACAGAAAAATGGCTTGCTTTGGTCCACCTCTTCCTGGGACTTGACCTATTTCACCTTTTGCATCAGCTGAATGTCCAACATCAACATATGCCACTTTCTAAAACTCCCTAACTGTGCTGCCTCCCCCCCCATCGCCGGGGTCACCACCTAGCGCACGACACCATGCGAGTGCCGTTGCCCTGGACAGGTGGGTAGGCCGACTCTTGGGCGCGGGCACTGGCACAGGGTCCCTCATAGTGCAATCAAGTGTCTCTGACGGTGGTGGTGCACACCCGCCGTCAGACACACCGCCGTACTATGAGGGGCCCAGTGCCAGTACCGACTCCCACGAGTGGGCCCCCCTTGCTTGGGCAGGGCCCCAGCATTTGCAATCTTTACCTCTCCCTGCTCCTCCGCTGTGTAGTCTGGGCCGTCAAATCCATACTGTGCCTGACACCGTCTGAGTCTGCCTCCTGATGTATAGACATATATTTTGAATGTGTACGCTATCCATACATGTTATCCGGGGAAACGGTACCCTTTCTAACCTTTGTGCAATCACGTGCAATCCATACTGGGCCTAACACCATCTGAGCCTGCCTCCTGAGACATATATTTTGAATGTGTACGCTATCCATACATGTTATCCGGGGAAACGGTACCCTTTCTAACCTTTGTGCAATCACGTGCAATCCATACTGGGCCTAACACCGTCTGAGCCTGCCTCCTGAGACATATATTTTGAATGTGTACGCTATCCATACATGTTATCCGGGGATACGGTACCCTTTCTAACCTTTGTGCAATCACGTGCAATCCATACTGGGCCTAACACCGTCTGAGCCTGCCTCCTGAGACATATATTTTGAATGTGTACGCTATCCATACATGTTATCCGGGGATACGGTACCCTTTCTAACCTTTGTGCAATCACGTGCAATCCATACTGGGCCTAACACCGTCTGAGCCTGCCTCCTGAGGCATATATTTTGAATGTGTACGCTATCCATACATGTTATCCGGGGATACGGTACCCTTTCTAACCTATGTGCAATCACGTGCAATCCATACTGGGCCTAACACCGTCTGAGCCTGCCTCCTGAGACATATATTTTGAATGTGTACGCTATCCATACATGTTATCCGGGGATACGGTACCCTTTCTAACCTTTGTGCAATCACGTGCAATCCATACTGGGCCTAACACCGTCTGAGCCTGCCTCCTGAGACATATATTTTGAATGTGTACGCTATCCATACATGTTATCCCGGGATACGGTACCCTTTCTAACCTTTGTGCAATCACGTGCAATCCATACTGGGCCTAACACCGTCTGAGCCTGCCTCCTGAGGCATATATTTTGAATGTGTACGCTATCCATACATGTTATCCGGGGATACGGTACCCTTTCTAACCTATGTGCAATCACGTGCAATCCATACTGGGCCTAACACCGTCTGAGCCTGCCTCCTGAGACATATATTTTGAATGTGTACGCTATCCATACATGTTATCCGGGGATACGGTACCCTTTCTAACCTTTGTGCAATCACGTGCAATCCATACTGGGCCTAACACCGTCTGAGCCTGCCTCCTGATGTATAGACATATATTTTGAATGTGTACGCTATCCATACATGTTATCTGGGGATACGGTACCCTTTCTCACCTTTGTGCAATCACGTGTAATCCATACTGGGCGTGAGAACGGCTGGCGAGCTGTTAAGCAAGCTACAGCACCTGTGGTTTGCACACGTAAGTTTTTCATTTTTTCAGGAATGACGGTTAGGCCTAATTCCGGAACTGCGGTTGACCTGCACTTACTGGGAAATCATTGTTCGCGGGTAATAATTGTAATCAGTGATCCCCATCACTAACGTTGTTCAGCGGGTTATCTGCACCTGTAAGCGACAAACGCTGGCCTTTTCAGTGTAGCGCACATGCAGCCACGGACATGTAAGGGCATGACACACCAGTTATTGGCCAATCTCATGTGCCAGAGCCTCACGTGTCCCTCTAGTAAGCCGGACTCGGACCGCGGGGCATGACGGAGTCTCGTTCGTTAACGGAATTAAGCTTGCAATGTGTGCATCTGTTCTGTAGCTGGCATGGTTGAGGTTTCCCAGGTGGAGTCAAATTTAACCGTAGGCTCCACTCCTGGTGGTGCCCTTCTGGACATTCCTTTAAGGTTCAGCTTTGCAACCATACTGCCCACGTAAAACAAACACTTTGCCTTCATGAACGCTGTTTGGAGGGTCATGACTAGTGAGAATAACGCCGCCCAATCAGTTAACCTGCTAGAGAGTTCCTTCGTTGCTCCCAAGCATGACATCACACTCCCTAGGAAAAAGGTAATGCCACTGTGGCGACCGTACTCCTGGGGGCGACACAAGTGCACTGATGCCCAGCCACTGCTCGATGAATCTGCTGGTACATTGACCCAGACCACTACATTCCCCTCGCACGCTACACGACCTGAATCTGACCCTGATGAAACTCAGGTTACCCTTCCCATATACAGTTCCATCTTACACGGTGACAAAGAGGAAGCTGCAGATGAAAGTGCAGGTTCTGCCCACCCGCCATCAGACACACCACCGTACTATCATGGGCCCTGTGCCAGTGCCGTCGCCAACGAGTGGGCCCCCCCTGCTTGCCCAGGATCACAGCACTTGCAAAGTTGAAATACTGTGCAGTGAGATGGAAGATGGGGACGACGAGGAATCCAGACAAGTACAGGGATTCCCTAGCGAGGAGACTTATTTGATTGTTTTCAATGTTGGGACAGCAATTTTTGGGGAGCACTATACTCTGGAGAATGATAGATGGGGCCCACCATACACTGGAACATTCCAAAGGTGGACATCAGACACTGGAGCAGCATTTACAGGGCCCATTATACACTAGAGCATTAGAAATGGGGCCCATTATGTTTGGAGCATTATTTGGGCCCATAAGACAGTGGAGCTTCATCCATGGGGACCAACATATACTGTAGCATTATGTGGAGCTCATCATATACTGTTTCAAACATTATATGGGACCAATGATTCTGTATGGAGAAATAGATGGGCCTCGTCATGAGATGTAAAAAGTGAGGTATTTTTCATTGTACTATACCGCTATTTCTCTGCCATATCGGAGCATGATGAGTTGTGGTATGTGTTAAAGGGGCGCTCTTTCGCCCAGGGCACATGAAAACCTGCAGCCAGCCCTCCCCCCCCACAACTTTAGCCAAATAACCCCCATTTTTCAGTGCGTAACTTGTATTATGAAGTTAATTAAGGTTGACAAGCTTAAGTAAGAAGAATTGATGCTTTTGGCATTCAAATGAGCACTGTTGGTGTGTTTCCTGTCCTCCTCTCACTGCCGACTTTTATTCCCCATTGACTTACATTGGGTTTCGTGTTTCGGGACGACCCCGACTTTTCCCTATAATCGGCCGATCTTGCTCGACCCGACTTTTGGAAAAGTCGGGTTTCACGAAACGAAACGCGACCCTAAAAAACCAAAAGTCGCTCAACTCTAGTCCAGATTATATGTACAGCCAGGAAAATGACCTGGAGACACAGGATGTCTATACCCAGCATGATCCGTATACAGCAGAGCGAGGAGTGATATCATGTATACAGACCTGTGGTACAGGTGAAGTATACAGCACAGGAATAGAGCCTTTACACAGATACCACATATATAGTGAGTAACCTGGTTACACGGGATCTGCACACCCAGCCTCACAGTATGTAATAGAGATGAGGTCACATACAGATCATCAGACTCCATAACTGGGAAGGGGGGATAATCCGCACCCAGCAGGGTCAGTATACAGTGCACTGACATGAAGTGCAGCCTCTCATCATCATACATATACCATCCCCCGACTGCTCCTCTCACCAGTGTCTCTAATACATGTGACTGCCCAGCTCCACCATAGTAATGGCAGACACTGCATGTGTCCCTGCCCTGTCCTATCATACATAAACCCAGAACTCATGAAGACTCTGTATAATACAGCAGTAATGTGGGATATCAGAAATGTCTGCAGGGCGGTCACACAAAAGCTGCCTCTGCAATAAGTGAGGGAACATGGCGGCTACAGGAATTTCTGAGGTAATCTTGACCCCAGATATGATGTAGGAGCTGATACTACCTTAGTACACACTACACCATGTCTGAGGTGAATGCAGAGTAGTATATGAAACATGTCTGCAGGGAGGTCACACGGAAGATCACAGTCTGTGAGGAAAATGTAGCATGCACATGAGGGACATGGCAGCTACATGAATCGCTGAGGTAATATTGGTCCCATACATAAAGAAACCACTGGAGCCATAGGCGGAGGAGGACATGACTTGGGGATGGTTGGACCTTTACTCCTGCAGCTTTTTTGGTATAGTGGTGTAGATTTTTAAGCACGAGGGATGTTGCTTTAAGAAGAGAAAAGCCCAGTATGTCTGTGCCTGGGGGGTCACTGTGAGGAGGGTGGGATTATATAGAGCAGGAAATCTGTGTCTCTCCCTCACTTCAGACATCATGTACTAGTGTAGTATCAGCTCCTACATTATGTATGGGACCAATATTACCTCAGCGATTCATGTAGCTGCCATGTCCCTCATGTGCATGCTACATTTTCCTCACAGACTGTGATCTTCCGTGTGACCTCCCTGCAGACATGTTTCATATACTACTCTGCCTTCACCTCAGACATTGTGTAGTGTGTACTAGTGTAGTATCAGCTCCTACATCATATCTGGGGTCAAGATTACCTCAGACATTCATGTAGCCGCCATGTTCCCTCACTTATTGCAGAGGCAGCTTTTGTGTGACCGCCCTGCAGACATTTCTGATCTACCACATTACTGCTGTATTATACAGAGTCTTCATGAGTTCTGGGTTTATGTATGATAGGACAGGGCAGGGACACATGCAGTGTCTGCCATTACTATGGTGGAGCTGGGCAGTCACAGGTATTAGAGACACTGGTGAGAGGAGCAGTCGGGGGATGGTATATGTATGATGATGAGAGGCTGCACTTCATGTCAGTGCACTGTATACTGACCCTGCTGGGTGCGGATTATCCCCCCTTCCCAGTTATGGAGTCTGATGATCTGTATGTGACCTCATCTCTGTTACACACTGTGAGGCTGGGTGTGCAGATCCCGTGTAACCAGGTTACTCACTATATATGTGGTATCTGTGTAAAGGCTCTATTCCTGTGCTGTATACTTCACCTCTACCACAGGTCTGTATACATGATATCACTCCTCACTCTGCTGTATACGGATCATGCTGTGTATAGACATCCTGTGTCTCCAGGTCATTTTCCTGGCTGTACATATAACCTGGACATGACTTCCAGCTTAGTGCTTGATTTCTGTAGCTATTGCTGCCTTTAGTCCTCCCCTTGTATATTGCATGATCAGAGTATACCCACCAAGAGCTTATATAATATTACCTAAGATGGTGGATAGCACAGGCCTGAATGGATTATTTTTTATCATGTGTAAAATAAATAATCGTGGAGTAACTCAGCACATTTGAGTGGGCAGTAATAACTCAGCACATTTGAGTGGGCAGTAATAACTCAGCACATGGCGGGCAGTGAGTGGGCACTAATAACTCAGCACATGGCGGGCAGTGAGTGGGCAGTAATAACTCAGCACATGGCGGGCAGTGAGTGGGCAGTAATAACTCAGCACATGGCGGGCAGTGAGTGGGCAGTAATAACTCAGCACATTTGAGTGGGCACTAATAACTCAGCACATTTGAGTGGGCAGTAATAACTCAGCACATGGCGGGCAGTGAGTGGGCACTAATAACTCAGCACATGGCGGGCAGTGAGTGGGCAGTAATAACTCAGCACATTTGAGTGGGCACTAATAACTCAGCACATGGCGGGCAGTGAGTGGGCAGTAATAACTCAGCACATGGCGGGCAGTGAGTGGGCAGTAATAACTCAGCACATGGCGGGCAGTGAGTGGGCAGTAATAACTCAGCACATGGCGGGCAGTGAGTGGGCAGTAATAACTCAGCACATTTGAGTGGGCACTAATAACTCAGCACATGGCGGGCAGTGAGTGGGCAGTAATAACTCAGCACATGGCGGGCAGTGAGTGGGCAGTAATAACTCAGCACATGGCGGGCAGTGAGTGGGCAGTAATAACTCAGCACATGGCGGGCAGTGAGTGGGCAGTAATAACTCATCACATGGCGGGCAGTGGGTGGGCACTAATAACTCAGCACATGGCGGGCAGTGAGTGGGCACTCTTAGTGTGAGGCTGCACATTGCTCTGGAGGACACAGCATGGGCCCAGTTTTCAGCCCTGTCTCTCGTCTATTGTAATTGTATGTAGTAGAGTGACTGGGATACAGAACTTGCAGTTTTCTGCTCACACACCTATGGCTGCAGGCAGCTTATATTAGACCTACATATTTCTTACCATTTATGTGCAGCTGGTGATTAGAGTCTGTAACTGCTGTAAAGGAGCAGGCGGATTCTCATTTATTGTTACAGCATATAACACAGCATTGCCCATCTCTGCCTATTTCTGGACCTTATGATGGGACATTTTCCATTATTAACCTGTTGTATACCTTGGTTGTAAACCTGCATGGTTTTCACCCTCACTTATCCCACATCTTGTGTGCTTGGAGGGGTCCTTGAAGTTGGTTAAATATGGTCTGGGGGATCCATTGGGATATGGTTTCCTCCTTTTGGAATTTAATATGGTTCTGGATCTGGTGAAAGGTGGAGGGGAGTTTCGGCAAGGGTTTGTCGGATCCCCAGGAAATTCAAGTGAACATTGGAACCCTTGTGGTTATGGTGCTCCCGAGCTGGTGGGGTAACAGCTGGGAGTAATTGTTGGTACATTTCATGTTCACTTTATGTTTGGCAATCACCAGATTTTTGGGAGCTTCAAGGACTCCTACCAGCGTGTTAATATTATTTATGCTTTGATGTTTTATTGTATGTTTGTTTTAATAAAGGTGTGAATAATAATTATTTAAAAAAAAAAAAAGGGATCGGTGTATACCCACCAAGTGCTTATTTTATGTTACTTAAGATGGCGGATAGCACAGGCCTGAGTGGATTACCTGGAGCCTGGTGGTTGGGGGGTCCTTGAAATTGGTTAGAAATTGGTCTGGGGGATCCATTGGGATATGGATTCCTCTTTTTGGAAGTTAATATGGTTCTGGACCTGGTGAAAGGTGGAGGGGAGTTTCGGCAAGAGTTTGTCGGATCCCCAGGAAATTCAAGTGAACATCGGAACCCTTGTGGTTATGGTGCTCCCGAGCTAGTGGGGTAATGGCTGGGAGTAATTGTTGGTACATTTTATGTTTGGTAATCACCAGATTTGGGAGCTTCAAGGACTCCCCCCAGCGTGTTAATGTTATTTATGCTTTGATGTTTATTTTATGTTTATTTTAATAAGAACATGAATTTAAAATTTAAAAAAAAAAAAAAAAGTTATTTGTTTTCCTTTTAGTGGGTCCTTGGAAGTTATTTATAAATTGGTCAGTAGGGGTAACCATATTAAGTATGGACCTCTGGGGTGGGGTTCTTGGAGTTGACGCTGAATCAGCGAAAAGGAATTGGAAGTTAAAATTCTGGATCTGGCTTTTGGTTACGGCTCTGGACGGGTAACTCTGGACGGGGTGTTACCCGGGAGCTTTTGGTGGTTGGACTTCCCAGAACGGGATGTTTGGTGCCCTCGAGCTGGTGGTTTACGGCTGAGGGTAACGTGGATTTTTAAGTTCCTGAGTTTTTGCCAAATATTTAGCCAGAATTTTTGGGGCTCCAAGAACCCTCCCCTCATGTCGTATAAGATTGTGTATTTAATACTTATTGAAAATGTTTATGCTATTTGTTAATAAACTGGCCGCTGACCCCCCCTGGGTTTGGAAGGGTAACCATTTCAGGTATGGCACCCTGGTTTTGAGGGGTAATCATCTCAGGTATGGCCCCCTGGTGTGGAGGGGGTAACCATCTCGTGTATGGCCCTCTGGTGTGGAGGGGGTAACCATCACGGTATGGCCCCCTGGTCTCCAGAAGCATTTATATTTTATAGGACCCTGTTAGGGTAAAGTCCCTGGGGTCATGGCAATCATATTTTGCATGCCTACAGAAGAAATTGGCTCCTCTGAGCCAGGAACAGCGGCTGGAGGGGAGAAGAGAACAAGGTTGTCGTCTGGACAATGCAGATATCTAGTGCATGAAACTGAAGAGCAATGTACCTCATCTGTGTGCCCTTGAGTCAGTGGGAGTGACTAAGGGTAAAGTAATCAAGTGCATTAACATGAAGGGCAATATGCCTATTCCCGATGCCGTTGAGCTGGTGGGAGCGGCTAAGGGTATAATCAAGTGCATTAACACAAAGGACAGTATGCCTACTCCCGGTGCCCTTGAGCCAATGGGAGCGGCTAAGGGTAAAGTAATCATGTGCATTAACACAAAGGGCAATATGCCTATTCCCAATGCCTTTGACCCAGTTGGAGAGGTCAACAGTAAATGTTATCAAGCGCATGAAAAACAATTAACAATGGCGTGGCAGTTTTATTAATAATGCCTTTGTAGACTTTTTCTGCTTTAGGTTTATTTAAATTACTACTTCCAGATATTCTGAACGTTATTTTATGGTCGGTTATAATGTTGTTATATTGTGTATAGTTTTTAATTACTCCCTATTTATAATATCTTTCTATTGATATGTTCATCACTTTTCGGGTAGTGATAGTAAGTGGGTTTAAGAAATTTTGCTGCACAGCTACTGTAAATAATGGTGGTTTCTAGAACTAAAATCTGTGATTTGGTGAATTATTAGATCTGGCTACAATACGTGCGGTATAATAGTTTTTGAGGCATGACAGATGTCATTATACAGGTATTCAGATTGTGGCTACGACCTTAATTATGGTTTACTTTCCACATTCCCCATTATGGGATCCTCATTGCAGGATGTTTAGCAACTGCTATTTTGCTGTAGTTACCGTATTATCGATCATACCTTGGTAGCATGGCATTGATAAAATTAATCTGTCGGAGCTCTGGAATTTTAATTTTATTACTTGTGTGCACAGACTTTCCATAGCATGTAGAAATGGTTGATGGCTTTGTTAGGCATGGTTGATGGGGGTCGAGTCCATTTAAGGTGTCAAATGGCCTCTCTGGTGGCGGTTTAGGAGTCAGGTGGAAGTTGCAGGCAAGTTAAGGTGGACTCATTTTAACTAATAGAGGATGTAAAACCTCATGGTGGTGAACAGGCTCGGCTTTGGTGGCCAGCCTCAAGGACGTTGTAATGGTAACGTCAATCAGGGGCGGGCACAGTGGTTAAGCACAGGAGTGAGGATAATAGGGTCATTGGTGCCCTGAAAGTTTACTGGCTCTGCTTGAATGGCAAGCCAGTGCGTGCCGCCCCTTTATGGCTGTCTGTCCTGGTTCTGTATGTCAGACAGCTGGGGATATCACAGTACTTGTGAATCCCAAGGTACTAGCACTTCACCTGACTCCTACTGTGATTGTTTTAATCCTGTGATTTAAATAAAGCTGTGGCCATTTTGACAACCAAAATAATGTGTTGTGTATTTATTCTAGTGCCTAGGTTTACTGTAGTTATGGTGGTTTTAAGATGGAGTTGGGGTCCGTCCCATATCCATAAGTCATGTAGGAGCTGATACTACACTAGTACATGATGTCTGAGGTGAATGTGCTCCTATCATCTGTCGTGTGAGGTGATAACCCCAGTATTATACTCCCTGACACTGCAGACATGCTTCCTCCTGTTCATCCTGTGTAAGAAAGAGGGAGAGACACAGATTTCCTGCTCTATATAATCCCACCCTCCTCACAGTGACCCCCAGGCACAGACATACTGGGCTTCTTACTCTGAAAGCAACATCCCTCCTGCTTCACAATCTACACCACTATACCAAAAAAGCTGCAGGAGTAAAGGTCCAACCATCCCCAAGTCATGTCCTCCTCCGCCTATGGCTCCATTGGTTTCTAGAACACTAGTAAAAATTGATCAGTTGCAAAGGAAGCAAAGAAAAAAATGGAAACCAAAGTGTCTGTTTTTCTTTTTTTTTACACCTGTTTACAAAATGGAAACTGGTTTCCAATTTGCTTCTGTTTGCAACAGATCCGTCTTTATTTAATACTGGATTTATCGCAAATGGAAAACAAGTGGACAAAGCTCTAATCAGATCAGATCAGGAGCATTTTGGAGATCCAACCTGGACTGAGCAAATATGGGATGTTCCAATCTGTAATGCCTGTGCATTAGTGTTGTCTTCACGCCGGCGCTCAGCATTCCCTGCCTGGGTCTCACCGAGTTTCCTGTCTCTCTGGTATAACATATTATGCCTGCAGGTCATTTACAAAGTAGAAACTTGTGCTTGGAATTATAAAGAGAAGCCATATAATTCCCTGAGGAGACACCGGGTCCAGGACTGTCTGTATCTCTCGGAGATGGTGGAAGCTGAAGCAGCAGACAGAATGGACCCAGGGTAAAATATGAATTTTAAGTGCAGTTTCAAAAGTCCTTTCGAGGTGACAACAGAGAATTGTTGAATCAGCGAAGAAAGCTGCTCCATTACCAGGAACGTCAGTGTAAAGATTATTCTACTCCGGGGCGGCCAAAATCTATAGATGCGTATGGACCTGATGTGGTTAAAGAGGATTTGTTTGCTCTCCCAAAAGGTCTGTTTCTGTTGCAATAAATACTTTTCTCAAGAAATAATGAGACTTCAGCATCTTTCCTTAGAACTCTGCATTGTGCCGCGCTTCTGGTCTTCCTCCTGGAAATGCATGAATTCACACTTTGCAGTATGATGATAGGGAATGGCGATGCTCAGTTGGCAAGCTATTCATTTATTCATTTATTCCCAGGCGGAATAAGGTGATTTTGGCAGATCCCGCGGCCCCAAAAATTACTTTACGCCACTGCTACAACACAACATAATGCCGGCGAACAGGTTGCACCAGTACTGCAATCTCAAAAGGCAAGTCAGTAAAATTCGGAACCGATTGGATTTCTTTGTGACTTATCGGGGTCTTTTACGGTTTGTAATGTTACCACTACCATATTTTAGACTGGAGAGCAAACACATTGCAGTGGCCCACGAGTTGTGTCGGTCCATCTTATACCTGCTTACGTCAGGCTGATGGATAAAACAACAAAGGTTATCAACCCTACCATCTTCAATACATTGTCAAAATTGGGCAACTCCCTTTAATAATAAACCTACAAGGAGAATTGGAGTCTTAACGCCCCAGAATAAATCTAAACAAAGCTGTCTTTTAAATGTAAAATCTCACTTTATTGAAAAATACATATACCATAGTACAAACACATTAAAAAATGAGTGTATTATCCCAGGGTGGTACGACACAAAAAGGGATGCATCAGAAAAATTGTATAGCGCACATAACTTGCATTATAATACAGGGGTAGGTTTTAGTAGATTTCATCAGGCAAAAAGAATCAAAATAATGGGCAAGCCATCCAAATCACCCAAGTAAAGGCTGCTGAAATATCACTTAAGTAACCCTATAAGTATAGGCAGCAAAAAAGTCAACACAAGTCCCTCAACAATGTGAGAAACAGATTAAAAAAGGGATATAAAGAGTGGCGTCCCCTAAATGATATCTAATGTATGTATTAAGCCAGCATAAACACTACCCACAATGTCACAGACACTAAGTGATAAAGTGCCAGGGTGCAAAAAAATCCTTACCCATGTGGGATCCTGATGCGTCTCCCTAACGCCCGACTCGTTTCGCCCAAAGGGGCTCCCTCGGGGGGCAGTGTGGTAGCTGTTTCCAGCACCTGCATCCTTTAAATAGGGACAAAGCAATGGGGAGGAAAAATGACGAGCGCCATCTTAAAATCTGCACATGCGCAGAAGAACCCGGAAGTCCCGCCGCGTCACTTCCGGCTCTCCCGGACCTCTGTGTACATCAGCGTGACGGCCATTGCCATGGTCACGCGGATACACAGCGGGGCCGTGTGGAGGCCTTTAGAAACGCGGCAGGCATGGTAACTCTGCGAATGTATTGGAAGTGTAATGATCCCACTTTGGTGTGCATCAGCGCGACGGCCGTTGCCATAGTCACGCAGATACATAGTGGGGCCATGTAAAGGCCTTTAGAGACACGGCAGGCAGAATGACCCTGCGCATGCAATAGAGATATAATAGTCCTGCAAGCAATTATTGTAGTCACGTGCTCAAGCCCAAAAAGTCAAAAGAAACTGAGATGATAACAGCAATTAATAAATCCTCCAAGCCCTATCCATGACTCCAAGGAATGTTAGTCACCCATATAAAAAGAGTATACAATGTATATAATATGATGAATTATACGCCTTATAAGGAGAACTATATCAAGTCATATATAATTAGAGGCAATATATATATATACAAATCGAATTTTAACCTTATAAGTAAAAACTGAGAACATGCACAAGCTACCAACATTAATTATGAGCACCATAACATAACAAAGTGTAGTACATATGGAAACACACTCAAGCTTACTATATACAGTATATTTATATATATACAAAATTAATTTATTTCAATTCTTCAATACAAAAAGTGACTCTCCTATATTCTATAGAGTCATTACACACAGAGTGATCTATTTCACGTGTTTATTTCTGTTCTTGTTGATGATTATGGCTTACAGCCAATGAAAACCCAAAAGTCATTATCTCAGTAAATTAGAATACTTTATAACACCAGCTGGAAAAAGGATTTTTAATCCGAAATGTTGTCCTACTGAAATGTATGTTCAGTAAATGCACTGAATACTTGGTCGGGGCTCCTTTGGCATCAATTACTGCATCAATGCGGCGTGGCATGGAGGCGATCAGCCTGTGGTACAGCTGAGGGGTTATGGAAGCCCAGGTTGCTTTGATAGTAGCCTTCAGCTTGTCTGTATTTTTGGGTCTGGTGTGAGTGGACGGGGGACTGTGGAAGGTTCAAGGGGTGGAGGCACAGCTGGGGTGGAGCCTCAAGGGGGCCCAAAAATTTTGCCAGTATGGGGTCCAGAAATTCTTCTGGTGGCAGTTCTGACCCCGGAACCAGCTCTTGTCTGGACACAACGGTGCATCCATTTGCAACAAAAAGAGTCAAAAATAATAATTGTCTGTTTTTTACCTGTCAGTATTTTGAGATCCCAAAATACTATTATGCAAAGGGGACAGTTAAAAAAAACATCAGCATATAGACAGGGCTGTCTGATTTTCAGGGGTATAGTGCATGTGGTTTTTTTTTACCAATGTAGAGGAAGAATGTTACACAGCGTGAGGGCTCATGCAGACGTCCGTACAACACAGTCCGAATACGAACTGCAATGCATGGACTGGCCGCAGGTCTCCTGACCTAAGCGTGCCAGCCACATAGAATTATATCAGGGTGTCATGCTCAAGTCAGGAGTCCTGCGGCCAGTCCATACTCAGACCGTGTTGCACAGATATCAGCATGAGCTCTTAGGCCGGATTCAGACATTGCAACGTAACTGTAAAATTAAAAACGGATGCTATACCGTGGCTCCATGTCGGATACATTTTTTTCTGCATACACATACAGTTGTGGCCAAAAATATTGACACCCCTGCAATTCTGTCAGATAATACTCAGTTTCTTCCTGAAAATGATTGCAAACACAAATTCTTTGGTATTATTATCTTCATTTAATTTGTCTTAAATTAAAAAACACAAAAAGAATTGTCCTAAAGCCAAATTGGATATAATTCCACATCAAACATAAAAAAAGAGGGTGGACAAAAGTATTGGCACTGTTCGAAAAATCACGTGATGCTTCTCTAATTTGTGTAATTAACAACACCTGTAACTTACCTGTGGCACCTAACAGGTGTTGGCAATAACTAAATCACACTTGCAGCCAGTTGACATGGATTAAAGTTGACTCAACCTCTGTCCTGTGTCCTTGTGTGTACCACATTGAGCATGGAGAAAAGAAAGAAGACCAAAGAACTGTCTGAGGACTTGAGAAACCAAATTGTGAGGAAGCATGAGCAATCTCAAGGCTACAAGTCCATCTCCAAAGACCTGAATGTTCCTGTGTCTACCGTGCTCAGTGTCATCAAGAAGTGTAAAGCCCATGGCACTGTGGCTAACCTCCCTAGATGTGGACAGAAAAGAAAAATTGACAAGAGATTTCAACGCAAGATTGTGCAGATGTTGGATAAAGAACCTCGACTAACATCCAAACAAGTTCAAGCTGCCCTGCAGTCCGAGGGTACAACAGTGTTAACCTGTACTATCCGTCGGCATCTGAATGAAAAGGGACTGTATGGTAGGAGACCCAGGAAGACCCCACTTCTTACCCCGAGACATTAAAAATCCAGGCTGGAGTTTACCAAAACTTACCTGAAAAAGCCTAAAACATTTTGGAAGAATGTTCTCTGGTCAGATGAGACAAAAGTAGAGCTTTTTGGACAAAGGCATCAACATAGAGTGTACAGGAGAAAAAAAGAGGCATTCAAAGAAAAAAACACGGTCCCTACAGTCAAACATGGAGGAGGTTCCCTGATGTTTTGGGGTTGCTTTGCTGCCTCTGGCACTGGACTACTTGACCGTGTGCATGGCATTATGAAGTCTGAAGACTACCAACAAATTTTGCAGCATAATGTAGGGCCCAGTGTGAGAAAGCTGGTTCTCCCTCAGAGGTCATGGGTCTTCCAGCAGGACAATGACCCAAAACACACTTCAAAAAGCACTAGAAAATGGTTTGAGAGAAAGCACTGGAGACTTCTAAGGTGGCCAGCAATGAGTCCAGACCTGAATCCCATAGAACACCTGTGGAGAGATCTAAAAATGGCAGTTTGGAGAAGGCACCCTTCAAATATCAGGGACCTGGAGCAGTTTGCCAAAGAAGAATGGTCTAAAATTCCAGCAGAGCATTGTAAGAAACTCATTGATGGTTACCGGAAGCGGTTGGTCGCAGTTATTTTGGCTAAAGGTTGTGCAACCAAGTATTAGGCTGAGGGTGCTGTGAGAATCATGTGGGAATAGTGGATGAGGGCAGGTATATCTCGCCCAGATTCCTTTCCTATGTGGCCTAGTCTGGTCAGTATCGCACCTGCTTGCTAATGAATAATGGGAGGTGGATATAAAAGGATGCCAGGTGGTTGTGTGAGTGTCTCAGCCTGGGAACACAGAGAGCCTGTCTGTGTGAGAGACACATGTGAGTGAAAGCAGTGCCCACTGCAACTGTGGTTTGGCTGGACGGGAGAAGCCTGCCAGTTGGTAGTTAGGTTGTCCATTGTTTAGTTAGTGCCGGACAGGCAAGGATTTGTTTTATGTTTTATTTCCTTTTGCATTGCTTTCACCGTTAATAAACCTGACCCAGGGTCAGTTATACACGAATCCCAGCTCTGCGCCTGAGTTTCATGCTGAATGCACGTGACCTTTGACCCCAGCAAAGGCGATCCCGGAGTGTTTTATCACATTGTGGTGGAGAACCCGGGCATCACGTTGCAAGCATGAGCATGGAGGATGTGGTGAAAGCGCTGGTACAGTCCACCGCCGACCAGCAAGAAGCTAATCGGGTGATGATGGCCCAGCTGAAGAAGTTGGTGGACATGTCAGCTACCGATCGTTCGCTTCTC
This sequence comes from Dendrobates tinctorius, assembly GCF_039654945.1. Lineage (NCBI taxonomy): Eukaryota > Metazoa > Chordata > Amphibia > Anura > Dendrobatidae > Dendrobates > Dendrobates tinctorius. The sequence continues at coordinate 80,258,311 of NW_027361738.1, forward strand.
AAGCAGGTGGCGCAGCGCCTGGCAAGCTTACCTGAGGTTAACCTGGAAGCAGAGTCGAGAGTGATTCACATGAGTCGGTACTGGCAGAAGATGATGACCGAAGATGACGTCGAGGCATACCTGACCACGTTTGAACGGACGGCGGTGCGAGAAAAATGGCCGAAGGCACGATGGGCCGGCCTGATTGCCCTGATTCTTTCCGGTGAGGCCCAAAAGGCGTATTATGACTTGGAACCTGAAGCTGCGCAGGACTTTGACAAATTGAAAGCTGAGATCTTGGCCCGGCTGGGAGTGACGACCGCTGTCCGTGCACAGAGAGTGCATCAATGGACTTATCAGCCGGATAAACCACCGCGGTCACAGATGTTCGACCTGATCCACGTGACGAAGAAGTGGCTACAACCCGAGGTGTTGACAGCGCCAGAGATAATCCAGAGAGTCGTCATGGACAAGTACCTGAGAGCTCTACTGCTAGCCCTGAGGAAGTGGGTAAGCCATGGAAATCCTACGACGGCAGATCAACTGGTGGATCTGGTTGAACATTACTCCGTGGCGGAAGGACTCCGAGACGACGCTACCCCACCTCGTTCTTCATCATCTCCACGTGGAACCGGTAAGACTGTTCCAGGGAGTAGGGGAGATGGAAAAATCCCTAAGACAGTGGGGGAGGAAAACGGGACTGCCCGCACTGCGAGGCCGAGAGTAACGAACTATGGTCTAAGCAAGGGGCCTGTTGGGTGTTTCCGCTGCCAAGAGATGGGACATATTGCTGCGAACTGTCTGGTCACTACTGAACCCATGCAGTGCGACGTCACAGACTCTAAAAACCGTATGTCTATGGTTGCACGGGTAGTGAGTGTGAATGCCGGTCAAAAGGATGTGGAAAAACACTTGTGTGATTTAACTGTTGATGGCAAAAATGTGGTGGCATTGTTAGACTCGGGAAGTGTGGTGACTCTGGTGAAGGCCAGTCTGGTGTCAGCCCCGACTGGACCATCAGACAAATTTTCTGTAACGTGTGTGCATGGAGACACCTGTTCGTACCTCACCACTGTCATATGCATTACTACTTCCTATGGGTCTGTGCAACATAAAGTGGGACTCGTCCCGGCGTTATTGCATGATGTTATCCTGGGCCGGGATTTTCCCCACTTCTGGCAATTGTGGGAGAGTCAGTTGATGCCCTCGGGTAATAGTGTACATGATTCTTCTCCCAGGGCGCGTGTGGGTCCCGAACCCCTGGAAGAGGTCTCCCCGGAAGACTCGGGGGAAGAGTCTGCGGGAAATGACCTGCAGTTCCCGTTTTCAGTCATGGCGGGTGATACGGAGGAGACCGGGGAAGAGGAGGAGGCCGACAGCTGTCCACCTCCCAGTTTGCCGGATTAAGAAGTTCAGAAAGATGACTTCCAAAGCGAGCAAATAAAGGATCCTACCCTTTCTCAGGCTAGGACAAATGTAAAAGTGATAAATGGGGTACCTGTAGAACCTGGCTCTAGGCTGGCATATCCTTACATGGTTCTGGAGAATGATTTACTCTATCAGATAGAGAAAAAGGGGGAAGATACGGTGCAACTATTAGTCGTGCCAAAACCCTACCGGAGGCAGGTGCTGGACCTGGCCCACGGACATGTGATGGGAGGTCACCTGGGTGTCCAGAAAACCACCGAAAGGATATTACACTGTTTTGTTTGGCCAGGCATGCATCACGATGTTCGTGTATATTGTGAGTCTTGTCCTGACTGCCAAGCCTCTGCACCTAAGCCCCGGTTCTGTAGCCCTTTGGTACCCCTACCTATTATTGAAGTCCCGTTTGAGAGGATTGGGATGGATTTAGTTGGGCCCCTTCCACGGTCTGCACGTGGACACCAACATATCCTGGTCATCTTGGATTATGCCACTCGTTACCCGGAGGCCATACCTTTGCGTAACACGGCCACCAAGACGATTGCCAAGGAACTGGTGCATGTGTTTAGTCGGGTCGGTATACCAAAACAGATACTCACCGACCAGGGGACCCCCTTTATGTCCAGGGTAATGAAGGAGCTCTGCCGATTGTTACAAATCGAACCGTTACGCACATCCGTGTATCACCCTCAAACGGGTTGGTCGAACGGTTCAATAAAACTCTGAAGCAGATGCTGAGAAAGGCGATAGACAAGGATGGGAAGAACTGGGACTATTTACTTCCGTATTTGCTTTTTGCCATCAGGGAAGTGCCCCAGTCTTCCACGGGGTTCTCGCCTTTCGAGTTATTGTACGCCCGACGTCCTCGCGGACTGTTAGACGTTGCAAAAGAAACCTGGGAGGGTCAGGTCACTCCGTTTAAAACGGTGATAGATCACGTCACACAAATGCAGGACCGTATTGCGGCTGTTATGCCTATCGTCAAAGAACACATGATGCAGGCTCAAGGAGCCCAAAAAAGAATCTATGATAGGGGCGCCAAGATCCGTACGTTTGCACCCGGAGTTAGGGTGTTGATCCTGGTTCCCACGGTGGACAGTAAGTTCCTGGCAAAGTTGCAGGGCCCCTTTGAGATTAAGGAAAGAGTTGGTGAAGTAAACTACAAAGTATACCAGGCAGGTAAACGGAAACCTGAACAGATTTATCATGTAAATCTGATAAAACCCTGGAAAGATCGGTCTGCCTTGTCAGCGGAGCTGGCCCGTCCCGTCTGCTCGCATACCGTACCGGAGGTACGGGTTGCAGAGACTCTCTCGGAGCGGCAAAAGACTGAGGTCAGGCAGTTTCTACTTCACAACCAAAAGTTTTTCTTAGAAAAACCCGGGCAGACTACGCTAATGAAACATGACATCGTAACGGAACCTGGTGTCACAGTTCACGTAAAGCCCTACCGAATCCCGGAAGCGCGCCGTGAAGCCGTTTCCCGAGAAGTGAAGGCAATGTTAGAGTTAGGTGTCATTGAGGAATTGCACAGTGCTTGGTCCAGCCCGATTGTGCTAATTCCTAAACCGGACAGCACCATCCGGTTCTGCAATGACTTCAGGAAACTGAATGCGGTCTCAAAATTTGATGCCTACCCTATGCCCAGGATCGACGAGTTAATAGATCGGTTAGGAAAAGCCCGGTATATTACGACCCTAGACCTAACAAAGGGGTACTGGCAGATCCCTCTGGCGGAGGCTGCCAGAGAAAAGACGGCATTTGCTACCCCAGAAGGTCTAATTCAGTATGTGTATATGCCGTTTGGACTGCACGGAGCACCGGCGACCTTCCAGAGACTGATGGATCGAGTCCTGAGGCCACATAAGCAGTACGCTTCGGCCTATTTGGACGACATTGTCATTTACAGCTTGGACTGGGAGACTCATCTCCAGAAAGTGCAAACTGTGATTGACGACCTGTGGGAGGCAGGTCTAACCGCGAACCCCAAGAAATGTCACATCGGGCTAGAAGAAGCCCGGTATTTGGGGTATGTAATTGGGAGGGGTGTTGTTAAACCCCAGGTTGATAAGATTCAGGCGGTTCAGGACTGGCCACAACCTGTCAACAAGAAGCAGGTGCAAGCCTTCCTGGGGATCGCCGGCTATTATCGCCGGTTCATACCCAATTTTGCAGCCATCGCTACCCCCCTGACGGATCTTACAAAAGGGAAAGACTCCGTCATTAAATGGAGTTTAGCGGCTGAAGAAGCCTTCCATAGCCTAAAACAGGCACTTTGCTCTCAGCCCGTACTGGTGACTCCGGACTTCCGCAGCGAGTTTGTGGTACAAACGGATGCTTCTGATACCGGTATCGGGGCCGTACTCTCACAAGTGAGGGACGGAGTGGAACACCCAGTCCTCTATCTCAGCAGGAAGCTGAATAAACAAGAGCAAAGGTATGCAGTCGTAGAAAAAGAGTGCCTCGCCATTAAGTGGGCTCTAGAGACCCTCAAATATTACCTGGTGGGCCGAAAGTTCAGGCTGATCACTGACCATGCCACTCTCAAGTGGATGCACTTGAACAAGGAACAGAATAGCCGGGTGACCCGGTGGTTCCTTGCCCTGCAGGCCTACACTTTTACGGTGGAGCACCGCCCAGGGGTACAGATGGGAAATGCAGATGCCCTGTTTGGCGGGTGTCATTGCTCGACCGGAGTGGTCTGAGCAGAGGGTGGATATATGTGAGAATCATGTGGGAATAGTGGATGAGGGCAGGTATATCTCGCCCAGATTCCTTTCCTATGTGGCCTAGTCTGGTCAGTATCGCACCTGCTTACTAATGGATAATGGGAGGTGGATATAAAAGGATGCCAGGTGGTTGTGTGAGTGTCTCAGCCTGGGAACACAGAGAGCCTGTCTGTGTGAGAGACACACGTGAGTGAAAGCAATGCCCACTGCAACTGTGGTTTGGCTGGACGGGAGAAGCCTGCCAGTTGGTAGTTAGGTTGTCCATTGTTTAGTTAGTGCCGGACAGGCAAGGATTTGTTTTATGTTTTATTTCCTTTTGCATTGCTTTCACCGTTAATAAACCTGACCCAGGGTCAGTTATACACGAATCCCAGCTCTGCGCCTGAGTTTCATGCTGAACGCACGTGACCTTTGACCCCAGCAAAGGCGATCCCGGAGTGTTTTATCACAGTGCCAATACTTTTGTCTGGCCCATTTTTGGAGTTTTGTGTGAGACGATCAATGTTTTGCTTTCTGCTTCATTCTCTTTTGTGTTTTTTAATTTAAGATAAATTAAATGAAGATAATAATACCAAAGAATTTGTGTTTGCAATCATTTTCAGGAAGAAACTGCGTATTATCTGACAGAATAGCAGGGGTGTTAATACTTTTGGCCACAACTGTAGACTTGAATGGGTCTAAAATACAGTGTACTCATGTGAACATGCCCTTGGCCAAACATTTTTTATGCATTCAGTTGAAACAAAGTGCAATGATAGCATTATATCTGCATGCAACGATCGCCCCCTAGGGGTGGATGCAGACATTACATTTTATTATCAAATGTAGAACTTGAGATCAGAAAAACAGAACTCTGAGGATAAATATGTGCACTAACTTGGAATTAAGATGAGAGTAAATGTCATTTTATTTATCTATTTTTTTTTTGATAAATCATTAGTACATATGAGAGTAAACTTGGCAAACTGTCGTATTACAGAAATCTGCTTCTTTCTCCTCCTGGACTGATCTTTCTTCTTAATTCACAGGTAAAATCTGTCTTCAATAATGGGAAAATCTGTATTCTCTGAGATAGGATATGACAGTTAGTGCTTATAAAGTTCTATGGAGATCTGCAACCGAAGTCTGAGCAGAAAGTCTGTCTCCGCCTCCAACTCCTCCATAAACCTTTAAAGCACCAACTGTCATCTCCTATCTCAGTAATGTAAATCTGTCTGTCTCAGCACGGCCCCACTTACTTTGCACAGGTCCCCTGTATAGTGGATTGCTCTGTACAGAAATGCTATGAAGCTATTTCAGTGCAGACCTCAGCCCCTTGTCCCCAGGACTGGTTTGGCACCCGCTGATTCTAAAGTGATGGCAATAACCATCCAGTTGCTCTAGGAAGAGGCTCTATAGTGGCAACATATTCTGTACGGAGTTCACTAATTCCTGACTCCTCTGGGGTTCACAACCAGCGTTCCCCATCTCAATCACAGGCTTATGGGTCAGTTCTTCAGAACCACAGAAGATTGACAGTTTGGGCCTGTGACACTGATGAGCCTCTGGGCTACACTAAGCACTTCCCCATGCTGTAAGCAGAGGCAGCATTACCTCTGTAGCATCAGAATAGCACAGAGACTCTGAAGCAGGTTGGCTCCAGAGGTCCGGGAAGCTACAGAACAGCACTTGCCAGATCTATAGTAAAGAGCTCGTAAGTGCTGCGCTACTTGCCTGGGTAACCAGCCACTAATGACACAGCAGTGATCAGAGCTCGCTGAGATCGATGCTGTTTAACCACTTACAGAGACATTTAAATGGCTTGTTTGCTTGGGTGCTTGTGCAATGGCTCCCAGTGGCGATCAACCAATTCAACTGGGGTCCTGCTGAAGCCCCCACCCCCACCATGGCTGGCATCTTAGTTCTCATGTGAAGCTCAGCCTTGGGCTTTACTTTATAAGAGAACATCAGTTTTACCATAAACTTCCAAACTTCTAATACTGCAGTATCCTTTAAGGCCACGTTCACACGTTCATTATTTGGTCAGTACTTTACATCAGTATTGTGAAGGGTTAATCCTAAAATCAGAGCTGAAGTTTCGTTTTGTCCATTCTCTGAAGGTTTCGTTTCTTCATTTTTGTTGCTGTAAGATAAATTTTTATAATTGGCATGGGCTGTCATGAAACCAGACTGTTCCCATCTGTACAAGATAAGGGAGGCGGGAGTGTAAAACTCTGAAGAATATGCCATTATACTACTTTCTATTTGGATACGGACATATATGTAGTTTCCGGTTTTCTTGCAATATTATTGGCTTACAAAGTGAAATGATGCTATTGGTACTTGAGAACCTTGCATAATTAAGCAAAAGATTATAAAAGATGTGACTAAAATAAAGGGTCTTAGTGATCTGCCTCGATCCTCCCGTTCAGAGACCCCAGTCTCCGTGTGGTCATTTGAGTTGCTAGCAACACTGGAATAATTTGGACATCACTGGCTCAACCATGAAGGGTTAATTTAGCCCTCCCAAAATAGCTACCTCAACAGTGGCACGCAACGTGGGGCCCCCGAACAGGGACGCCTCTGCCCCTGGAGGACAACAACACAAAGGACCCTTGGAGCGGACACAGGTGCTGGAAAATTGGGACTGATCACCCCCCACGGCAACCACGGTAAGTTGGCAGTTATACTGTTCAGACTGACCGTTGGTGTGGTTTTCCTGTGCTTGTTGCTGCAAAGAGGATCTGAAGTTTGTCCCCTGGTGGGGTGATTCATGGGTGGAATCATATAGAGGTGTAGTCCCGTTGGGGGCCCAGTGCTCGAACCGTACCTCATAAGGGACGGACACCCTGGATTGACCAGTGATTGTGGCTCTCTTTATAGTCAAAATATCCTGAAATTCCCGATCATTATTAGTAATTGGGCGTGGTGAAGTGGTCAAAGACTGGGTAGGATACGTAACTCAGGTATATATAGATAGAGATATATAACCAGAGGTGTCCGGAGGGATAGTCTGAGACGTCCTCCTCCTTTCACTGAGTACCGTGAATTTTGGGCTTCCCAGAGGGGGTTGACCCTGTGGAACAGAGACTGAAATGGCCGCTCCAGATCTGTGCACAATTTGTCAGGATATTTAGCTCTAAAGGAGAGAATTATGTTTCTGTGGAAGAAAAAGAAAAGTTTGGAATTGTGTGAAGGATCAGATACTGTTAGTCTTATGATTCAAAGACGAGGAAAGAAATTTGTCAGGAATGCAAAAAAAAAATATTTTCGATTCTGGGATTTCCTAAGGGCGGGAGGCTACAGCCTACGCAATGGGACGAAGGAGTTAAAAAAAAAAAGAAATAAAGGGAGGTTGACTGATGATGGATTACTTAAAGGCGCTGAGGAATTCCGTGGCTTGGCACATGAATTGTATAATGAAGGTTATGTGGACATTGAACAGCAAGTGAATTCTGATTGTTTCTGTTACTGCTATGTTGAAGAAGGAAAATTGTCTATTACTATGTCAGGGACGGGATGTATTGTGGTTCAAGAAAGTGACTGTGGTGTGAGAATGTGATTGATTAAAGAAGGAACTAAGATCCAGACAATGTGTCAGGCAGTCGAATAGTTAAAAGTGATGATTTGAAACAAGAAGTTTCCCTGCTAGATGATAAGGTCCCTCCCCAGGAAATCAAGCCTCTCCTCCCGACTGTAAGCTCTGTGCCCCTTAACCCTAGGGCACCGATGTATCCTGGACTAACGAAACTCAGTATGCCCCCACTCTATGATCCTGCCGGGTGGATCTGTGCTGTATGTGGAGTTACTAATCCTCAGTGGAGAGAGGTCTGTTATAATTTGTTATAATTGTGGCACAAGAAGACTGGGTGTTGCAGCCCCCACCTTTCCGTTGTTGAATGCTGACGGTACCTATTATCATCCGCAGCCAGCCTCAATCCCCGTTCACCCGATCCAGAGGAAAAAAAAAAAGTTTTCAGAAGACTTTAACCTGCTCTGTTCAGGAGAGAGAGAGAGAAAGAAAAAAAAAAAAGCAATCTAGCAGCTGCAGCTGCTTCAGTACCCCCTCCCATCTTAGCCCACACCATATCCCCCTTCGCCCCCACCGCAGCTGCAAGCACACAGTGTGCCCTTCAGCCCACACAGCAAACTCTCGCCCCCCCCTCAGACTTCAGCTAGTGGGAACCCTGCTCCTCAGCCCCTCCTTGCTAATTCTCGTTACTGCTCAGTTTGTGATCTCTCCCACATGTCCAGTAAATTTATTAGGGGCAGATTTATTATCACAGTTCTGCTCCAGAATACAATTCCAAGATGATGGTCAGATGGTTTTTTTGTTATATAATCCCTATGTAAAGACAGTGAGGAAATCTGTATTTTGCATGCCCTTCCTACAGTTATGATGGCCCTGATAGCCCAGATCCACCCCCAATATTGCCTGAGGATCAATGACTCACCCCATACCTCTCAGAGATACCATCTAAACTCTGGTCAAAAGGTCCAAATGATATAGGGAAAATGCCTGTAGAACCAGTAAAAGTGTTTCTCAAACCTGGTGCCTAATCCTCATACTCTTTTGTCCCAAATACCCCAGGATGCTGCTTGGTTTACAGTTATTGATCTTACCAATGCCTTCTTTAGCATTCCGTTACACCCAGGCTGCCAGTTTCTATTTGCATTCACTTAGTAGGAACGACAGTTAATATGGACAGTTATGCCACAAGGGGCCCAAAACAGTCCCAACCAGGTTGCAAAATAAATATGAGCAGGTGTCTTTTGCCATTTCTGCCACTGTTAGCCTCCTTAAGTATCTGGCAGCACTTAACTGTCGGGTTTCGGCCTCAAGACTTCAGTTCTGCCTTGGTCAAGTGATTCTTGGGTCACTGTCTCCTTCAGGGTACCAGACACTTCGCAGAACAAAGAAAAATAGCTGTCAGCTCCCTTCCTTTCCCAAAAGATGAAACTTAACTCCAGCGTTTTCTTGGACTATGCACTTATTTTTGTCAGTGGATACCAGATGCATCCCGCATAATGCAACCCCTTTACAACACTTTGAAAGACGGTATAATGAACTATAAGGAAAGATGGCAGTGATGAGGATTTTCTCCAACATGATTGTTCCCAACTTCTGACAGAAGAAACAGCTACTCCACCAAATGCCAGTGAGAATCCACTCCCAAATCCTGATCTGGTGTTATACACGGATGGTTCAAGATATGCTGATGGGTTTGATAGATTCCACACCGGATATGCTGTTACCACAGAGGACACTGTAGTGCACGCAGCTGCACTCCCGCCTTCACAGTCAGCACAAGAAGCAGAACTCCAGGCTCTGACTACTGCATGTACTTTGGCCAAGAACAGACGGGCTAATATATACACGGACTCACGGTATGCATTTGGTATTGCTCGCGATTTTGGGGCTCTATGGGCCAATCGAGGGTTTATTACTACTGCCGGAACCCCAGTGAAAAATACTGAAGCTGTTAAAACCCTCATGGACTCGATCAAATTACCTACTCAGGTGGCTATTATCAAAGGCGCACGGTCCTAGGAACAGCCCACAGACTGTTGGCAACATATTTGCGGATATGCAAGCAAAAGCCGCTGCTCTCTTACCCGTTGAACCAACCATACCAACTATGGTGACCACACGCTCTCAGCGTAAACAGTTACAAGAAGCACTGACCCTACAAGAACCTGATGATCTACAACAGACTGAAGTTTTCTGTCGGACCCCGCGAGACCGCTTAATGACGATGCAGAGAATGTCTCCAAAGGAAGAGGTGAAGCAATGGAAGACTGATGGGGCATGAATGGATAATGGTCTCTGGGAAAAGGACCGACTTGTGTGTCTCCCTAAGCGGATGTATCCTGCTATTGCCACATGGGCACATGGACCTACACATCGAGGAAAGAATCAGGCCCTCGCACTGGTGCAAAAATGCTACTGGGCCCCGGTTCTCCAGTTGGCCGGAAGCATTCCCTGTTACCAACATGACTGCAAAAACTACAGCGAAGAAACTGGTGATGGAAGTTATATGCAGATATGGGGTTCTAGAAGTTGTTGAAAGCGATCAAGGTCCGGCCTTTTCTTCTCATGTGTACCAAGAAGGTCTGACAGTGCTTGGATCCACTGTAGCCCTCCATACTCCGTACCACCCACAATCCAGTGGGAAAGATGAGAGGTTGAATGGCACACTGAAGGGACAATTGACCAAAATGATGCAGGAGACTACGGCTCCATGGCCAGAGCTCCTACCCATTGTACTATACCACATTTGTACTACCCCTATTGCAAAATATGGCCTGTCCCCATATGAGATATTGTTTGGTGCTAGGCCCCCAGTTGCAAATTTCCAGCCCCAGCAGTTATCAGAAGAAACTGATCGTGCTGTTCAATATGTTATTCTGCTTAGTAAAAATCTTGCTAATACCTATGCTCTAGTTTTCTTTTCCAGATTCAGCAGAAACCGACACCTGTTATAACCTGAAGCCAGGTGATTTGGTAGTCGTGAAGAGGCATGTCAGGAAGCACGGACTAGAACCATTGTATGACGGTCCCTATGAAGTCCTCCTCATCACCCAACGAGCCAATATCAAATAAAAGGGGCATAATGTTTTGGTTTTTCGCATTTTCCATATTAGTATTGGTAGAAGTTAAAGTTAAAGTTAGAAGATATTCAAAGACTCAGAGATCAATACGATAAAGACAATGATTGTAATAATGACAGTTGGTGGTCAGACACCTTCTCCTTTCTCAATCCAGCCAATTGGTTTAAGGGAATAGGGGGCTGGGTAGCTGGGATCGTACAAAGCTTGTTACACATTGCTGCCTGTATCCTTGTTGTATATGTGATACTAAAACTTGTTCTTTGGTGTATTTCTGTATGTATTAGGAAATTCTACACTAAGCCAGCTAATGATGATACCAAAGGCGTCGTTGCCCCTGCTCTTCTCTGCACTGATCTCAAAAGGCTACTTGATGAAGATGTTGAAGCCAAGCACATGCCTACCTACAAAAGATCCCCACCACCGTCATCAAAAATTGCTATTCGTGAACTGCAGTATACAGGGGGACGGGTGCGCCACGACAGCCATGACTGATAACACGGCATCAGCCATGTGAAGACCAGTACCCCTCAAGCTGTTAGCTTGGGATAGCACCTCTGATGCTGCATATGTGTTAAAACAATTTATCTAGGGGGAATGTGAAGGGTTAATACTAAAATCAGAGCTGAAGTTTCATTTTGTCCATTCTCTGAAGGTTTCGTTTCTTCATTTTTGTTGCTGTAAGATAAATTTTTTTAATTGGCATGGGCTGTCATGAAACCAGACTGTTCCCATCTGTACAAGATAAGGGAGGCGGGAGTGTAAAACTCTGAAGAATATGCCATTATACTACTTTCTATTTGGATACGGACATATATGTAGTTTCCAGTTTTCTTGCAATATTATTGGCTTACAAAGTGAAATGATGCTATTGGTACTTGAGAACCTTGCATAATTAAGCAAAAGATTATAAAAGATGTGACTAAAATAAAGGGGCTTAGTGATCTGCCTCGATCCTCCCGTACAGAGACCCCAGTCTCCGTGTGGTCATTTGAGTTGCTAGCAACACTGGAATAATTTGGACATCACTGACTCAACCGTGAAGGGTTAATTTAGCCCTCCCTAAATAGCTACCTCGACAGTATTTGTAAGACGAAATCAGGTGTAGGACAATCAGAAAAAGGAAAATAAAAACACGCCACCTCCTCTGTACTTTTAACCCACTCCGGATTTTGGCTTACAAATACTGATGTGAAATACTGACCGAATACTGAGCGTGCGAATGTATTCACACCCAAGCCTGTTTTCAGTTTTATGACCAGGTCAAAGTTTACAATTCTGACCAATGTCACTTTATGTGGTAATACAGGTGCTTCTCACAAAATTAGAATATCATCAAAAAGTGAATTTATTTCAGTTCTTCAATACAAAAAGTGACTCTCCTATATTCTATAGAGTCATTACACACAGAGTGATCTATTTCACGGGTTTATTTCTGGTAATGTTGATGATTATGGCTTACAGCCAATGACAACCCAAAAGTCATTATCTCAGTAAATTAGAATAATTAAGAAAAAACATCTGATTATTATGAGAATACTGGAAAAATCTCCTGCCCACAATAATTCCTCTGTGCAAGGGCCTCATTAAAGATGGTGTGTAAAATAAGGTCATTGACTTTAGAGAGAAAACATTTTTCTCGATTAATAATCCATCTATTCCTTTATTATCATTTACCTAAAGTCCATAAAGATAAGATGGGTTCCAAAATCACACCGGCTTATGCAAATCTGCTTATAGGTGTGTATAAAGATTTATTTATCATCAACAGTCTTTGGAATTAACACATTATCATGTACAAGAGATACATTGATGATATGTTTTTTTTTATATGGGATAACACAGAAAATAATATTCTACTATTCACTAACTATAGAAATACAAATGACTGGGGATTGGTATTTTCTCCCCTTCATGATCCTCACTGTATCAATTTTCTGGACATCACCGTTTTTTGTGAGGGTAATAATATTTTACTTTTTTTAAAGAGGTTGACACCAATAGTTATATTCACTACAGGAGTGGACACGACAGTAAATAGCTCACTAATATTCCAAACAACCAATTAGGAAAAACTGCAGTCGAATAGAGGATTTTAAAATGCAAGCCTCCGTTCTGCATGAGAGATTCAAGGCCCAAAAATATCCAAAAGACCTAGTTAATAGGACATATACAAATTTATAGAAAACAAACCAGGAAATTTTACTTACTGTACATACAAGAAAAAAACAAAACAGACACAAAATATATGTCTAATTTTATCACCCAATTTAATCAAAACCGCAAAGAAATACAGGATATTTTTTAAATGAATTTGCATATCTTGCTGAATGTCTAGCGGTGGACGCCGCATCGGTGTAGGCAACACTCTTCCTCCACTGCATTCCACAGGCATACTACAAATAGTAAATATATACTCACTTCTTCTCTTCCTCTTTAAGCAGTGGGACTGACGAAGGTCCGTGTGAGACCGAAACGTCTCATATTGATTTGACTGCACTGAAATTACTTCTGGATTCCACTAATAAGTTGAGTGCCAAGTTTTATTGTCTTTATAAACGGGCAGCATGATGGCTCAGTGATTAGATCTGTACGGTGGTTCAGTGGTTAGCATTGTAGCTTTGCATCACTGGAGTCCTGGGTCCAAATCCCACCAAGGAGTTTGTATGTTCTCACCGTGTTTGTGTGGGTTTCCTCTCACGTTCCAAAGATGTACCGATAGGGAATTCAGATTGTGAGCCACATCATGGACAGCAATGATAATGTGTGCAAAACTGTAAAGCGCTGCGGAATATACTGGCGCTATATAAAAATAAAGATTATTAACTAAAAACCACTAATTGTGTAACCTCTAATGCTACCAGAGAAAAATTCCCTATCAAACAATACTTGAATTGTAATACGGATTTTGTCATTTATGTCATAGATTGTAATTGTGGGAAATGATATGTTGGTAGGACCACCCAACCTTTACACTGCAGATTACACTCTCATAGGCATAATATATATAAAGGTTTCCTTCGGCACGGGCTATCTAGATATTGCACTCTTTTTCACGATAAAAAATCTGAGGATCAGCCTTTTAGAACAAACAAATCCCAGCAAACACACCAGATCGTATTCAAAAACTAAATAGGAAAGAAATATACTGGATTTACAGGTTAAATACTCTGAAACTGCATGGATTAAATGAAATATCAGAGGGGTTTTTTATAACTTTTTTATAACTTTTTAATTACATATATTTTATCTCTTAATTTTTTTTCCTTTATTGATTGATTAAATATTAAATAAGCGTGATTTTTTTTCCGAATATATTATTATATAAGATCATACCGATATGTGCTGTTTCATTGGTATATTCCTATAGGCTTGTGCGTATATTTGTATGTGTGTCTATTTGTAATAATTATTGTACCTCTGATTTCACTGAAAATATACCCAAAAGTTTTTTATGTTACAATAATATCTCATGTGGAATAAGCTGCACCATATTGTGATATATCCTTATTATCATGTACCAATGGTTGTTTCCACTTCTGTACCATGTCCATTATTGTTTCCCACACTGATTTGCCTTTTCTTTATCGCTTCCGATGTGGCTGTGGCTCAGAATGTTAGTGCGTGGCTCTAGCGCAGCTGTAAGGAGATAGACCGGACCACGGGTACCTGTATACCGGGTCTGGAACTATGAAGGCTGCATCCTCTGTTCCCGGGGGGAAGCCTGAGTGGGGCGGACCTTTCCCTGCTGTTTGGGGGAAGTCTGAGTGAGGAGGACCTTCCTGAGGACGGAGAACAGTGGGAAGAGCCAGGAAAAGGCGCTCAGCGTCGGGGGCATAAAAGGAAAAAGTGCGCGAAGCGGGGCAGTCTGGCGCCGGCGGAGAGCAGCACAGAGAGCAGCACGCAGAGAGGTGAGCAACGCGCGCTGCTTACCCCACCAGAGAGTACTGGTGTGGCGACGGGCCATATAGAAGGAGTCCCCGTCGCCTGCACAGAGAGCCGTGCAGAGCAGAGCTATGCCAGTAGAGCGGAGCTGTGCAGAGCCGTGTTAGCAGAGCAGAACCGTGCAGAGCTGTGCACACAGAGTAGAGCCGAGACTGGTGTTGCAGCAGCGAAAGAGAGGAGTGCTCCGTCCGGGGAGCACCAGCCCCACACAGACCAGCAACCGCTGTCGCCCTCCTCTAACCACGGGGACCAGAGGAAGAGAGACGGGCAGTGTGTGCCCAGTGACCGACATAAAGCCAGGTGCCAGAAGCTTCAGGATCGTGAGTACCGTGCGTGTGTCACCTGAAAGAGACCGGGAGCGAGACCATAACCTACACCCTGACTGTGCTAGTAAATCTCGTACCCAGACACTTTTGACTTGACCATTGAATACTTGCAGACCCGCTTTTGCCTCGTACAGGACTCTGGCCCTCACCATTGTTTAGCCACCACAGTATATGGACTAGGGCCAGTGTAAGGTACCGGAGACCGACCACTGTCACCAGAAGACGGGATATTGTTGTGTGCTGGACCCCATTATTAAGGACACTGCGTCGGCCGTTGCCATTGAGTTCGCTGCAGGAGCTGCCGTTCAGGAACTTCCTTACTCCCGGTCTAACGAACTGCCGATATTTGAACCGTTGTTCTTCACCTCAAGTTATCCATTGTCTTTATGTACTGTTTGTCTACACTGTTTAACCCTTTACCTCCCAGCGTGGCGTATTCCCCTGAAAATAAACCTGTTAACCCTTGCTCTGCCTGCGTCCCTTCACTGCATCCCGCGTTCCTGCTAGTACCTTACATGGCCTCCTGTGTGTTTTATCTATGTGGATTCCCCTTGCATCCAATTTCTAATTCTCTATACCGTTTGTTATTTTTATAGTAAACTATTTGGTCGATACTCATAAAGAAATTGTACAAACATTATATTTCTTCTCTAACCGCAGTGCACAAGCTTTTTCTAGTCTTAGAATTAATTTTTTCCCTCACTCCATTAGATTCTGAATATTTCCTCTCCCCCTTTTTTTTCCCGTGATTTTATGTCACCATATATAAAATAATACACTTTTTTTTACTCCAGAATCTTTTTATTTAATTTTTATTTCAAATAAACTTTCATACATATATACACATTTTTTATATAGTTCTCTCCTGATTATACATTTTTTTCTTTTTTTTTTCTGTTCAACACTTTTTTCTTTTCCCCTTTTTTCTTCTTGTCTTCTTAAACAGTCGTCCTATAATGTGAACAGAGATTTATACAAGTTATATTGTAATAATCATTTTCGTTTATTCCTTTTATCTTAGCACACCACATGTATGTCATGTGCCATCCCAGGTGGTACCTAACCCAACTTTGACATTTATCACATGTTCCTTTTTTTTACATTTAGCATCACATGGTTCTTTTTTTAAAATTTATCATATGATTATTTTTTTTTTTAATTTATCACACGGTTCTTTTGGCACTCACATTTGAAAGCTGCATACTGTTTTTGCTACATTTGCTATACTTGTGGCCTTTCCTAATGAAGAAGTCTTTTGTACTTTGAAACTCGGAGAATTATTATTATTTATTTTTATAGCGCCATTTATTCCATGGCGCAGTATATAAATCTCTATCCATTTGATAATCTTGGATATACGTCTCATCATTGACCAGCAAGGGAGGAAATCATCCACTAACTGCTCCTTTCTTTCCAGGACAGCGTGTGACATCAGACAATGTGACCGGAGTCTTACGCGGAATAGAGTTCTGATCACACGACCACAATGCCCGCTGCTCTAGATACAGCTGGGGATGCAGCCTGTCCTCCTATCCCGCACATGGGCACCACCGGTAGTTCAGCACTGTATCGGCCAGAAGGGAAAACTCAGCTCAACGATAGAATGATGAAACAGGAGAAATATTATTACAGCAGCTGGCAGGACTCCTAGATGTGGAGCTCAAGAAACGAAGTTAGATCACTCCTGATACTGAATATCGCAATGTGACTGTGACGTCATCCTCCTACCTGCCCTCCTATACACCCCCTACCTGCCTTCATCAGCGTATAATTGCCTATTTTTTTCATAAGAATAAAAATCAATTTTCACCACCTGACTGTATGATAATTATTAAAAACTTATTATACGGAATAGATTTTGTAAATCTTAAAATCATTCAATAAAAAATGATTTAAAAATATTACTTACTTACCTTTTTTTTCTTTAATCTCCCATTGTGAACCCAAAGCAGCAAAAAAATGGACTGAGGACCCTAAGAGGAAGACAAAAATTTGGTAAATAGCGTTTAGAATGGAGAAGAAAGGGCGAGAGGGTTAGTGAGTTTAGAAGTCAGGAACTGAGAAGGGAAATGCTTTTCTCTCACTATGGGACGTATGGATAGACATTTATATATTGGCTTCTTCCATTAAAATATACAATATAGTATAAAGATATAAAGGGAAGACACAAAGTGTATCTACCCCTAATATCAGGAGCCTCAGTGTCACAACATGTCACATACAACAATGGGGGAAGCTTTTCCTTACTTTGGTGGACGTTGCACTTTTTTGCTGCGGACACTTCTGCTGATGGAGAAATAGAAGAAATGATCACAAATAAATACCTTATAAAATAATTATCGGGAACAAGTCCTGGTCCCATAAGGACACAGACAATAAACATAATGTCTTTCCTACACATTTCTACATGATACAGATACAGTGGGGCAAAAAAGTATTTAGTCAGTCAGCAATAGTGCAAGTTCCACCACTTAAAAAGATGAGAGGCGTCTGTAATTTACATCATAGGTAGACCTCAACTATGGGAGACAAACTGAGAAAAAAAAATCCAGAAAATCACATTGTCTGTTTTTTTTTCATTTTATTTGCATATTATGGTGGAAAATAAGTATTTGGTCAGAAACAAAATTTCATCTCAATACTTTGTGATATATCCTTTGTTGGCAATGACAGAGGTCAAACGTTTTCTGTAAGTCTTCACAAGGTTGCCACACACTGTTGTTGGTATGTTGGCCCATTCCTCCATGCAGATCTCCTCTAGAGCAGTGATGTTTTTGGCTTTTCGCTTGGCAACACGGACTTTCAACTCCCTCCAAAGGTTTTCTATAGGGTTGAGATCTGGAGACTGGCTAGGCCACTCCAGGACCTTGAAATGCTTCTTACGAAGCCACTCCTTCGTTGCCCTGGCGGTGTGCTTTGGATCATTGTCATGTTGAAAGACCCAGCCACGTTTCATATTCAATGCCCTTGCTGATGGAAGGAGGTTTGCACTCAAAATCTCACGATACATGGCCCCATTCATTCTTTCATGTACCCGGATCAGTCGTCCTGGCCCCTTTGCAGAGAAACAGCCCCAAAGCATGATGTTTCCACCACCATGCTTTACAGTAGGTATGGTGTTTGATGGATGCAACTCAGTATTCTTTTTCCTCCAAACACGACAAGTTGTGTTTCTACCAAACAGTTCCAGTTTGGTTTCATCAGACCATAGGACATTCTCCCAAAACTCCTCTGGATCATCCAAATGCTCTCTAGCAAACTTCAGACGGGCCCGGACATGTACAGGCTTAAGCAGTGGGACACGTCTGGCACTGCAGGATCTGAGTCCATGGTGGCGTAGTGTGTTACTTATGGTAGGCCTTGTTACATTGGTCCCAGCTCTCTGCAGTTCATTCACTAGGTCCCCCCGCGTGGTTCTGGGATTTTTGCTCACCGTTCTTGTGATCATTCTGACCCCACGGGGTGGGATTTTGCGTGGAGCACCAGATCGAGGGAGATTATCAGTGGTCTTGTATGTCTTCCATTTTCTAATTATTGCTCACACAGTTGATTTCTTCACTCCAAGCTGGTTGGCTATTGCAGATTCAGTCTTCCCAGCCTGGTGCAGGGCTACAATTTTGTTTCTGGTGTCCTTTGATAGCTCTTTGGTCTTCACCATAGTGGAGTTTGGAGTCAGACTGTTTGAGGGTGTGCACAGGTGTCTTTTTATACTGATAACAAGTTTAAACAGGTGCCATTACTACAGGTAATGAGTGGAGGAAAGAGGAGACTCTTAAAGAAGAAGTTACAGGTCTGTGAGAGCCAGAAATCTTGATTGCTTGTTTCTGACCAAATACTTATTTTCCACCATAATATGCAAATAAAATGAAAAAAAAACAGACAATGTGATTTTCTGGATTTTTTTTTCTCAGTTTGTCTCCCATAGTTGAGGTCTACCTATGATGTAAATTACAGACGCCTCTCATCTTTTTAAGTGGTGGAACTTGCACTATTGCTGACTGACTAAATACTTTTTTGCCCCACTGTATATGGATAGATGTCATTACTGATTATTAGCTCATTGCATAAATATCACTTTCACAAGCATTTGCATGGGACTGATCTCCTGCCAGGACGAATGATTGAATACTTTTCCATCTAGAAGACAGCAATTAGGACATAAGGACGTGTCCATTAGTGGGGAGAGGTTAAGGTACCTACATGTTTATGACCTGGGTCCTGCTGGTTCTCCTAAAAAATTTTGGCATCCACCATTTCCGTTTGTGTCTGAAAAAAATCCAAACAAATGAATTAAGAACCAGAGAGTTCACATTATCATTGTGATCAGTCTATGAGGATATATACAGTGATATTATCCTGTGTAACGTCCTGCGCTTATGTCACAATGTGACGTCATCGATCTAAAGCCCAAGGTCTCGTTAGAGTAAATGCAGCCACGATCGCTCTTATTACTTACGGGATCGGCTTTGTGTCGGCGCACGCCGTCTTTACTTCTGGCCTGTGACAAAAATAAAGTTTTCATTAGAAACAGAGATACTTGTGTTTGTGTCCTAAATAAATGCAGTGACTTAAAGAGTATCTGTCAGTAGGATCAACCCTCCTAAGCCGTCTATATGGGCATACAGGTCATGGAAAGCTGAATAAAATGATATATTGATGTCTGCGATCCGATGTCTTATTTCAGAGAAATCCATATTTTTCTTTCCTCTCCAAATTGGCCATTGGGCACTGGAAACAGTTTTCCGGATGGCCACTTTGACTACCAAGGTTGAAGATAGAAGGGCTGGTGTCTGTTTTCAGTGCCCCGTGGCCACATTGGAGCGGCATCGATAATCAGAAGAGACCAGGAGCTCAGAAAATTGTGCTTACTGTAACTCTGGTATAGGGGACCCCAAAAATCAATAGCCCCCAATATGTACATCCATGTTTTATATCCTCCTCAGTCTCTGCCCAGTGATAACAAGTCATTCATCAGTTACTAATAAATATCTAAAATCATATACAGCCCATAATATCTGTTTATGTCACTATCTCTCTACTTACAGTCTGGTGTTATCTTTGCCGCCATCTTTCTCTCCTATCTGTGGTGTTTTATGTCCCACGGACACTTCTTCCTCCTCTTCCTCACTACTGGACACATAACATAGACTCGTTTTTTATTTGCAGTGTTTTTATAAATGAATTCAGAAAATAAAGCAAAAAAAAAAGCCCCATGCGCAGTTCGCCACATTTTGAGCAGACGTCCCATCCCCGGAACACTGAATGGTGAATAGTAAATAGTTTATTGCTCCGTGTGTGACCCTCTGTTCATTATCCCCATTTACAGGGGCAGAACTACAGCCGTGTCAGCCATATGGACTGCAAAAAGGAGAGCATGTTTGGCCTGAGAGGAGGAGCAGGGAGAGAGACGATCAGGAGGAGAGCTGCACAAGTCTCTCTCTTCTGCTGGACCCTGATCATTGCAGGAGCGGAAGCTGGAGGTCACCTGACAGGTCCAAAATAGCTCTAGGCCCCTCCCTGATGTCACATTCCCGCAAGGAATCTTATAGAACGGAGGGATAGAAATGGAAAAGAACTGTATAGACGGTGCGGAAAGGCTCATAAATAAAGGATCTGACCTCATAGGTCTTTTATTTTTGGCTCCTCCATCAGTTATCATTACGTATATGCAGCCATGTTTTATACCAAGTGACTGACAGTGCCATAACTA
This sequence comes from Dendrobates tinctorius, assembly GCF_039654945.1. Lineage (NCBI taxonomy): Eukaryota > Metazoa > Chordata > Amphibia > Anura > Dendrobatidae > Dendrobates > Dendrobates tinctorius. The sequence continues at coordinate 80,279,013 of NW_027361738.1, forward strand.
TAAGTATATAATGTTCTATATTGTATATATATATCCCCCAATATATTTTTAGTCTCACACTCTCCACTTACCTACTGAAACTCATACTCAAAACCTCACTCTCCCAAGATGTTTCCTCCTCACTCTCGTCTTCCTCACTATTGGACACATAAAATAAGTCATGTAAATTATATATCATCTACTTTGACATCCAGATGACACAAGGTTATATAAAGGCTGGGATACGATATGGTAAGTGAAGAGTCCCGATTAACCCCTTATTGAAGGCACACTATCTCTATATGGAACTGGCTCAAGAGTTGAGTCTGCTCCCTGCAGCGCCGGTGATGGCTCTGTTACATAGCTGGCACCCAACAGTAACCCAACAGTAACCAGGCAATTGGAGCTAACTGTGACCACAATAGCTTAACCATTTAAATGCTGCTGTGAAGTATGATAGCAGTATTAAAAAGGGGAAACTGTCATTTTGTATAGCCCTCACCACCCACGCAAAGCGATCGTAGGGTGCTAATTGGTTTACATTGCAGTTAGAGGTCTACTGGAGGCCTCCGTGTCTGCCATGTGTGATCTCCTATGACACCCGGCCTGAGCCTTTCTTCATTCTGTACCCATAACCAGTCATTCATCGGTTACTATGAAACATCTACAGGCGTGCACATCATATAATATCTGTATATGTCACTGTCTCTCTACTTACAGTCCGATGTTCTCCTCTCTGCTGTTATCCTCTTTTATCTCTGTCACTTTATCATTGATGTCATCGTCTCCTTCCTCTTCCTCTCTACTGAAGACATAACATAACCCTTTATAAGTGAGGGTTAAAGGGGTCCACGCATTGCAATCATGGTGCATCTTTTGCAATGGTTTTTCAAAATCAATGCAAAAAAGCAGCAATGAAAATTCTAATAACTTACTTGATGGATTCCACGCTCGCCCAGGCTGATTTTGTTTTTCTACATATAAAAATGTAAGTTTTATTAGAAACATTGTGATATTTAAGAAACATACAGAAAATAACATATATACAGTGTGTCTCGTTATTAACCCCTTAACGACCGCCGATACGCCTTTTAACGGTGGTAGTTAAGGGTACTTAAAGGGAATCTGTCACCCATATTAAGTAATATCATGTAAAGATATCACTAAATTGTGCGTCCCATAAGGATTCTATAAGGGCTTTTGACTCCCCCCGACCCCGCACCTTTGAGGCATAAATAACTTTTTTAGCTTGTTGGGGATGCATGCAAATCGCCGGGGTCCGATGAGCGTGGCTTAGTAGTCTTCTCCCCCCCACCTCCTTGGCTTGCTTCACGTAATCTTCGTCTGTGAATACCACAGACGCCGTTGGTTTCCGCGCTTGCGCAATGTAAAGGCCCCGTCGCCTGCGCAGTATGCTTTGCCCAACTGTGGGTGAAGCATATAGTTGCTACTACGCAAGCGCCGGTATTTTCCAGCGCGGTCTATGCCCCGGAAGACTTCACATGCAGGACACACTTCCGGGGCATAGACCGCGTTGGAAAATGCCGAAGCTTGCACAGTAGTGATTATATGCTTCGCCCACAGTTGGGCAAAGCTTACTGCACAGGCGCCGGGGGCCTTTACATTGCGCAAGCGCAGAAACCAACGGCGTCTCTGGTATTCACAGACGAAGATTACGTGAAGCAAGCCGAGGAGGTGGGGGGGAGAAGACTACTAAGCCACGCCCATCGGACTGGACAGCAGCGATTTGCATGCATCCCCAACAAGCTAAAAAAGGTATTTATGCCTCAAAGGTGCGGGGTCGGGGGGAGTCAAAAGCCCTAATAGAATCCTTATGGGACGCACAATTTAGTGATATCTTTACATGATATCACTAAATATGGGTGACAGATTCCCTTTAAACCACAGCACGGCGCTGTGGAAAAAGTGTATCGCGCCACCCCGAGTTGGAGGTCATCAAAAAGGAAGAAAAATGTCACAAGCCTGCAAGGAATGTTATAGAACGGAGGGATAGAAATGGAGAACCACTTTGTAGACGGCACAGAAATGCTCATGAACAAAGGATCTGACCTCACTGGTCTTTTTTTTGGCTCCTCCATCAGTTATTATTATGTATGTGCAGCCATGTTTTATATCAAGTGACTGACAGTGCCATAACTATAAATATATAATTTTCTATATTGTATGTATATAGCCCCCATAATATATTTAGTCTCACACTCTCCACTTAACCAATCACACTCCAATTCTCACTCTTCCAAGAATTTTTCCTCCTATTCCTCCTAACTCTCATCTTCCTCTCTTTTGGACACATAAAATAAGTCATATAAATCACATATCATCTACTTTGACATCCAGATAACACAGGGTTTATAAAGATTGGGGTAAGATGTGCTGAATGAAAAGTCCAGATTAACCTCTAATTGAGGGCGCACTATCTTTGTATGGAGCGGGCTCAAGAGATGAGTCTGCTCCCCGCACCGCCGGTGATGGCTCTGTTACATAGCTGGCACCCAACAGTAACTGATGCAATTGGAGCTAGCTGTGATCGCATTACATTAACCTTTAAATGCTGCTGTGAAGTATGAGACAAGTATTAAAAAGGGGCTTTCCAACAGCGACTGTCACTTTGTATGGCCACGCAATGCGATCATAGGGTGCTGATTGATTGACATTGCAGCTAGGGGTCTACCAGAGACCTCTGTGTCTGCCATGTGTGATCTCCTACGAAGTCCAGCCTGAATCTTCTTCAGTCTGTACCCATAACCAGTCATTCATCAGTTACTATGAAACCTCTACAATCATTTACATCCAATAAAATCTGTATATGTCACTAATCTCTCTACATACAGTCTGATGTTCTCCTCTCTGCTGTCTTCCTCCTTTATCTCTGTCACTTTATCATAGATGTCATCGTCTCCTTCCTCTTCCTCTCTACTGAAGACATAACATAACCCTTTATAAGTGAGGGTTAAAGGGGTCCACGCATTGCAATCATGGTGCATTTTTTGGAATGGGTTTTCAAAATCAATGCAAAAAAGAAGCAATGAAAATTCTAATAACTTACTTGATGGATTCTACGCTCGCCCAGGCTGTTTTTGTTTTTCTACATATAAAAATGTAAGTTTTATTAGAAACAGTGTGATATTTAAGAAACATACAGAAAATAACATGTATTCAGTGTGTCTTGTTATTAACCCCTTAACGACTTCCGATACGCCTTTTAACGACAGTAGTTAAGGGTACTTAAACCACAGCGTCGATAATTAACGGCGGTGTGGAAAAAGTGTATCATGCCCCCCAGAGTCGGATTTTCTCCAGGGTCTCAGCTGCCGGTGGTAGCCGAGACCCCAGAGAACATGATTCGGGTTGGTTTTTACCGACCCCGCTTTTGTGATCGCCGTTATTAACCGTTTAATTGCGACTGCAAAAAAAACAAGTTTGGTGTGCCATTTAATTTCTCTCTCCTCTGATGTGTTCACACATCAGAGGAGAGAGAAATAGGGTCCCCGATCCCCCCCGGTACCTCCCGGTGGTCCTCGGCCCGCGTGCTTCCCCTCCATGGGCGCCACCATCTTCTTCTGGGAAGAAAATGGTGGGTAATGCGCAGTGCGCCTAACGAGATCTGCCGGCCGGTACCCGGCAACAATAAGATTTTTCCTATTGGTTCATTTTGGTCACTGTGATAGGGTCTATCACAGTGAACAAAATAAAAAAAAAATAGTAAATAAACCCCTCCTTTATCACCCCCATAGGTAGGGAAAAATAATGAAATAAAGAAAATATATTTATTTTCATTTTTCCATTAGGTTTAGGGTTAGAATTACGGTTAGGGTTGGAATTAGGGTTAGGGTTGGAATTAGGATTAGGGTGAGGGTTAGGGGTGTGTTGGGGTTAGGGTTTGAGCTAGAATTGAGGAATTTCCACTATTTAGGCACATCAGGGGGTCTCCAAACGCGACATGGCACCACCATTGATTACAGCCACTTTTGTCTTCAAAAAGTCAACTGATTCTCCCTCCCTTCCGAGCCCAGACATGTGCCCAAACAGTGGTTTACCCCAACATATGGAGCATCGGCGCACTTAGGACAAATTGCACACCAACTTTGGGGGTCTAATTTCTCCTATTACCCTTGGGAAAATAAAAAAAATTGAGGGCTAAAAAATCATTTTTGTAGAAAAAAAATAATTTTTTATTTTCATGGCTTTGCGTTATAAACTTCAGTGAAGCAGTTGGGGGTTCAAAGTGCTCACCACACAAGCTTCTTGGGTGGTCTAGCTTCCAAAATGGGGTCACTTGTGGGGGGTTTCAACTGTTTAGGCACATCAGCGGCTCTGCAAACGCAACATGACGTCCACGGACAATTCCATCAAAGTCAGCATTCCAAAACGGTGCTCCTTCCCTTCCGAGCTCTCCCATGCGCCCAAACAGTGGTTTCCCCCACATATGGGGTATCAGTGTACTCAAGACAAATTGCACAACAACTTTTGTGGTCCAATTTCTCCTGTTAGCCTTGTGAAAATATAACATAGCGGGCTAAAAAATCATTTTTGAGGAAAAATAATTATTATAAACTTCTGTGAAGAACTCGGGGTTCAAAGTTCTCACCACACATCTAGATAAGTTCCTTAAAGGGTCTAGTTTTCAAAATGGTGTCACTTGTGGGGGGTTTCCACTGTTTAGGCACATCAGGGGCGCACCAAACGCTACATGGCGTCCAATCTGAATTCCAGCCAATTCTGCATTGAAAAAGTCAAACAGCGCTCCTTCCCTTCTGAGCTGTGCCGTGCGCCCAAACAGTGGTTTACCCCAACATATGGGGTATGGGCGTACTCAGCACAAATTGCACAACAACTATGGGGGTCTAATTTCTCCTGTTACCTTTGTAAAAATAAAAATTTGGGGTCGAAAAGATCATTTTTGTGGAAAAAATATTATTTATTTTCACGACTCTACGTTATAAAACTTCTGTGAAGCACTTGGAGGTTCAAAGTGCTCACCACTCATTTAGATAAGCTCCTTAAGGGGTCTAGTTTCCAAAATGGGGTCACTTGTTGGGGGTTTCCACTGTTTAGGCACACCAGGGGCTCTCCAAACCCAATATGGTGTCCGATCTCAATTCCAGCCAATTCTGCATTGAAAAAGTCAAACGTCGCTCCTTCCGTTCCAAGCCCTGATGTGCGCACAAACAGTGGTTTACCCCCACATATGGGGTATCAGCGTATTCAGGAGAAATTGCACAACAAATTTTGTGGTTCATTTTTTTCCTTTTACACATGTGAAAATAACAAAAAACTGGTTCTGAAGTAAAATGTAAAAAAAAGTTAAATGTTAATTTTTTCCTTCCACATTGCTTCAGTTCCTGTGAAGCATGTAAAGGGTTAATAAACTTCTTGAATGTGGTTTTGAGCACCTTGAAGGGTGCAGTTTTTAGAATGGTGTCACTTTTGGGTATTTTCTGTCATATTGACCTCTCAAAGTGACTTCAAATGAGAGGTGGTCCCTAAAAAAATGGTTTTGTAAATTTTGTTGTAAAAATGAGAAATCACTGGTCAACTTTTAACTCTTATAAGTTCCTAACAAAAAAAATGTTGGTTCCAAAATTGTGCTGATGTAAAGCACACATGTGGTAAATGTTATTTATTAAGTATTTTTTGTGACATATCTCTCTGATTTAAGGGCATAAAAAATAAAATTTGAAAATTGCAAAATTTTAAAAATTTTCGCCATATTTCCATTTTTTTCATAAATAAACACAAGCCATATTGAAGAAATTTTACCACTAACATGAAGTACAACATGTCATGAAAAAACGTTCTCAGAATCAGTCAGATCCGTAGAAGCGTTCCAGAGCTATAACCTCATAAATTGACAGTGGTCAGAATTGTAAAAATTGGCCCGGTCATTAAGCTGCAAATTGGCTCCAAACCTAAGGGGTTAAACGCAATGACGTATGATAGCATTCAGGGGCATAACTATATAGATGAAATAGGAAAAAAATAGTTTGCTGGTATCCGAGATGAACATTTATATATAGCTATAGGGGGTGTAGAGCGAGCAGTCGCATTGGGACACCCTCATCTGCCACATATATATTCATCACTATTACTAATGGTTATGGTACCTGAGGGGCCCTATTACATATTTCACATTAGGGCCCAAGAAGTTCAAGTTACACCTCTGACTGCATCTATGTCTCATAGTGAAAAGTAGCGGAAGACTACAAACATTGAAATTCGTGGACCATGATTACACCAGTTACTTACGGCAATGGCACTTCAAAAAACGATGCAACTGATTCATTGGATCTTGAGCACCTGAAATGAAAAGAATAAAGTCCTGGTTAGAAGAATTGATACTTAGGAAGCCTACAGATAAAGTTATCTGCCGTGATGTGCACAAAGCAGTGCACTCTCTATCGGCAACAGAGCAGAGCGCACTGTCACTGCACATTATAAGATGAATTCCCAGCAATCAAAAGCGTAACTTGTGGGCGGTTGGTGCTCCTCTCTGCAAGCCAAGTATTCATCTTACAAGGTGAATTGACAGTGCGCTCTGATCTGTTGCCGGCTCATTGCTACTGATCTGATGTGGCGAGAAAGGGCAGTCTTTGTGCATAGAGCACAGTGCACATTGTGCAGGGAATAGCCCAGCCCCTGATATGGAGGTCACTGCTAATGCTTCATTACTGGAATAGTGCAGAGGCCGGGGCAGTGACCGCAGATTCTGCCCCCTGATGATGTCATGTCTGAGTATCCCGATATGCATTGGGATTTTCACACAAAAGGTCATCAAAAAGGAAGAGAAAAAAAAGTCACATGCCTGCAAGGAATTTTATAGAATGGAGGGATAGAAATGGAGAACCACTTTGAAGACGGGCTCATGAACAAAGGATCTGACCTCACTGGTCTTTTGTATTCGGCTCCTCCATCAGTTATCATTGCATATACATAGACATATATACAGCCATGTTTTATACCAAATGACTGAAAGTGCCATAACTATAAGTATATAATGTTCTACATTGTATGTATATATCCACCAATATATATTTAGTCTCACACTCTCCACTTACCCAGTCACACTCCAATTCTCACTCTTCCATGATGTTTCCTCCTGTTCCTCCTGTTCCTTCTCACTCTCATCTTCCTCACTATTGGACACATAAAATAAGTCATATAAATCTACTTTGACATCCAGATAACACAGGGTTATATAAAGGCTGGGGTAGGGGTACGATATGCTGAATGAAGAGTCCCGATTAACCCTTTATTGAGGGCGCACCATCTCTGTATGAAGCAGGCTCAAGACTTGAGTCTGTTCCCCGCACCGCCGGTGATGGCTCTGTTACATAGCTGGCACCCCACACTAACTGATGCAATTGGAGCTAGCTGTGATTGCATTACATTAACCTTTAAATGCTGCTGTGAAGTATGAGACAAGTATTCAAAAGGGGCTTTTCAACAGCGACTGTCACTTTGTATGGCCACGCAAAGCGATCATAGGGTGCTGATTGGTTGACATTGTAGCTAGGGGTCTACTAGAGGCCTCTGTGTCTGCCATGTGTGATCTCCTATATAGTCCAGCCTGAACCTTCATCAGTCTGTACCCATAACCAGTCATTCATCAGTTACTATGAAACCTCTACAATCATTTACAGCCAATAACATCTGTATATGTCACTAATCTCTCTACTTACAGTCTGATGTTCTCCTCTCTGCTGTTTTCCTCCTTTATCGCTATCACTTTATCATTGATGTCATCTCCTCCTTTCTCTTCTTCTCTACTGAACACATAATATAACCCTTTATAAGTGAGGTTTAAAGGGGTCCATGCATTGCAATCATGGTGCATTTTTTGCAATGGTTTTCCAAAATCAATGCAAAACTGCAGTGTTTTTACTGTGATTTTGGAAAAAACAAGTAAGAAATATACTGTGACTGAACCAATTAACTGACTCTAGTGAAGATTAATACACCATTCCTGAACAGGGGAGATTTTACAGATTAATTTAGAGTTTTACAGCTGAGCACACAGTTCTGCACAGCTCCAGGAGGTGGCCATCAGTTCTGCACAGCTCCAGTAGGTGGTGTTCAGTTCTGCACAGCTCCAGTAGGTGGCGCTCTGTTCTGTACAGCTCCAGTAGGTGGCGCTCCTAAGCACAAGGACACTGCGGCTTGTATCGTAAATAATGTTACAGATCTGCGCAATTATGACATCACGCCGGTCAGTATCCGCTGTCAGGAGTTAGGGCGTGGAACGGACAACTGCAGCAGCCTTCCCCTTCTCTGGCACTGGGGCCGAGAGGTGGAACGAATACCAAACCTAAGTCAGCCATTGTAAGCCTTAGGAGATTACAGTAAACAGCGGCACCCGGGCAGAGAACAGAAATAAATGGCCTCCTTAGTGTCCGCTTGTCACTTGCTCATTTCTTAGTGCTCTTCTCTGCCATTTGGACGCTATAGGAGCAATAAATTGGAAAATGGGCATCCAGCGGGCACCGCACAGAATGATACTAACTGGGCAAACGGGCGCTTAGGAGACGTTGAATTCACCGGCCATTTTCCATTTATTGTCCCTTTTCTCTCATTCTCGTCATTACCTCCTTTCTGACATATATTTACCCCTTTAAACAGACAAGTGAAGGGTGCGGGGCAGAAATTGTGTAATGGGAACCAATGTGTTACGACACAGAGAGGCATGAAATGAACAATGGATTAACCCTGGAAACTTGATAATTCTCTGAACAGAAAAAAGTGTTAAATTATTTTAAAGTTAGTTTATCACACTAATTATAACTTTTATATTCATTTCTTCCAGGATTTCCAAAGTCCTGGTCTATGGGTTCCATTAATGCAAATGCAGCGATGAAAGTTCTAGTCACTTACTTGATGGATTCCACGCTCGCCCAGGCTGTTTTTATTGGTCTTATTGGCCTATAAAAATGTAAGCTTTGTTAGAAACCGTGTGATACTTAAGAAACATACAGAAAATATCATCTATACAGTGTGTCTCGTTAGTAAATGCAATGACATATGATAGTATTCAGGGGCATAACTATATAGAGTCAAAATAGATTCTGGTATCCGAGATGAACATTTCCATATAGCTATAGTGTAGAGCGAGCAGTCGCATCGGGACATACAGTCATATGTAAAAGTTTGGGCACCCCTATTAATGTTAACCTTTTTTCTTTATAACAATTTTGGTTTTTGCAACAGCTATTTCAGTTTTATATATCTAATAACTGATGGACTCAGTTATATTTCTGGATTCAAATGAGGTTTATTGTACTAACAGAAAATGTGCAATCTGCATTTAAACAAAATTTCACCGGTGCAAAAGTATGGGCACCCTTATCATTTTCTTGATTTGAACACTCCTAACTACTTTTTACTGACTTCCTGAAGCACTAAATTGGTTTTGTAACCTCATTGAGCTTTGATCTTCATAGCCAGGTGTATCAAATCATGAGAAAAGGTATTTAAGGTGGCCACTTGCAAGTATTTCTCCTATTTGATTCTCCTATGAAGAGTGGCATCATGGGCTCCTCAAAACAACTCTCAAATGATCTGAAAACAAAGATTATTCAACATAGCTTTTCAGGGGAAGGATACAAAAAGTAGTCTCAGAGATTTAACCTGTCAGTTTCCACTGTGAGGAACATAGTAAGGAAATGGAAGAACACAGGTACAGTTCTTGTTAAGCCCAGAAGTGGCAGGCCAAGAAAAATATCAGAAAGGCAGAGAAGAAGAATGGTGAGAACAGTCAAGGACAATCCACAGACCACCTCCAAAGACCTGCAGCATCATCTTGCTGCAGATGGTGTCACTGTGCATCGGTCAACAATACAGCGCATGCATAACGCCTTTTTGTATGACCAAACAACTCAATCTTTGTTTCATCAGTCCACAGGACCTTCTTCCAAAATGTAACTGGCTTGTCCAAATGTGCTTTTGCATACCTCAGGCGACTCTGTTTGTGGCGTGCTTGCAGAAACGGCTTTTTTCGCATCACTCTCCCATACAGCTTCTCCTTGTGCAAAGTGCGCTGTATTGTTGACCGATGCACAGTGACACCATCTGCAGCAAGATGATGCTGCAGGTCTTTGGAGGTGGTCTGTGGATTGTCCTTGACTGTTCTCACCATTCTTCTTCTCTGCCTTTCTGATATTTTTCTTGGCCTGCCACTTCTGGGCTTCACAAGAACTGTACCTGTGTTCTTCCATTTCCTTACTATATTCCTCACAGTGGAAACTGACAGGTTAAATATCTGAGACAACTTTTTGTATCCTTCCCCCTGAAAAGCTATGTCGAATAATCTTTGTTTTCAGATCATTTGAGAGTTGTTTTGAGGAGCCCATGATGCCACTCTTCATAGGAGAATCAAATAGGAGAACTACTTGCAAGTGGCCACTTTAAATACCTTTTCTCATGATTTGATACACCTGGCTATGAAGTTCAAAGCTCAATGAGGTTACAAAACCAATTTAGTGCATCAGAAAGTCAGTAAAAAGTAGTTAGGAGTGTTCAAATCAAGAAAATGATAAGGGTGCCCATACTTTTGCACCGGTGAAATTTTGTTTAAATGCAGATTGCACATTTTCTGTTAGTACAATAAACCTCATTTGAATCCAGAAATATAACTGAGTCCATCAGTTATTAGATATATGAAACTGAAATACCTGTTGCAAAAACCAAAATTGTTATAAAGAAAAAAGGTTAACATTAATAGGGGTGCCCAAACTTTTACATATGACTGTACATATTCATCAATATTACTAATGGTCATGGTACCTGAGGGGCCCTGTTGCATATTTTGCAATGGGGCCCAAGAAGTTCAGGTTACACCTCTGACTGCATCTATATCTCATAGTAAAAAGAAACTTAGGACTACAAACATTGAAAGTCGTGGACCACGATTATACCAGTTACTTACGGCAGTGACTCTTCATTATCCCATGCGATCATTCTCTGGGATTCAATGGGCCTGATATGAAAAAATACAACGCTGGTTAGAAGAATTGATACTTAGGAAGGCTACGGATAAAGTTATCTGCCGTGATGTGCACAAAGCAGTGTGCTCTCTTGTCGGCAACAAAGCAGAGCGCATTGTCAGTTACTGTCATTGCGCATTCCCAGCATGTGGAGACCAGCGCCACTTCTGCAATTCACAACATTTGTGAAGATCGTTGCTCCCCTCTACAAGCTGTGTATTCTTCTTACAAGGCGAACTGACAGTGCGCTCTGCTCTGATCCAGGCTCATTGCTAGTGATCTGAGCCGGCGAGTAAGCGCACTGTCTTTGTGCACATTGCCGAGGACTAGCCAAGCCCCTGAAATGAAGGTCACTGCTGACACTTCATTTCATGAAGAGGGTAAAGACTGGGACAGTGAACGCAGCCTCTGTCTCCTGATGAAGGTTTATTTGAGTATTCCAGCATGCACTGGGATTTTCAAATAAAGCGTCATCAAAAAGAAAGTAGGAAAAAAAGAAAGAAAAGCAGTCGGATAGTGTAGTTAGGGAAGTATATGGGATGAGTAACAGTATGAAGAATTCAGCGGGATCTAAAGTCTCTATTAGTGTAAGTAATGTATGTTTCATATGGAAACAGTGTAAATGCCCATGAGTGAGAGCGGTAATGCCATGATGCCATCATTATGGAGTCCTCTCCTTATTGGTACACATACCACTCCTATATGAATGTGGTAGGAAGATGGAATAAGATAAATACCTGAATACTCACTTTGCATTCTCCATTTTGTGCATCAATCTGTTAACCCCTTAATGTCCAATGACGGACACAGTCCATTATTGGACTTCTCCCCTGCTTTGATGAAGACTCCGGCGCTGAGCCCGTATCAGAGCCGGGACATGTCAGCTATTTTGGACAGCTGACATGTGCCCGCAATAGGCGCAGGTGGAATCGCGATCCACCTGCACCTATTAACCCGTTAAATGCCATTGTCAAACGCTGACAACGGCATTTAACCGGCGCTTCCGGCCGCCGGGCCGGAAATGAGGTCATCGCTGACCCCCGTCACGTGATCGGGGGTCAGTGATGCGTTGGCATAACAACCAGAGGTCTCTTGGAGACCTCTATTACTGTTGATGCCGCTTTGCTATGAGTGCCACCCGGTGGTCGGCGCTCATAGCTATGCAGTAATTCTGCTACATATAGGCGATCTGCTCATCGCCTATATGTAGCAGAGCCGATCCAGTATGGCATGCTTCTAGCCTCCCATAGAGGCTATTTAAGCATGGCAACTTTAAAAAAAAAAGTATATTAAAAAATATGAAAAAAATAAAAAAATATAAAAGTTCAAATCACCCCCCTTTCGCCCTATTCAAAATAAAGCAATAAAAAGAAAATTACACATATTTGGTATCGCTGCGTTCAGAATCGCCCGATCTATCAATAAAAAAAGCATTAACAAGATCTATAAACAGCGTAGCGAGAAAAAAATTCAAAACCCCAGAATTACGTTTTTTTGATCTCTGTGACAATGCATTAAAATGCAATAACAGGCGATCAAAAGAACGTGTCTGCATAAACGTGGTATCATTAAAAATGGCAGCTTGGCATGCAAAAAATAAGCCCTCACCCGACCCCAGATCACGAAAAATGGAGACGCTACGGGTCTCGGAAAATGGTGTTGGTTTTTTGGGGGGTTTTTTTTAGCAAACTTTGGATTTTTTTTCACCACTTAGATAAAAAAAGAACCTAGACATGTTTGGTGTCTATGAACTTGTAATGACCTGGCGAATCATAATGGTGGGTCAGTTTTAGCATTTAGTGAACCTAGCAAAAACGCCAAGCAAAAAACTAGTGTGGGATTGCACTTTTTTTGCAATTTCACTGCACTTGGAATTTTTTTCCTGTTTTCGAGTACATGACATGGTGAAATCAATGGTGTTGTTCAAAAGTTCAACTCGTCCCGCAAAAAATAAGCCCTCACATGGCCATATTGAGGGAAAAACAAAAAAAGTTATGGCTCTGGGAAGAAAGGGAGCGAAAAACAAAAACGCAAAAACGAAAATAACCCCGGTCCTTAAGGGGTTAAAGAAAAAACAATAAAAAAATTAATAATAATACACGTACACATTTACCAAAACGGTAGGAAGAGAAATGATGCTATTGAACCTTAATATAACCAGTGCAGACATCTCTGAATTATTAAAGGGAGGATGTGGAAGAATAAACAATTGCAGTTATATCAGATACGTACATCTCACCAGATATTCCTCCTTCTTCTGTTCCTCCTCCTCTTCCTTCTCCTCCTCCTCTGCTTACTCCTCCTCTTCCTCCGCTTCCTCCTCCTCCTCTTCCTCCTCCTCCTCCTCTTCCTCCTTCTTCTCCGCTTCCTCTTCCTCCTCTTCCTCTTCCTCCTCCTCCTCCTCCTTCTTCTCCACTTCCTCCTCCTCCTCCTCCTTCTCCTCCTCTTCCTCCTCCTCCTTCTCCTCCTCTTCCTCCTTCTCCTCCTCTTCCTCCTTCTCCTCCGCTTTCTCTTCCTCCTCCGCAAACTTCCTCCTATTAAAGAGTAAGAAGACAATGAGAATTGATGTCATCTGCTCCATAGCTGATAACAGAAGATTATCAAAGGTCACTAGACAGTTTTTATATTCAGATATAGACAGTAGTTATAGAATAGAGACACCGACTTATAACATAGTTATGAATATTACTGTAGCCAAAACTGGGACACATAAGCCAGCAATGTCTTCACAAGCCAACATGGCAAACCCTCCAAACAAAACCCAAAACACCAGACTTTGGGTGGAGTTTGCCCCTTTTACACTTTTTGTTGCAAATTATAACTATTCTGTTGGACTTTGTCTTTCCCTGCCCTTTATCTAGGTCATACCAACGTTTTTGAAATGTGTCATGACTGGCGTAAAAAAAGCCAAAAGGCGCTAAATTTTACTTGGGTCTCTGTTACATAAAAATATACAACTTTTGTGGCCTAGTGTTGGATGAATTACACTTATGAATGAAAATTTGGATACTATAAATCTGCCATGCCTGAACTTGGCCTTAGAGAAGAGTCGGCTGTATTAGTTAGAGGAGGATCGCAACGCAATGCTTGGACTGGCCGGCGGCTTTCCTGACCTGAGCGTGTATTTCTATGCAGCTGTCATGCTCAGGTCAGGAGAGATAAAGGCCGGTCCGAGCATTGCGTTGTGATCTTCGTCCAAGTTATATGACTGTCTGATTCTTCCCTAAGGCTAATGCGCGATGGTAGCACAGAGTCATCTGCCATTCTCCTCACTCACAAGGAGCTTCTCTCTATGGGAAGAGAAGTTGCAGAAGATTATGAGTGACATGGAAGATGACTCTATGCCATCAAGTGACCCCAGTCTATCAGAGAAATGATAGATTTAGGAAAAGTAAGCACTTACCTTATTCCTCTCACAAATAACTCACTCGCAAACAACAAAATCCTAAAATAATAGGAAAAAAGTATTATAGTAGACATCACATTTTATTCCTGGTCTGATATTTGTGAAGAAATGAAGGGGGAACAGTCGGTTACTGACACCTCAGATCATTAACTAAATAAAGATTCACTTTTAAATAAGAGAATTAAAATCTATAAGGGGGAAAAGATATTCTGAACTTACAGGGTTAATACCTACAGATAAAGAAGAAAGTAACAGAACATAATAAAGGACATACAGTGGGTAGCTGTACCTTGCCACAATTCTGTCTCTGAGCTCCTTGGCCAGTTCCTTTGACCTCATGATTCTCATTTGCTCTGACATGCACTGTGAGCTGTGAGGTCTTATATAGACAGGTGTGCGCCTTTACAAATCAAGTCCTCTAAGTTTAATTATACACACCTGGACTCCAGTGAAGGAGTAGAACCGTCTCAAGGAGGATCACAAGGAAATGGACAGCATGTGACTTAAATATGAGTGTCTTTTGCTTGCTGCAGCCTGCATTAGCATGTATGCTCTGGTTTCATTGTGTCAATAAAATGTACTTTGCTTCAAAAACTCTACTTGATCTCTAGTTTGCTTAATAGCCTTTACATGAGATTTGGTGGTATTCCACTGTAGAAAGAGGCTAATACAAAATTGACTTAGGCTAGTTTCACACTAGCGTTTTGAGGCGCAGCGCACGCTCGCCGTGAAGCTCCGCCCCCAGCCCCGCCACCTCGGGTCAGCTTCGCCTATGGGCGCATAACACTGCATGCGACCTGCATACCCTATCTTTGCATTGGGTACGCAGACCGTCCGCAGGTATGCTTTTGCCAGCGCATGTGTCCTTTTGACGGTGCACCGACCTGCGCCAAACGCATCGTGTGGCATTTTGGTGCGGCCGGCGCACCGTCAAAAGGACGCATGCGCCGGCAAAAGCATACCTGTGCATGGTCTGCGTACCCAATGCTAAAGAGAGGGTACGCAGGTCGCATACAGCGTCATGCGCCCATGGGCGGAGCTGACCGGAGGAGGTGCGGCAGGGGGCGGAGCTTTACGGCGAGCGTGCGCTGCGCCTCAAAACGCTAGTGTGAAACTAGCCTTACACTTCACTGCCAACTGCAGCCCTCTAGTGAGAGTCGCCTCGGCAGTTACCGTAATTTCACCGTGTGATGTCATCACTTGCCATGGATTACTAATCACCAGTAACAGTAACTGTCAGAAGTGGCAAAAACATGCAACCAATCCAGTTTACATGCAACCAACAAGAGAAAGAAGTGTGTATAATGGACGCGATCAACCCCATGATCATAACAACAATATAACACAAAAATATATAAACAAATGAATAAATTTTATTAACACAAAAAATTCCACACAAAGAGTGACATTGATAGGAATAAAAACAATTAAAAAAGGCCAGGAAAAATGTGGCCGTAACACTCCAAGAAAGGTTCTAAAATAAGAACCTAATGCTCCACTCCTCCACGATGCTAAGGCAAAGGGTTTGTATAGGAATAAATATACAGTACTCTATACAGCAAAGATGCAAAAATAATTCACAAGACAAAAATTCAATAGATAAAGATGTCAAATATAATAAAGATTTGTATCATGACAAGGCATTATGTGCAAAATCAGCAAGTAATGTGCAGGTTGCTGCAAGTTGAAAAAAAAAATCCAGTTTACATGAAATTGTCCTTTAAGTGACTTGTACCGGATTAGATAACGGCTTTCTTCCAAAAAAACCCCGCGCCGCGCCGCACCTGACCACAGGTGTGGTTTTGTAACTTAGCGCCATAGAAGTGAATAGAGCTGAGCTGTAATACCGGACACAGCCGACAGACAGGTGTGGCGCTGTTTTTAGTAGAAAGGAGACAATATATTTAAAATCTTGTACAACCCTCTTGGGTTCCTTCCCTTATACCAAAACTTTACACAAGAGATATCAATTTAAAATACTTACATATCAAGGAAATAACTTCTTCAGAGAGGAAGGGGATAGGAGCTCTAGTGCCACCCATTGGAGGTAGAAATCCTAAAAGTCAAGATCGACCCTTTATGGGGCCTCGTCTCATCACTTAGGATAGTAAACAAAACCAGAAACTTTATTTGCAGACAAGTGTTTGAGGCTTTTTGCTTCTCATCAGTGAAAAGATCCATCCAATAGTTGGCACTAGAGCTCCTGTCCTCTTCCTGGACAAACTACATGCATATTTAAATTCCTAGGGAAGCACTTTATGGCCTATAAGTCTCCCTACACCAACTTGGCACTCTCTTCAAGGAGAAACTTTACCCCTTACCATCTAAATATTACATAACTGTGATTAAAATGGTAATAGATAAAGATTTATGGCAGTTACTATATATTCTTAATTAAACCTAATCTATGCATTGCTCTGTATTGTACCCACGTATGGATAGTGGATACAAAGACAGAAGGCTGGTTGCATAAATTACACATTTTGCTCATCAGCTAAATCAAAGTTCAAATATTATTAGAGAATGAGGGAAATGAAGAGGGGAAGTCACAGACACAAGGGATAGGATAGCACATAAATCAGGAGATAATAAAAGCATACTCACACTCCACTAACTGTAACCCTCAGAGGAGAGTTCCGCTCGGCAGTTCCTTTTATATCACCGGCACAACATTCCGTGACCTCATAATCGGCAATCACAGACAATGCCCAATACATGGAATGGGCTTCTAGCCTCTTATGGACACAACTGGATTGACCATTTTGCTTTATTTATGTTTTTATCATTGCATTGCATTCTTTTTCTATAATTTAATTATTAATTTAATATAATTTAATTTAATTTTGTGACTTTTTTTTCTTATTTGGCATTAAGGAAGGAGTGAAATTATCCTCAGAAACGCATTTAGCGAATACTATATCCATCTAAATTTATCCAGCCGTTAAACTACAAGTTACA
Source organism: Dendrobates tinctorius (assembly GCF_039654945.1). Taxonomy (NCBI): domain Eukaryota; kingdom Metazoa; phylum Chordata; class Amphibia; order Anura; family Dendrobatidae; genus Dendrobates; species Dendrobates tinctorius. Next base: position 80,296,353 of record NW_027361738.1, read on the forward strand.
ACATCTCCGAGTGTTCCATTATCTAATTGTAAGCATTCTGTGTGCACTGTGGAGCCACGAGCTTCAGTAAGTTCAGGTGCATCACATAAAATGTTTATAAAAATATGTAAATAATAAAATATAAAAATTCTAAATCACCACTTTTCCTCCAATAATAATTTAAAAATTAAAACAAAAATATAATAAATATATTTGGTATGGTAAACAGATTAAAGGTGAACTTCCAGCTCAAGGAACATCAGTGTCAGATAGCACCATCTGTCGTTGTATGAGCCAAAGTGGACTTCATGGGAGACGACCAAGGAGGACACCATTGTTGAAAAAAAAACATAAAAAAGGCCAGACTGGAATTTGCCAAACTACATGTTAAAACAGATATAGACCACAATGCACAGGATATTGCAGTAAGGAACACCTGTTCCCATGCAGGGACTGAGATATAAAAAGTTCAGTGTAAGGAAAACTAAAGACCCAACTCAGAAAAGATGGCACATAATAGATCCAAGGTACTATACAAGATTATAATTTTATTGAAAATATTTAAAAACATATAACCATATTGTGAATAGGAATTACTAAGATGGTGAAAAAAATACCAAAATATGGCAGGAAAGAGATAAATATAAGCTATATAGCAAAACTGCTTCAAACATCCCAATATTACATATATTATCGTGATCTGTGTCACACCGCCAAAGACCAATTGAATCAAGTAATAGGACAAATAATATTCAATTACCTCAGACCTGCCGGTGCCACAACCCCTACACGCATTTCGACTGAATGTGCCATCTTCATTGTAGACGACCAAGGATGACACCATTGTTGGAAAAAAAAATCATAAAAAAGAGGCAGACTTGAATTTGCCAAACTACGTGTTGACAAGCCGCAAAGCTTCTGGGAGAATTTCCTATGGACAGATGAGATAAAAATTGAACTTTTTGGCAAAGGCACATCAGCTCTATGTTTACAGATGGAAAAATGGAGCATGTCAAGAAAAAACACTGTCCCTACTGTGAAACATGGAGGAGGCTGTTATGTTCTGGGGCTGCTTTGCTGCATCTGGCACAGGGTGTCTAGAATCTGTGCAGAGTACAATAAAATCTCAAGACTATCAAGGGATTCTAGAGAGAAATGTGCTGCCAAGTGTCAGAAAGCTTGGCCTCAGTCGCAGGTCATGGGTCTTGCAACAGGATAATGACCCAAAACACACAGCTAAAAACACCCAAGAATTGCTAAGAGGAAAATATTGGACTATTCTGAAGTGGCCTTCTATGAGCCCTGACCTAAATCCTATTGAGCATCTTTGGAAAGAGCTGAAACATGGCGTCTGGAAAAGGCAACCTTCAAACACGAGACAAATGGAGCAGTTTGCTCTTGAGGAGTGGGCCAAAATACCTGACGAGAGGTGCAGAAGTCTCATTGACAGTTACAGGAATCGTTTGATTGCAATAAAGTACACTGCTCAAAAAAATAAAGGGAACACTTAAACAGCAGAATATAACTCCAAGTAAATCAAACTTCTGTGAAATCAAACTATCCACTTAGAAAGCAACACTGATTGACAATCAATTTCACATGCTGTTGTGCAAATGGAATAGACAACAGATGGAAATTATTGGCTCGGGTAGTGCAGCTCATCCAGGATGGCACATCAATGCGAGCTGTGACAAGGTTTGCTGTGCGGCCCTCCAAAGAAATGCCACCCCACACCATTACTGACCCACTGCCAAAAACCGGTCATGCTGAAGGATGTTGCAGGCAGCAGATCACTCTCCACGGCATCTCCAGACTCTGTCACATGTCCTCAGTGTGAACCTGCTTTCATATGTGAAGAGCACAGGGCGCCAGTGGCGAATTTGCCAATCCTGGTGTTCTGTGGTAAATGCCAAGCGTCCTGCACGGTGTTGGGCTGTGAGCACAACCCTCATCTGTAGACGTCGGGCCCTCAGACCATCCTCATGCAGTCGGTTTCTAACCATTTGTGCAGACACATGCACATTTGTGGCCTGCTGGAGGTCATTTTGCAGGGCTCTGGCAGTGCTCCTCCTTTCACAAAGGTGGAGGTAGCGGTCCTGCTGCTGGGTTGTTGCCTCCTACTGCCCCCTCCACGTCTCCTGGTGTACTGACCTGTCTCCTGGTAGCGCCTCCAGCCTCTTGACACTACACTGACAGACACAGCAAACCTTCTTGCCACAGCTCGCATTGATGTGCCATGCTGGATGAGCTGCACTACCTGAGCCACTCGTGTGGGCTGTAGAGTCTGTCTCATGCTACCACGAGTGTGAAAGCACAGTCAACATTCAAAAATGACCAAAACATCAGCCAGAAAGCATTGGTACTGAGATGTGGTCTGTGGTCCCACCTGCAGAACCACTCCTTTATTGACGGTGTCTTGGTAATTGCCAATAATTTCCATTTGTTGTCTATTCCATTTGCACAACAGCATGTGAAATTGATTGTCAATCAGTGTTGCTTCCTAAGTGGACAGTTTGATTTCACAGAAGTTTGATTTACTTGGAGTTAGATTCTGTTGTTTAAGCGTTTATTTTTTGAGCAGTATGTTAAGTTAAGGGAACCATCTTCTGTCCAGGCCTATTTCATGAGTTTTATTTTTTAAACAATTCTGTGGAAGCTTGGATAAAAAGAAAAATCTGACTTTCATTTGTTCATTTTCATAGATTTTTTATTTATTATTACTTTTGTAAGATTCATGTTATTTCTGTCACCATTGTGGGTTTTTCTGTCTTTAAACGAGGGGTATCAACAATTTTGACCACTTGTCTTTATTTATGGGTACAATATACAGGCGCTTCTCACATAATTAGAATATCATCAAAAAGTGAATTTATTTCAGTTCTTCAATACAGAAAGTGACTCTCCTATATTCTATAGCGTCATTACACACAGAGTGATCTATTTCACGTGTTTATTTCTGGTAATGTTGATGATTATGGATTACAGCCAATGACAACCCAAAAGTCATTATCTCAGTAAATTAGAATACTTTATAACACCAGATTGAAAAATGATTTTAACTCCTTAATGACCAGTTATTTTTGGTTTTGCTTTTCATTTTTTCTCCCCTTGTTCCCAAAGCCATAACTTTTTTATTTTTTGGTCAATATGGTTATGTGAGGGCTTGTTTTTTTTCTTTGCAGGACGAGTTGTATTTTTGATCAACACTATTAGTTTAAAAATATCGTGAACTGGAAAACGGTAAAAAAAAAATCCAAGTGCGGAAAAATGGCAATTAAGTGCAATGCCACAGTTGTTTTTTGTTTTGCTTTTTTACTATGTTCACTAAATGCTGAAATAGCACAAAAAGAGGACTTAAAAATCCTCCAATAATACAAGAAAACAGCAAAAAAGCAGAGAGGTTTACCCGTCCAGGCCTCCAGACAAATGCACTATCAGGATGCAGTGGACCCATATAATTAAGATGGCAAAACAGGTGCAAGAATACCGATGAGACAACCGCCCACAGCCCACCAATACATGGAGGGGGCGGTTGCTTGGTATATAAATGCACAATAAAAACTTGTATGCGGCGCTGTTCACACTATGGCAATGCACGGAATTCAGGTTAACAACCTAGTAGTGACACCCTTCTATTAGATCAGGCGGGCTGCTTCATGTGTTTTTTTTGCACTTTTTATTCAGGGTGCAGTTGGGTCCATTTGGTCTTGTAAACTGTGGTGTCTGTTCACATGGCATGCATTTTGATAGGCGGGCTGCCCAGCGCTGAGCTAATAGAAGGGTGTCACTACTAGGCTGTTAACCTGGATGCCGTGCATTGCCATAGTGTGCACAGCGCCACATACAAGTTTTTATTGTGCATCAATATACCAAGCAACCTCCCCCTCCATGTATTGGTGGGCTGTGGGCGGTGGTTTCATCGGTATTCTTGCACCTGTGTTGCCATCTTTATTATTTGGGTCCACTGCATTTGTCTGGAGGCCTGGATGGGTAAACCTCTCTGATTTTTTGCTGTTTTCTTCTCTTATGTTCACTAAATGCTAAACCTGACCTGCCATTATGATTCTCCAGGTCATAATGAGTATATAGACACCAAACATGTTTAGGTTCTTTGTTATCTAAGTGGTGAAAAAAAATTCCAAACTTTGTTAACCCCTTACTGACCGCTGACAGGATAGTACATCAGCGGTCAGTATTCCTCGCTTTGAAGTGGGCCCGCCTCAAAGCAGCGACATGTCAGCTGTTTTAAACAGCTGACATATGCCCGGAAAAGGCACTAGCGGAATCGCGACCCGCCCGTGCCTATTAACTAGTTAAATCCTGCTGTCAAATGCTGACATTGGGCATTTAACTAGAACTTCTGGCGCACGGCCGGAAATGAGTGCATCGCCGACCCCGTCACGTGATCGGGGGTCAGCGACGCATTGCCATAACTACCTGAGGTCTCCTCGAGACCTCTATGGTTGTTGATGACAGATTGCTATGAGCGCCACCCTGTGGTTGACACTCATAGCAATGCTGTTATTATACTACATAGAGGCAATCTGATCATTGCCTCTATGTAGCAGAGCCTATGGAGGCTATTGAAACATGCCAAAAGTAAAAAAAAAAGGATTTAAAAATAAAAAAAACCATAAAAGTTTAAATCACCCCCCTTTCGCCCCAATCAAAATAAAACAATAAAAAAATCAAACCTACACATATTTGGTATCGCCACATTCAGAATCGCCCGATCTATCAATAAAAAAAAGGATTAATCCGATTGCTAAATGGCGTAGCGATAAAAAAAATCAAAACGCCAGAATTACGTTTTATTGGTCACCGCAACATTGAATTAAAATGCAATAATGGGCGATCAAAAGACCATATCTGCACAAACGTGGTATCATTAAGAACGTCATCTCGGCACGCAAAAGATAAGCCCTCACCCAACCCCAGATCACAAAAAATGGAGACACTACGGGTCTCGGAAAATGGTGCAATTATTTTTTTTTGCAAACTTCGGAATTTTTTTTCACCACTTAGATAAAAGAGAACCTAGACATGTCTGGTGTCTATGAACTCGTAATGACCTGGAGAATCATAATGGCAGGTTAGATTTAGCATTTAGTGGACCTAGCAAAAAATCTAAACAAAAAACAAATGTGGGATTGCACTTTTTTTTTGATATTTCACCACACTTGGAATTTTTTTCCCATTTTCAAGTACAAGACATGGTAAAACCAATGGTGTTGTTCAAAAGCAAAACTCGTCCCACAAAAAATAAGCCCTGACACGGCCATATTGATGGAAAAATAAAAAAGTTATGGCTCTGGAAAGAAGGGGAGCGAAAATCAAAAAAAGCTCCGGTCATTAAGGGGTTAAAAAAAGTTTGCACCATAATCCGATCCCCGTAGTGTCTCCATTTTTCACGATCTCGGGTTTGGTGAGGACTTTTTTTTGCGCACTGAGTTGACGTTTTTAATGATACCATTTTGATGCAGATATGTTCTTTTGATTGTCCGTTATTGCATTTTATAATAATACAGCCCAGCACGGCATAATACAACCCAGCATGTTATATAGCCCCCCAGAATGGTATAATACAGCCCAGCATGTTATAATACAGCCCAGCATGGTATCATACAGCCCAGCATGTTATATAGCCCCCCCAGAATGGTATAATACAGCCCAGCATGGTATAATACAGCCCAGCACGGTATAATACAGCCCAGCATGTTATATAGCCCCCCAGAATGGTATAATACAGCCCAGCATGGTATATAGCCCCCTCAGAATGGTATAATACAGCCCAGCATAGTATAATACAGCCCAGCATGGTATAATACAACCCAGCATGGTATATAGCCCACCCAGAATGGTATAATACAGCCCAGCATGTTATATAGCCCCCCCAGAATGGTATAATACAGCCCAGCATGGTATAATACAACCCAGCATGGTATATAGCCCCCTCAGAATGGTATAATACAGCCCAGCATGTTATATAGCCCCCCCAGAATGGTGTAATACAGCCCAGCATGTTATATAGCCCCCCCAGAATGGTATAATACAGCCCAGCATGTTATATAGCCCCCCCAGAATGGTGTAATACAGCCCAGCATGTTATATAGCCCCCCCAGAATGGTATAATACAGCCCAGCATGTTATATAGCCCCCCCAGAATGGTGTAATACAGCCCAGCATGTTATATAGCCCCCCCAGAATGGTATAATACAGCCCAGCATGGTATATAGCCCCCTCAGAATGGTATAATACAGCCCAGCATGTTATATAGCCCCCTCAGAATGGTATAATACAGCCCAGCATGGTATAATACAGCCCAGAATGGTATAATACAGCCCAGTATGTTATATAGCCCCCCCAGAATGGTGTAATACAGCCCAGCATGTTATATAGCCCCCCCAGAATGGTGTAATACAGCCCAGCATGGTATATAGCCCCCTCAGAATGGTATAATACAGCCCAGCATGTTATATAGCCCCCCCAGAATGGTGTAATACAGCCCAGCATGTTATATAGCCCCCCCAGAATGGTATAATACAGCCCAGCATGGTATATAGCCCCCTCAGAATGGTATAATACAGCCCAGCATGTTATATAGCCCCCTCAGAATGGTATAATACAGCCCAGCATGGTATAATACAGCCCAGCATGGTATCATACAGCCAACCATGTTATATAGCCCCCCAGAATGGTATAATACAGCCCAGCATGTTATATAGCCCCCCCAGAATGGTATAATACAGCCCAGCATGGTATCATACAGCCCAGCATGTTATATAGCCCCCCCAGAATGGTATAATACAGCCAAGCATAGTATATAGCCCCCCCAGAATGGTATAATACAGCCCAGCATGGTATAATACAGCCCAGCATGGTATATAGCCCCCCCAGAATGGTATAATACAGCCCAGCATGTTATATAGCCCCCCAGAATGGTATAATATAGCCCAGCATGGTATAATACAGCCCAGCACGGTATAATACAGCCCAGCATGTTATATAGCCCCCACCCCAGAATGGTATAATACAGCCCAGCATGGTATATAGCCCCCCAGAATGGTATAATACAGCCCAGCATGTTATATAGCCCCCCCAGAATGGTATAATACAGCCCAGCATGGTATAATACAGCCCAGCATGGTATAATACAGCCCAGCATGTTATATAGCCCCCCCCCAGAATGGTATAATACAGCCCAGCATGGTATATAGCCCCCCAGAATGGTATAATACAGCCCAGCATGTTATATAGCCCCCCCAGAATGGCATAATACAGCCCAGCATGTTATATAGCCCCCCCCAGAATGGTATAATACAGCCCAGCATGTTATATAGCCCCCCCAGAATGGAATAATACAGCCCAGCATGGTATATAGCCCCCCAGAATGGTATAATACAGCCCAGCATGGTATAATACAGCCCAGCATGTTATATAGCCCCCCCCCAGAATGGCATAATACAGCCCAGCATGGTATATAGCCCCCCCAGAATGGTATAATACAGCCCAGCATGTTATATAGCCCCCCCAGAATGGAATAATACAGCCCAGCATGGTATATAGCCCCCCAGAATGGTATAATACAGCCCAGCATGTTATATAGCCCCCACAGAATGGAATAATACAGCTCAGCATGTTATATAGCCCCCCCAGAATGGAATAATACAGCCCAGCATGGTATATAGCCCCCCAGAATGGTGTAATACAGTCCAGCACGGTATAATACGGCCCAGCATGGTATATAGCCCCCCAGCATGGTATGATACAGCCGAGCATGGTATATAGCCCCCCAACATGGTATAATACAGGCCAGCATGGTATATAGAACCCCCAGAGTGCCCCCACAGTCCAGTACTCACACTGATTTAAAAAAAAACTCCTCACCCTCTCCTCGTACCCGCGCTGCTGGCTGCTCCTGTCTCCTCCTGCTCTGTCTGGCACACAGTGAGAGCGCGATGACGTCATCGCGCCCCCGCTGTGTCAGAGGCAGAGCTGGGAATGATGGGAGAGGGAGCGTCAGCTCACACTCTCTCCTCCATCATTGCCTCCTTCAATGCGGCGGCGGCGGTGGGAGTCGGCGCCGGGGGCAGGCGGGCTGTGTGATGTGCCGCTGGCTGGGGGCCCCTGGGGGAGCGGGGGCCCTAGGCAGCTGCCTGGTCTGCCTGCCCCTAACGCCGGCCCTGGCTGGGAGAAGTCCATAGCATGTTTCATTTACAGTGTCTTATAAAAGTATTCAAACCTGTGAACTGTTCCACATTATTTCACATTACAACCACAAGCTTAGATGTATTTTACTTGGATTTTATGTGATACTAACACAAAGTAACAAGTACTGGTGATGTATAATGAAATGATAGACAGTTTTCTAATTCTAGTTAAAAAAAAATGTAAATCTGAAAATTGTGACGTGCCTTTGTATTCAGCCCCCCAGTAGTCTGATACCCCTAAATATAATCCTGGGTGAACAACTGCCTCCGGAAGTCACATACAGCTCTGGCAAAAATTAAGAGACCACTGCAAAATTTTTAGTTTGTCTGATTTTTCTATTTATAGGTATATTTTTGAGTAAAATGTAAATTGCTCTTTTATTCTATAAATTACTGACAACATGTCTCCGAAATTTAAAGCTAAAAATTTTGTATTTATTTGCAGCAAATGAGAAATAATAAAAAAGAAACAGTGCTTTCATACCTCAAATAATGCTTAGAAAACAAGTTCATAATCATTTAGAAACAACAATATTAATGTTTTAACTCAGGAAGAGTTCAGAAATCAATATTTTGTGGAATAACCATGATTGTTAATCACAGCTTTCATGCGTCTTGGCTGCTTTCCACCAGTCTTTCACACTGCTTTTGGGTGACCTTATGTCACTCCTGGTACAAAAATGTAAGTAGTTCTTCTTTGTTTGATGGCTTGTGACAATCCATCTTCCTCTTGATTACATTCCAGAGGTTTTCAATGGGGTTCAGGTCTGGAGATTGGGCTGGCCATGACAGGGATTTGATGTGGTGGTCCTTCATCCACACATTGATTGACCTAGCTGTGTGGCATGGCGCATTGTCCTGCTGGAAAAAACAGTCCTCAGAGTTCAGGAACATTGCCTGAACAGAAGGAATCAACTGTTTTTCCAGGATAACCTTGTATGCGGCTTGATTCATACGTCCTTGGCAAAGATTAACCTGCCCAATTCCAGCCTTGCTGAAGCATCCCCAGATCATCACCGATCCTCCACCAAATTTCACAGTAGGTGCAAGACACTGTGGCTTGTACACCTCTCCAGGTCTCCGTCTAACCATTAGACAACCAGGTGTTGGGCAAAGCTGAAAATTAGTCTCATCAGAGAAGATTACCTTACTCCGGTCCTCTATGGTCCAATTCTTATGGTCTTTGGCAAACTTCAGCCTTGCTCTCCTGTGCTTCCCATTGATGAAAGGCTTTTTTCTAGCTTTACATGACTTGAAATTAGTAAATTGAGTCCACCCATGTGTAATTTACTCTCAGTATAACTACAGCTGTTCTATGAAAGCCTCAGAGGTTTGTGTGAGAACATTAGGGACCAAACTGCATCATGAAAGCCAAGGGAGGCCAGGGATAAAGTTGTAAAGAGTAAAGCAGGGTTGGGTTATAAAAAAAATTGCCCAAGCTCTGAATATTTCACAAAGAACTGTTTAATCTATCATCCAAAAATGGCAGAACTGCAAACCTACCAAGAAATGGCTGTCCACCTAAATTAACATCCCAAGCAAGCAGAGAACTAATTAAGCAGGTAAGAGGTTCATGGTCACTCCAGAGATGTTGCAGAGATCAACAGTTCACGTGAGAGAATCTGTCCATAGGAAACTATTAGTCATACATTCCACGAATCTGGCCTTTATGGAGGAGTGGCAAGAAGAAAGACATTTTTTAAACCAAACCATGAGAAGTCCCATTTACAGTTTACAAAAAGTTATGTAGGGGACACAGCGAGCATGTGGAAGAAGTTGCTCTGGTCAGATGAGACCAAAATAGAACTTTTTAGACTAAATGCAAAACACTGTGTATGGCGGAAATCTAATACTACACATCACCCTAAACACACCATCCCCACCATAATACATAGTGGGGGATACATCATACTGTGGGGAGGCTTTTCTCCAGCAGGGACAGGAAAGCTGGTCAGAGGTGATGGCAAGATAGATGGAGTTAAATACAGGCCAATACCGAAGAAAAACCTATTAGAGGCTGCAAAAGACTTGAGACTGGGGCTTAGGTTCACCTTCCAGCAGAACAACAACCCCAAACATCCTGCCAGAGCTAGAAGAAGGGGAAAAATGTCACGTCTAGATGTGCAAAGCTGGTAGAGACAGACCCAAAAGACTTGCAGCAGTAATTGCAGCAAAAGTATGAACTCGGTGGGCTGAATATAATGCACCTCACAATTTTCAGACTTATATTTTTAAAATATTTAGAAAACCCTATATCATTTCCTTTCCAATTTACAAATACTTGCTAGTTTGTGTTGATAGATCACATAAAATCCCAATAAAAACATTTTAAGTTTGTGGGTATAAAAAATGTGGAAACGTTCATGGGGTATAAATACTTTTTCATACTTTTTGTATCATGACTTTAACCACCTTAACCTAAGGACTGTGTATTTCTTCCTCTCCGCCTTGGCCCACAGGAAACAATATAGCTCACCATACCAGTACTGGTGGCAGATGTGATGCACCTGCAGATGATTCAATATTTTCACTACTTTACCGTCCATCCTCATACGATGGAAAATGTTTTATAAAAAATCATACTAAAATAATGTAAAATATATTACGTGCAGGGAAACTCCCATTGGAACCATTTTTCTTCCTCTCGCAAAATCTCCTGCCATGTTTTCCACTGTTTAAGGTCTCCAGTTCCTCATAAAAATCTGAATTGTGTTTTCCCCAATAAATCACGCGCCGAGGTTCTCAAGTTTATTTTGATAGAGTAAAATTTCTTGACTCCATAAATATCTTGAAAAATAAAGCAATTTTATAAACTGCCGGTGGAAATCTGGTGGGTGAGTTGGAGGAGAGATTCTTATGATTGGCAGGGAGTAAAACGCTACTAAAGAAAAAAAAATGCCTGGAATAGCTGGAGCCAGGCGCCATGGCATACTGCTACCATTATTAATAATGGAATCAGATCACTAAGTATCAGCGCGGTTTTATTATTTATTTTAACACTTTTGGAAGTAGGAAAAAAAATGTTCGCCAAGAAATCAAAGCTATTTCCTGGAAAGGGTTAGAACAGGATAAGCAGAAGGCAAGGAAAAAAAACTTTTTTCGTGCAAACCCAAACTTTACTCAGTGCCTCGTTGGCACTGAAACTATAAGAATTGTTAGGGATGCCGTTACCAATAGACGTGTCGAGAGAATGACGGAAATGGGAATAAGATCTAGCGCCAATGTGGAAAATACAGTTGTATATGTCTTCATTAAAAAAACCATGCCAGCTTACGCGTTTCAAACCAAGGACTCCATCATATTCACATTCAACAGGGACAGGGTTCAGCTTCGGCACGCTTACTTGATTTTGATGACACAGAAAGCCGCATTGCTCTTCATGGAGCAATTCTATAGCGACTTCCCACAAGTGTCTAACGGCATTGAAAGCCCATGAAGCTTTTCCATCCTTGGACCACTTCTTGTAGCTCCTAGCCACTGTGTACACTCAAAAAGACCCTCCGTTTTGGAGATACTCTGACCTACAATTTGATCCCTATCAAAGTTGCTCAGATCCTTACGTGTGCCCATTTTTTCCTGCTTCTAACACATCAACAAACAACAAACTGTTCACCTCCTGCCTCTTCTATCCCATCTCTTGACTAGTGTCATGGTCAGAAGATAATCGATGTTATTCACTTCTCCTATCAGTGGATTTAAAGTTATGTGCTGGCTGTGGTGGTGGCACAATATCTGAGTATTTAGGTAGCTGGGGGCCTCGCTTTTAGGGCATCATTCTGCTCTGTGAGGCACCAGATCTGCTCTGCTCTGCTACATTGCTGGACTCTGCTATAAAATTTCTGTAAGTCACGGGACTTACTCTGTTAATTTGTTCGGCTCTTCTACATCACCTCCATGAGTCTCCTGGTCAACTCAAATCTTTTACTCATTACTATAAGACAGCTAACCTACTCTACTCTGCTACATTGCTGGGTTCGGCTACTTAATTACCATACACCTGCCCTACTGAACCCTGCCATACAGCTACCATATGTCTCCTGACCTACTCAATTCTGTCACAGAGCTACTAGAAGTCTCTGTCCTGATCTACTCAATTCTGCTACATCACTGGGCTCTGCTACATCTCTACAGTGAGTCTACTGAGGCACCCGGCTCTACAACATCACGAGTCTATGCTAAATCGCTGTATAATTGCTATTCAGTGCTATGTGATGTACTCCGCTCTGCCAAACCTACAAGTCTTCTCTACCCCGCTTCATCGGTTTCCCCTCACTGAGTTTTCAGCTCTTCCTTGTGATCTCTTATTTGTCACTTTCAGCTGTCGTCCAGCCATTACTGTCTCCATTGCTCATTCCAGTGGATCTCGTTGCACTAATGTCATATCTCTGTGCTGTACTCATCCGGTCCACGGGCCTTGAGAAGCCACATAAGTCCCAGTGCACTGAGTTCCCCCTAATGGTGTCCGGACTCTGGCAGAACTGTGTAACTAGAGCTATAAGAAAGGGAGCTGGGATTTGCAGCTGTGTCAGATAAACATCACTCTGATCACTATTATAGTTACATTATAGGTCCATTTCTTTGACATTAACATCCTCCCACAACACTTTACCTTTACAAACCACCAGGATCACTTGGTGTTACCCCATGTTACCATATATCCCCAAATTTCAAGACAGGTCATATATTGGGCTTAAGGAGCATTTTGCTATCTCCACCTTGGACACCAATGTATTTGGTCCTTATGAGAAAAGTAGGTTACTATTTGCCTACATCATACTGTCCAATTGTCCCAAAATATCTGTGAGACTCCTGTAAAAAGGGAAAAGTTCTTAAACTTATGGAGGATTTGGCAAATTTTCTTGCACCAAACAAAGTCTTGGAGCGCATGGAACAGGCGTGGATGGACCCGGTTGACAAAAAAGCGCCTGGTTTTAATATGGGAATAACGTATTTATTATTCTTGCTTATATAGTGCCATTAATTCCACAGCGCTTTACAGACATCATCATTGTCCCCATTGGGGGTCATAAATCAGTATATCTTTGAAGTCTGGGAGGAAACCGAGAAAGAGAATTTTTTTCTTTTCATAGCAGTTTGGGAGTCCATTATTTTCAATGGGGTTCGGGCTTTGGTGGAAGTTCGGGTAGTGTTCTGGTACCCGAATTAAACTTTTTAAAAAGTTCGGGTCAGGTATCAGAACCCAAACTTCCTCCGGTCCATCCATCCCTACTAAGAATCCTTCGGCGAGTTCGTTGATTGGCTGCAGCAGGCAGGTGACAAGAACAGCACGTCATCCGAGAAACATCTAGCCACCTGACCTCTGCAGCCAATCACAGGCTTTATTGGACCTGTAACTTCAGGCATCACTTCCAAAGCCAGGACAGAACACAGTGCAGCCTGTGCCTGGTCCACAGAGCTGCTGATAAGTGATTATGCCTTAGTTTTTTAACTTTAAGAGAACGAAAGTAAAAAAAATCTTTGCGTTGGACAAACCCTTTAATCTCATTCAGAGTCCAACAATGCACAGGGAAACAAAAAAAGTCTGTAAAAACCAAGTGGCGCTAAATCTGTAATGAAACCTAAATTCAAAAGTTATTTTTCATCCAAAATGAATACATTTCCGTGAAAAAAATAAATAAATAAATTATATATATATATATATATATATAAATATATATATATACATACACTGTATATATACATGTGTGTCCAAGAATATATCCATAAGGTTATTCAAAAGGTGAGCAAAAACATTAGATATTAATAGACTTGATAAAAGCAACACATCGCCGCGTCGGTATAGTAGTAGAACTCTATGGACATCAGGAGCATTTCCTCTTATATGTAACTTATCTATGCCGAATATAGGGCCAAGTGTGACACATATATATATATATATATATATATATATATGTATATATATATATATAAAAAGCCATCACCACCATCTAGTGGAGAAATGTTATAAATTGACATATTGTGGGGAAGGTTAATTTGAACCTAAACTTTCAGAAAACCTGATTTCATTTGATGAAAAAAAAATTATTTAAAGATTGTAATTTTTGTTGTATTACTTCCTAAAAATTACAAGCAACCAGGGCCAAGATAAGGTGTTTTGGTGCCCACTGGCAGATGAAAACAATGGTGTCCTCACCCTCCGATGAACCTTCAGCTTCCAAGTAAAGGAATAGAACAGAGACTGAGGTCAAGGTTACATATAGCATAATTAATTGTTTGGGAACCATTTACACAATTCACGAGCCAAATTCATCCCTGACACCCCATAATTTATATGTCAGACACAATGATGGTCAGGGAAACTAATTTAACTTATCTGTAATAGGGACAAATTAAGGTGTCCAATATTTGGCGGGTACCGTAATGGAAACTAAACAGACCCCATTATAGATAAATGGACAGGTACTGTATTATGGTTTTTACATCCGTCATGCGACAAATTCCAGTTGGCCACAAAACTGATGGTGGTTCTGGTGCCGTATTTCTGTACTGATGATGGTTATTGTGTTTTATTTCTGTATTGATCATGGTTCTGATGCTGTATTCATGTAGTGATGGTTGGTCTGGTGCTATATTTATGTACTACTGATGGCTCTGGTGATTGTATTCACGTAGTGATGATAATTCTGGTGCCGTGTTCATTCACGGAACCATCATCAGTACATTAACAAGAAACCAAAATCATCATCAGTATATAAATAGAACAACAGAGCCATCAACAGTACATTAATACAGAACTAGAACCAGCAAATAAATAGGTCACTAGTACCACCATCAGCACATGAATACATCACCAGAACCTCCATCAATACATTAATGAGTCGCAAGAACCTCAATCAGTAAATGAATACATCATGAGAATCACTGTAAATATATAAATACAACACCAGAACCATCATCAGTACAAGTATACATCACCAGAACAGCCACCAGTACATGAATATTGTACATCACCACGCTTCATACAGCAATCAATTGTAATAATAAGTCAGGCCCATATACATTTGTATCTCATGAACCTGCAACTCCCAGAATGTCTTTACCAATGATAAGGTGATGCTGGGAGTTGTTGTTATCAGTGTTTATCAGACTGCAGACCATACAGGAACCACAGCACTGATGAGACATAGTCAGTATCAACAAACATTTGCATCCAGGTACCTTACAGGTTATATCTTCTCTGAGTCTTTCCTTTCTTTTCATCTCTATCTTTTGTGGCACCCCTGAGGCTCAGTTGCCACAGAGGTACTGCACCTCCTCCTAAGGTGTGGTGCCCCACCATCCAGGTAAGCTGGGGGCTCCTGACCACGCTCCAACACTCGCACCCCACACAATAGAGTAGTTCAGCAAAACCACATTGCGGCTCCTTGCTTAGAGAGAAGCAGAGCACCTTTGGTGGTTCTCTTCTTGGAACACTAGACGTGCTGGGAGGTGGCTGGAGTTGAGAATACATAAAACAGTGGGATGGTTTAGGATTACAGGTCAGTCAGTGAGTGAGTCAGAAGGAGTAGGAGAGAGGAAGCCACTTGGAGAGGAGTGGGGATCCCTGGAAGAGGGATGGAGGAAGGAGTGCTGCAGCTGCCTCAGTGACCTGAGCCAGCTGGCATGGGAAAGGAAAGAAGGAGAAAGACATTGAACTGAAGCGTGAGCTACCATAGGAGAGAAAGACAAGTACTGAACGTAAGAGTAAAAGGGAACACAGAGGACGTGGGTTGGAGGAAGAACCCTGCCTAGAAGTTCTAAGCGCAAGGCCGGGGCCCGGTCCCCGAGGTTGTATGGACACGAATGGTTCTGCAGCAGAAACCGGCGGAGTAGTGGGCTGTAAATGCACTACTCCCATCTAAGACTTGAGGGCACAACAGCAACACGGATAGAGAGCCGGGACTTAGGAGTAGAGAGTCCCCGAAGCAGGCTACAGCTGTCTGCTGTACAAGTAGAGTTCTTGGGAACATCTGTCAGGAGGAACTCCAGTGTAACACAGTACTAGGAGATATTCACACTTAAAGGCGCTATAGAGGAGATGTTCAGAAAAAGGCACCTAAGTTGGCGGAGCATGGAAGGGAGCCTGTCATCTTGCCTGGGGGTTGACTGAGTCCCTGACCCGGAGGATTCGGCACAGAAGCGGGCACTACAGACTGTGAGTAAAGCTTTGGAACTACATGCCCTGGTGTCCTCCATTCCTTCCTGTGTCCATCCGCCTGGCACTGCTACATCCCCTGCGCCAAACACTACACCATCTAAGTGTCTCCACATCTACACTGCCCTGGGACAACAGCCCTGCCTGTGGAGGACTATAACATCATTGCTGCACCACACCATCTGTCCCGGAGGATCTGTCTGCAGCGTCGGCTTAACATCTCCCTTGCCGAACACCACAGGTGGCGTCACAAACTATTCAACTACATTCTACCATTCACAACATCTTCCTATTACTTGGGCGCCCAGGGCCACGGTCCGGGTCACGGCTTCTGTGACACATCCCACTGATACTGGCCCGGTACCGAGTACCCCACGGCCCTGGGAGGGCGACCCACTTTTCCAGATGCCACAATGCCTTTTCATGTACACAGCTCTTCTCTCCAGATTCCCTATTCTCCAGTCTTCTGCAGCACAATGCCCTTAAAAATAATATTGTTATTAAAATGCCCTTAGCATAAAAACATTTGTCTATATTATGATCTAAATAAGCCTTCTATGGTAAATGGCCCCCACTTTCCATGTAATGATCTATAACCACCTCAATTACTGCCATTATCAGCTATAACCACCACACCGTCCACCCTTACGAACCACAGCCTGTTCCATGGTTGTCCCCTCCCCACAATCTATATCTCCACATTGTCCCCCCGCCATGCTAACTTATCTTCTTAATGAGTTCCCTTTTCACACTATGCCCCCATACTGCACACCACGTTGTCTTCTCCAAACTGTACTTCCCCTACATGGTATGGTCACTACAGCCGCCCATACAGTATGATATCCACAATTGACCTTCAATATACAAAATTATCCAACATAGCCGTCCATGCCGTATGATGTCCATCAAAGCCCCCAAATATACAGCATGAATTCCACCACAGCCCCTTGTACAGTATAATGTCCTCAACATCCCCAATACAGTATGGTCACCACAGGCCCCTTTACAGTATGATGTTTACACAGCCACGTATATAGTATGATCCCCCATGTAAGTCCCCACAGCCAGTTGCATGTATGTCCTCACAGTCAGCCCTATGTATGTCACTATATCCAGATCTATCTATGTGCCCACAGTCAGTCCCATGTATTTCCTAACAGTCAGCCCGACATATGGCCCCACAGCCAGCCCCACGTATGTCCCCACAGCCAGCCCCTCTTATGTCCCCACAGCCAGCCACTCGATTGTCCCAACAGCGAGCCCCTCATATGTACAGCAGTGGCCGTTGGATGCCATGATGGCGTCACTGCATCGCATCATCTCACGTCCTCTGCGTGCACCATCTCCACAGGCCGGAAGTGACCTGTGTTCTGCTGGAGTTCCTGGAGGAGCAGGGGTCTGATTACAGCTCCACTTCTCCTATGCTGGTGGCGCCCACATCGCTTCAATTGTATCAACGTCTTATAGACGTGAATACAATGTGATGAAATCAACTGAGGGAGCAATAATAAGAAAATGTAAGACATACAAGACCACTGATAATCTCCCTCGATCTGGGGCTCCACGCAAGATCTCACCCCATGGGGTCAAAATGATCTCAAGAACGGTAAGCAAAAATCCCAGAACCACACATGGGGACCTAGTGAATGACCTGTATAGAGCTGGGACCACCGTAACAAAGGCTACCACCAGCAACACACTACGCCGCCAGTGACTCAGATATTGCAGTGCCAGACATGTCCCCATGCTTAAGCCAGTACATGTCCGGGCCCATCTGAAGTTTGATAGAGAGTTTTGGATTATCCAGAAGACTGTTGGGAGAATATCAGATGGTCTGATGAAACCAAAGTAGAAATGTTTGATAGAAACAAAACTTGTTGTGTTTGTAGGAGACAGAATGCTGAGTTGCATTCAAAGAACACCATACCTACTGTGAAGCATGGTGGTGGCAACATCATGCTTTGGGGCTGTTTCTCTGCAAAGGGACCAGGATGACTGATCCGTGTACATGAAAGAATGAATGGGGCCACGTATTGTTAGATTTTGAGTGCAAACTTCCTTCCATCAGCAAGGGCATTGAAGATGAAACATGGATAGGTCATTCAGCATGATAATGATCCCAAGCACACCGCCAGGGCAATGAAGGAGTGGCTTCGTAAGAAACTTATGAACGTCCTGGAGTGGCCTAGCCAGTCTCCAGATCTCAACCCCATAGAAAACCTTTAGAGGGATTTGAAAGTCTGTGTTGCCCAGCGACAGGCCCAAAACATCACTGCTCTAGAGGAGATCTTCATGGAGGAATGGGCCAACATACCACCAACAGTGTGTGCCAACCTTGTGAAGACTTACAGAAAATGTTTGAGCTCTGTCATTGAAAACAAAGGATATATAACGAAATATTTAGAGGAACTTTTGTTAATAACCAAATACTTATTTTCCACCATAATTTGCTAAATAAATCTTACCAAATCAAACAAGGTGATTTTCTGGATTTGTTTTCTCATTTTGACTCTCATAGTTGTGGTCTACCTATAATGTCAATTACAGGCCTCTCTCATCTTTTTATGTGGGAAAAGTGGGAAAACTTGCACAATTGGTGGCTAAATACTATTTTCCCCCACTGTATTTATCACTTATCCTGTACACTTGGTGCTACTTTAAAACCACAGATTTTCTGCAGACAAAAACAGCAGTAAAAACTGCAGCGTAAACACGAAACATCAATGAAAAGGAATGGCACATATATGTGTTGCAATGCTCTTATGGTGTACACAAAATGAATGGGGCTGTAAGGGTACAATAGATTTCAGAAAGGCTGTAAGGGTACAATAGATTTCAGAAAGGCAGATTTTAAGGGATTCAGAAAGAGAATTGGAGGGATCCAATGGCTGGATATCCTTAAAGACAAAAATGTCCAGGAAGGATGGGAAATCTTGAAAAATGAAATTCTCAAAGCACAATTGTTAACAATTCCGAAAAGAGGGAAGAATAGGAAGCATTTAAGGAAGCCAGGATGGATGAACACAGAACTTAAGCACATGCTAAAAAGGAAGAAAAAAATGTTTATAAAATGGAAAGAGGGAGGCATATCTAAAGAAGAATATAATGCTGTCTGCAGAACCTGCAGGGCACAAATCAGATTAGCTAAAGCTGACAATGAATTGAGGCTTGCAATAGATGTCAAAAGCAATAATAAAGGATTTTGGGGATATGTCAAAAGTAAAAGAAAAGTCAAAGATGCTATAGGATTTTTACAGGATGAAAATGATGAAATGGTAAGACAGGATGTTGAGAAGGCCGAACTTTTAAATTCCTATTTTGCATCTGTTTTCTCTCAGAAAGGAAATGTGACATCAACTGTTCTTCACTGTCCTATTAAGGGAATAGAAGAATCCAGGATATCTATAAACAGAAAGATAGTGAGGAAACACTTAGCTAACCTAAATGAATTCAAGTCTCCAGGTCCAGATGAATTACACCCCAGAGTACTGAAGGAGATAGCAGAAGAAATTTTTGAACCCCTCTCCATAATCTTTGAAAATTCTTGGAGAACAGGAGAAGTCCCAGAAGACTGGAGAAGAGCAAATGTTGTTCCTATCTTCAAAAAGGGGAAGAAGGTGGACCCAGGCAACTATAGGCCGGTGAGTCTGACTTCTATACCAGGAAAGATCTTTGAACAAATTATTAAAGAACATGTATGTCAGTACCTGGATAAGAATGAAGTGATTAAACAGAGTCAGCATAGGTTTGTAACCAGTAAGTCATGTCAGACTAACTTAATTTCCTTCTATGACGGAATCACTGATTGGGTGGATCAAGGAAATGCTGTAGATATAGTATATCTTGACTTCAGCAAAGCATTTGACAAAGTATCTCATACAATCCTTATTGAAAAAATGACTAAGTATGGAATGGACAAGGCAACTGTTAGGTGGATTCATAACTGGCTTAGTGATCGGACCCAAAGAGTGGTCGTAAATGGCTGCACATCCAGTTGGAAGAATGTCTCAAGTGGGGTACCACAGGGCTCTGTCCTGGGCCCTGTATTGTTCAACATCTTTATCAACGATTTAGATGAAGGAATTGAGGGTAAGCTGATTAAATTTGCTGATGACACAAAGCTAGGAGGGATAGCTAATACTAGAGAAGAGAGAGAGAGGATTCAAAAAGATATAAATAAACTGGAGAAGTGGGCAGCAACTAACAGAATGGTTTTTAACAGGGAAAAATGCAAAGTACTACATCTGGGCAATAAAAATGAAGAAAGCATATACAGAATGGGAGGAATAGGCCTAAGCAACAGCACATGTGAAAAAGACTTGGGTATACTAATAGATCACAGACTGAATATGAGTCAACAGTGTGATGCAGCAGCAAAAAAAGCAAATGCAATTCTAGGATGTATTAATAGAAGCATACAGTCTAGATCACGTGAAGTCATTATTTCCCTCTACTCCTCTTTGGTCAGACCTCATCTGGAATATTGTGTCCAGTTTTGGGCACCACATTTTAAAAAAGACGTCAACAAACTGGAGCAAGTTCAGAAAAGAGCGACCAGAATGGTGACTGGTCTGCAAACCCTGTCTTATGAGGAAAGGATGCAGGATTTGGGATTGTTTAGTTTGCAAAAGAGAAGACTGAGAGGAGACTTAATAGCTGTCTACAAATATCTAAAGGGCTGTCACATTGTAGAAGGATCAACTTTATTCTCATTTGCACAAGGAAAGATTAGAAGCAATGGGATGAAACTGAATGGGAGGAGACACAGATTAGACATTAGAAAAAACTTTTTGACAGTTAGAGTGATCAATGAGTGGAACAAGCTGCCACGAGAAGTGGTGAGTCAGCATGGGTTTGTAACTAGTAAGTCATATCAGACTAACTTAATTTCCTTCTATGATGGAATCACTGATTGGGTGGATCAAGGAAATGCTGTAGATATAGTATATCTTGACTTCAGCAAAGCATTTGACAAAGTATCTCATACAATCCTTATTGAAAAAATGACTAAGTATGGAATGGACAAGGCAACTGTTAGGTGGATTCATAACTGGCTTAGTGATCGGACCCAAAGAGTGGTCGTAAATGGCTGCACATCCAGTTGGAAGAATGTCTCAAGTGGGGTACCACAGGGCTCTGTCCTGGGCCCTGTATTGTTCAACATCTTTATCAACGATTTAGATGAAGGAATTGAGGGTAAGCTGATTAAATTTGCTGATGACACAAAGCTAGGAGGGATAGCTAATACTAGAGAAGAGAGAGAGAGGATTCAAAAAGATATAAATAAACTGGAGAAGTGGGCAGCAACTAACAGAATGGTTTTTAACAGGGAAAAATGCAAAGTACTACATCTGGGCAATAAAAATGAAGAAAGCATATACAGAATAGGAGGAATAGGCCTAAGCAACAGCACATGTGAAAAAGACTTGGGTATACTAATAGATCACAGGCTGAATATGAGTCAACAGTGTGATGCAGCAGCAAAAAAAGCAAATGCAATTCTAGGATGTATTAACAGAAGCATACAGTCTAGATCACGTGAAGTCATTATTTCCCTCTACTCCTCTTTGGTCAGACCTCATCTGGAATATTGTGTCCAGTTTTGGGCACCACATTTTAAAAAAGACATCAACAAACTGGAGCAAGTTCAGAAAAGAGCGACCAGAATGGTGACCGGTCTGCAAACCCTGTCTTATGAGGAAAGGTTGCAGGATTTGGGATTGTTTAGTTTGCAAAAGAGAAGACTGAGAGGAGACTTAATAGCTGTCTACAAATATCTAAAGGGCTGTCACATTGTAGAAGGATCAACTTTATTCTCATTTGCACAAGGAAAGACTAGAAGCAATGGGATGAATCTGAATGGGAGGAGACACAGATTAGACATTAGAAAAAACTTTTTGACAGTTAGAGTGATCAATGAGTGGAACAAGCTGCCACGAGAAGTGGTGAGTTCTCCTTCAATGGATGTCTTCAAACAGAGGCTGGACAGACATCTGACTGGGATGATTTAGCGAATCCTGCTTTGAGCAGGGGGTTGGACCAGATGGCCCAGGAGGTCCCTTCCAACTCTACGATTCTATGATTCTAGGCACATGCCCCAGAGGGAAATACAGTGCACCACATATATTTTGCCATATAGAGTGGATACGAGTCTGCCTTCCCCTAAGGAACATAGCGCAGGAATAGAATAGAAATTTTGCTTTTGGCTAATTAAAAATTGTCCCATTGTGGGTTGACACCCCCCCTCAATGACACAAAATCTACCAATATGAAGTTACATCCGGTTCCTGATATTTCAGCTCTCCATCATGGAGAGCGGACGGAGACATGATCTGGACAAAGCAAGCAAAGTAATCAGTGCACAAGACCCCAATTTACTTTTGTTAACTTGTCTATGTAGTAAGCTTGGTTCTGTTCCCTTATCTGTGTAGTAAATTGTTTCTGTATCTATGTAGTTAGTGTTGAATCTTTGAAGATATTCCTATATATAGCCTATATTCCTATATATAGAGGGAGAGAGTGCAACATCTCCAAAAGTTATTTTTGTTTTTTTAATTCAGTTTGAGATCATAAAAAATACATAAATAAAACATCTCATTACAGGATCCATTCATTTGAATGGGAACAGAAGAGTCCTAGGATTTCTTCCATTTGCCTCCTTTCCAGCTGCATTCTCTGTTTCAAACGAAGTCTGTACTTTTTTTTTCCAGCCCAAAAAATGGTTAGCAAACCAAAGTTTAAAAAAAAAATAAAATCTATGGGAAACGGATAGTTATCCATTAACCGATCCATTCTTTTAGCACACCTCATGACCCTGACTTATGGATATGGGACGGACCCCCACTCCATCTTAAAACCACCATAACTACAGTAAACCTAGGCACTAGAATAAATACACAACACATTATTTTGGTTGTCAAAATGGCCACAGCTTTATTTAAATCACAGGATTAAAACAATCACAGTAGGAGTCAGGTGAAGTGCTAGTACATTGGGATTCACAAGTACTGTGATATCCCCAGCTGTCTGACATACAGAACCAGGACAGACAGCCATAAAGGGGCGGCACGCACTGGCTTGCCATTCAAGCAGAGCCAGTAAACTTTCAGGGCACCAATGACCCTATTATCCTCACTCCTGTGCTTAACCGCTGTGCCCGCCCCTGATTGACGTTACCATTACAACGTCCTTGAGGCTGGCCACCAAAGCCGAGCCTGTTCACCACCATGAGGTTTTACATCCTCTATTAGTTAAAATGAGTCCACCTTAACTTGCCTGCAACTTCCACCTGACTCCTAAACCGCCACCAGAGAGGCCATTTGACACCTTAAATGGACTCGACCCCCATCAACCATGCCTAACAAAGCCATCAACCATTTCTACATGCTATGGAAAGTCTGTGCACACAAGTAATAAAATTAAAATTCTAGAGCTCCGACGGATTAATTTTATCAATGCCATGCTACCAAGTTATGATCGATAATACGGTAACTACAGCAAAATAGCAGTTGCTAAACATCCTGCAATGAGGATCCCATAATGGGGAATGTGGAAAGTAAACCATAATTAAGGTCGTAGCCACAATCTGAATACCAGTATAATGACATCTGTCATGCCTCAAAAAACTATTATACCGCACGTATTGTAGCCAGCTCTAATAATTCACCAATTCACAGATTTTAGTTCTGGAAACCACCATTATTTACAGTAGCTATGCAGTAAAATTTCTCAAACCCACTTACTAGCACTACTAAAGTGATGAACATGTCAATAGAAAGATATTATTATAAATAGGGAGTAATTAAAAACAACCGACCATAAAATAACGTTCAGAATATCTGGAAGTAGTAATTAAATAAACCTAAAGCAGAAAAAGTCTACAAAGGCATTATTAATAAAACTGCCACGCCATTGTTAATTGTTTTTCATGCGCTTGATAACATTTACTGTTGACCTCTCCAACTGGGTCAAAGGCATTGGGAATAGGCATATTGCCCTTTGTGTTAATGCACTTGATTATTTTACCCTTAGTCACTCCCACTGGCTCAAGGGCACCGGGAGTAGGCATACTGCCCTTTGTGTTAATGCACTTGATTATACCCTTAGCCGCTCCCACCAGCTCAAGGGCATCGGGAATAGGCATATTGCTCTTCATGTTAATGCACTTGATTACTTTACCCTTAGTCACTCCCACTGACTCAAGGGCACACAGATTAGGTACATTGCTCTTCAGTTTCATGCACTAGATAACTGCATTGTCCAGATGACAACCTTGTTCTCTTCTCCCCTCAGCCGCTGTTCCTGGCTCAGAGGAGCCAATTTCTTCTGTAGGCATGCAAAATATGATTGCCATGACCCCAGGGACTTTACCCTAACAGGGTCCTATAAAATATATATGCTTCAGGAGACCAGGGGGCCATACCGTGATGGTCACCCCTCCATACCAGGGGGCCATACCCGAGATGGTTACCCCCTCCACACCATGGGGCCATACACGAGATGGTTACCCTCCACACCAGGGGGCCATACCTGAGGTGATTACCCCTCAAAACCAGGGTGCCATACCTGAAATGGTTACCCTTCCAAACCTAGGGGGGTCAGCGGCCAGTTTATTAACAAATAACATAAACATTTACAATAAGTATTAAATACACAATCTTATATGACATGAGGGGAGGGTTCTTGGAGCCCCAAAAATTCTGGCAAAATACTTTGCAAAAACACAAGAACTTAAAAATCCACGTTACCCTCAGCCGTAAACCACCAGCTCGAGGGCACCAAACATCCTGTTCCGGGAAGTCCAACCACCAAAAGCTCCCGGGTAACACCCTGTCCAGAGTCGTAACCAAAAGCCAGATCCAGATTTTAACTTCCAATTCCTTTTCGCTGATTCAGCGTCAACTCCAATAACCCCAGCCCAGAGGTCCATACTTAATATGGTTACCCCTACTGACCAATTTATAAATAACTTCCAAGGACCAACTAAAAGAAAAACAGATAACTGTTTTGTTTTGTTTTTTTTTATTTTAAATTCATGTTCTTATTAAAATAAACATAAAATAAACATCAAAGCATAAATAATATTAACACGCTTGGGGGAGTCCTTGAAGCTCCCAAATCTGGTGATTACCAAACATAAATTGTACCAGCAATTACTCCCAGACGTTACCCCACTAGATCGGGAGCACCATAGCCACAAGGGTTGCAATGTTCACTTGAATTTCCTGGGGATCCGACAAACTCTTGCCGAAACTCCCCTCCACCTTTCACCAGGTCCAGAACCATATTGAATTCCAAAAGGAGGAAACCATATCCCAATGGATCCCCCAGACCATATTTAACCAACTTCAAGGACCCCTCCAACCGCACAAAATGTGGGATAAATGAGGGTGAAAACCATGCCGGTTTACAACCAGGGTATGCAACAGGTTAATAATGGAAAATATCCCATCGTAAGGTCCAGAAATAGACAGAGATGGGCAATGCTGTGTTATATGCTGTAACAATAAATGAGAAGCCGCCTGCTCTTCTACAGCAGTTACAGACTCTAATCACCAGCTGCACATAAATGGTAAGAAACATGTAGGTCTAATATAAGCTGCCTGCAGCCATAGGTGTGTGAGCAGAAAACTGCAAGTTCTGTATCCGTCACTCTACTACATACAATTACAATAGACGAGAGACAGGGCTGAAAACTGGGCCCATGATGTGTCCTCCAGAGCAATGTGCAGCCTCACACTAGGAGTGCCCACTCACTGCCCGCCATGTGCTGAGTTATTACTGCCCACTCACTGCCCGCCATGTGCTGAGTTATTAGTGCCCACTCACTGCCCGCCATGTGCCGAGTTATTACTGCCCACTCACTGCCCGCCATGTGCTGAGTTATTACTGCCCACTCACTGCCCGCCATGTGCTGAGTTATTACTGCCCACTCAAATGTGCCGAGTTACTCCACGATTATTTATTTTACACATGATAAAACATAATCCATTCAGTCCTCTTCTATCCGCCATCTTAGGTAATATAAAATAAGCTCTAGGTGGGTATACTCTGATCATGCAATATACGAGGGGAGGACTAAAAGCAGCAATAGCTACAGAAATCAAGCACTAAGCTGGAAGTCATGTCCAGATTAGAGTTGAGCGAAACGGGTCGAAAAATTTCAAAAGTCGCCGACTTTTGGCAAAGTCGGGTTTCATGAAACGAAACCCGACCCTAGGATGAGGTCGGCCACGAGGTCGGCGACTTACGCGCCAAAGTCGTGTTTCAAAAGTTTGTTTTGCGCTCTTTTTCAGCCAATCAGGATCCACGGACACTGTGGGCAACGTGATGACATAGGCAGGGGTCACCACCATCTTTCAGAAGGGCATGCAAGTGATTGGCTTGCTTTGGTGGGCGTCACAGGGGGTATAAAAGGGCGTGCACGCCGACCGCCATCTTACTTCTGCCGATCTCAGTATAGGGAGAGGTTGCTGCTGATTCTGTAGGGAGAGCGTTAGGCAGGGAAGAAGACAAAAAAACTGCTTCTGCTGCTAGCGATTTGGCCTGCACAACACACCAGTCACTGTGTGTGCAGTGCAAGGGGAGGCTATATAGTGGTGTATCAGTGGTGTTGGTTGTTGGGCTGCCTTCTAAGGCTTCCTGACATTCCTGCATTGCTGTTTACCCACTGCTCCGCAAACTGCTTTTTTAAAAGCAATCCCAATTTTTTTTTTTGTCCTGCTGAGAAGAAAAAAAAACTGCTTCTGCTGCTAGCAATTTGGCCTGCACAACACACCAGTCACTGTGTGTGCAGTGCAAGGGGAGGCTATATTGTGGTGTATCAGTGGTGTTGGTTGTTGGGCTGCCTTCTAAGGCTTCCTGACAGGATGGCATTGCTGTTTACCCACTGCTCTGCAAACTGCTTTTTTAAAAGCAATCCAATCTCCCTTATCCTCTAGTCACTTTTGTCACAGCTGTGCCATCGAGCCTGTGACATAGCGCTCAGATATCAGTGGGCCTCACACAATCCAAAAGTGTCCAGTGTCCAAAAGTGTGTGCAGAGATTCAAAATCTCCCTTATCCTCTAGTCACTTTGGTCACAGCTGTGCCATCGAGCCTGTCACATAGCGCTCAGATATTCATTGGGCCTCACACAATCCAAAAGTGTCCAGTGTCCAAAAGTGTGTGCAGAGATTCAAAATCTCCCTTATCCTCTAGTCACTTTGGTCACAGCTGTGCCATCGAGCCTGTCACATAGCGCTCAGATATTCATTGGGCCTCACACAATCCAAAAGTGTCCAGTGTCCAAAAGTGTGTGCAGAGATTCAAAATCTCCCTTATCCTCTAGTCACTTTGGTCACAGCTGTGCCATCGAGCCTGTCACATAGCGCTCAGATATTCATTGGGCCTCACACAATCCAAAAGTGTCCAGTATCCAAAAGTGTGTGCAGAGATTCAAAATCTCCCTTATCCTCTAGTCACTTTGGTCACAGCTGTGCCATCGAGCCTGTCACATAGCGCTCAGATATCAGTGGGCCTCACACAATCCAAAAGTGTCCAGTGTCCACAAGTGTCTGCCGAAATTCAAAATCTCCCCTGTCCTATAGACACCTTGTACCTTGTTTTACATTACTATATAGTTTGTTGGATTTTGTCTACATTTCTACCAAAAATGAGGAAGGCTGGTGGAAGAGGCCGTGGAATTGGGCGGGGGTTGGCAGCAGGTAATGATGGTGTTGGTGGTGGATCTGATGGTAGTGGCAAGAGCAAAATAGGACCGAATGCAGGAGGTGTTGAGCCTGCGTCATCGTCTAGCTACATAAGGCCTCGAACGCTTAGTTTTCTAGGAGTTGGCAAACCGCTTTTAAAGCCAGAGCATCAGGAAAAAGTTTTGTCTTACAATGCTGACTCAGTCTCCAGCTCTATCGCCTCCTCTTCTTCTGTTGTAAAAAGTAAAAGCACTGAGTCGTCATTGGAGGCTCATGTTCATGAACCACACCTTTCCTTGTGTCCTTCACCCCAACCAAGATTGAAGGATGACGCAGGCCATACTACTGATTACTCCATGGAGCTGTTTTCACATACCATGCCTGGATTATCAAGTGAAATGGTGAATTACCCAGGCCAAGATGAATCTGACATGGAGTGCACTGATGCACAGCCGCTGATGGATGATTCTGCTGGTACATTCACTCAGAGCACTACATTGTCCTCGCAGTGTACAGAGCCAGATTCTGACCCTGATGAGACTCAGGTGCCCCTTCCCGCACACTATACCACCATACACGGTGACACAGAGGAAGGTGCACATGACATAGAAGAGGAGGTGATGGATGACCCAGTTGTTGACCCAGATTGGCATCCATTGGGGGAAGAGGGTGCTGCTTCCAATAGCTCAGATGAGGAGCATCCACAGCAGACATCGACATCGCAACAGCTGTTATCTGGCAGGCCCAGAGCACTCCAAAGACAGGTTCCAAACATCAAAAGAGTTGCTGGACAGCTTGTCCAGAGGGTCAAAAGATCACAGCGTGCTAGGCCGCAAAATGTCTGCCAAAGTAGGAAGAGTGCAGTGTGGCACTTTTTTGACCAAAATCCTCATGATCAGGCCAAGGTTATCTGTAAGAAGTGCGCAAAGACCTTTAGCCGAGGGAAAAATCTGAAAAATTTGAATACCAGTTGCATGCTTAGACATTTAACCAGCATGCACTTGCAAGCGTGGACACAACACCAAACCTCAAGTGCCACATGTGCAACTGATCACAACGAAGGTAGTCAGCAACGCTACATTGTTTCCCCCACTGTAAGCCCACCGGTTAGCACAGCAGCAAATGTTGAGGTGTCGTTGCAAGGCCACAGCAGTCAGGGAATCCCACTGTTATATCAACGAAAGACTGATTCTAGGCCATCAGAAAGAACACCAACTCCATCACCATCATCAACCCTCTCTCAGTCCGCCCTGTCCACCGCTACTTCCACCATATGCAGCTCTCAAGTCCAGCTCACCCTCCCAGACACTATGAGTAGGTCAAGAAAGTACTCAGTCTCTCATCCGTGTACACTGGGTTTGAACGCCCACATTGCCAAACTAATCTCGTTTGAGATGATGCCCTTTCGGTTGGTGGAAAGCACAGCTTTCCGCGAACTCATGGCCTATGCAGTACCACGCTATGACCTACCCAGTCGCCACTTCTTCTCTCGCAAAGCCATCCCAGCCCTCCACCATCATGTGAAAGACCGCATTGTCCATGCACTCAAACAGTCAGTGAGCGGAAAGGTGCACCTCACAACTGATGCATGGTCCAGTCGGCATGGCCAGGGCGGTTACGTGTCCATCACTGCGCACTGGGTTAATGTGGTGGATGCAGGGTCCACAGGGGACAGCGGTGGTGGGACAGTGCTGCCTAGCCCACGGTATAGGAAACAGTTGGCTGTAGGCGTTCGACCCTCCTCCTCCAGAAGAGAAAGCTCGTCCACAGAGCGCAGTCGTACGAGCACTCCATCTGCAGCTGCCACTGTTGCACACGATGTGTCCCCCTATCGAGCAGCTAGTGGAAAGCGTCAGCAGGCTGTGTTGCAGATGATGTGTTTGGGCAACAGACACACCGCCGAGGTGCTGGCCGAGTACTTGAAGCGACAAACTGAGTCATGGCTGGGCAGTGTACATCTTGAGGCAGGCAAGGTAGTTAGTGATAACGGCCGTAATTTTGTGGCAGCCATAGCCCTTTCAAAACTCAGCCATATACCTTGCTTGGCTCACACCTTGAACCTGGTGGTGCAGTGCTTCCTCAAAAATTATCCAGAGTTAACAGCCCTGCTCCAGAAGGTGCGAAGACTGTGCGCGCACATCCGCCGGTCGCCTGTACACTCCGTTCGTATGCAGAAGCTGCAGCGATTGCTCCACCTTCCCAACCACTGCCTCATTATCGACATTGCAACAAGGTGGAACTCCACCCTGCACATGGTGGAGCGGCTGTGCAAGCAGAGGCAGGCCATAATGCATTTGTGGGAGGATACACGGCCAGGCACTTTGAGAGCAGACATGGAGTTGACAGGTGTGCAGTGGTCGAAGCTGAAAGACCTCTGTAGTCCTTCAGTGTTTTGAGGAATGCACACGGCTGGTAAGCGCAGACGACGCCATCCTAAGCATGAGCATCCCACTTATGCGTCTGCTCATGCAAACTTTGACGCACCTTAAGGAGCAGGCGTCTGCAGCCAATGTTGATGAGGAGGAAGAGGAGGAGGGAATCCTTGATGACATTCAGCCATTGTCTGCTCAGGGACCTCTCCTGGACGAGGTGGAGGAAGAAGAGGAGGAGGAGGAGGATGATGGGGATGATTACTTAGGGGAGGAGGATGCATCTCGTGGGGCAAGTGAAAATGTTGGCGTGGCAAGGTCTGGTACAGGGTTTGTGCGTGACTGGAGGGATGTGGATTTGCCAGAAAGTGCTCCTCCAACCAGCACTCGCAGTGCATCATTGACACCGGGAACATTGGCCCACATGTCAGATTATGCCTTGCAGATCCTAAAAAGGGACCCACGCATTGCCAAAATGATGAACGATGACGACTACTGGTTAGCCAGCATCCTGGATCCACGCTATAAAGGCAAATTACAAAACATCATGCCACAGGAGAACCTTGACCTAATATTGGCTAATAAACAAGCAACTCTGGTAAATCGGTTGCTTGAGGCATTCCCAGCACACAGCAGCGGTGATGGTTCTCACACGAGCCGTACGGGCCGGGGGCAGCTTGGCAGAGGTGTTCGTGGTGCACACAGCAGAAGTGGCGTTGGAGACAGGGGTTTCATGACAATGTTGTGGACTGATTTTTCAAGTACCGCTCACACAACTGGTAATACTGCATCGATGGAAAGTGACAGGAGACAGCAGTTGTCAACTATGGTTACAAACTACTTTTCCTCCCATATCGATGTTCTCCCACACAGGTCATTCCCCTTTGACTATTGGGCCGCTAAACTGGACACCTGGCCTGAATTGGCACAATATGCCTTACAGGAGCTCGCTTGCCCAGCTGCAAGTGTGCTATCGGAAAGAGTCTTCAGTGCAGCTGGATCAATCCTGACAGAAAAAAGGACCCGTCTGTCAACCCAAAATGTGGATGATCTAACCTTCATTAAAATGAACCACGCATGGGTTTCCAAGGATTTTGTCCCACCTTCCTCTGATGACACATAGGGTGACAGAAAAATGGCTTGCTTTGGTCCACCTCTTCCTGGGACTTGACCTATTTCACCTTTTGCATCAGCTGAATGTCCAACATCAACATATGCCACTTTCTAAAACTCCCTAACTGTGCTGCCTCCCCCCCCATCGCCGGGGTCACCACCTAGCGCACGACACCATGCGAGTGCCGTTGC
This sequence comes from Dendrobates tinctorius, assembly GCF_039654945.1. Taxonomy (NCBI): domain Eukaryota; kingdom Metazoa; phylum Chordata; class Amphibia; order Anura; family Dendrobatidae; genus Dendrobates; species Dendrobates tinctorius. The sequence continues at coordinate 80,328,061 of NW_027361738.1, forward strand.
CCTGGACAGGTGGGTAGGCCGACTCTTGGGCGCGGGCACTGGCACAGGGTCCCTCATAGTGCAATCAAGTGTCTCTGACGGTGGTGGTGCACACCCGCCGTCAGACACACCGCCGTACTATGAGGGGCCCAGTGCCAGTACCGACTCCCACGAGTGGGCCCCCCTTGCTTGGGCAGGGCCCCAGCATTTGCAATCTTTACCTCTCCCTGCTCCTCCGCTGTGTAGTCTGGGCCGTCAAATCCATACTGTGCCTGACACCGTCTGAGTCTGCCTCCTGATGTATAGACATATATTTTGAATGTGTACGCTATCCATACATGTTATCCGGGGAAACAGTACCCTTTCTAACCTTTGTGCAATCACGTGCAATCCATACTGGGCCTAACACCGTCTGAGCCTGCCTCCTGAGACATATATTTTGAATGTGTACGCTATCCATACATGTTATCCGGGGAAACGGTACCCTTTCTAACCTTTGTGCAATCACGTGCAATCCATACTGGGCCTAACACCTTCTGAGCCTGCCTCCTGAGACATATATTTTGAATGTGTACGCTATCCATACATGTTATCCGGGGATACGGTACCCTTTCTAACCTTTGTGCAATCACGTGCAATCCATACTGGGCCTAACACCGTCTGAGCCTGCCTCCTGAGACATATATTTTGAATGTGTACGCTATCCATACATGTTATCCGGGGATACGGTACCCTTTCTAACCTTTGTGCAATCACGTGCAATCCATACTGGGCCTAACACCGTCTGAGCCTGCCTCCTGAGGCATATATTTTGAATGTGTACGCTATCCATACATGTTATCCGGGGATACGGTACCCTTTCTAACCTATGTGCAATCACGTGCAATCCATACTGGGCCTAACACCGTCTGAGCCTGCCTCCTGAGACATATATTTTGAATGTGTACGCTATCCATACATGTTATCCGGGGATACGGTACCCTTTCTAACCTATGTGCAATCACGTGCAATCCATACTGGGCCTAACACCGTCTGAGCCTGCCTCCTGAGACATATATTTTGAATGTGTACGCTATCCATACATGTTATCCGGGGATACGGTACCCTTTCTAACCTTTGTGCAATCACGTGCAATCCATACTGGGCCTAACACCGTCTGAGCCTGCCTCCTGATGTATAGACATATATTTTGAATGTGTACGCTATCCATACATGTTATCTGGGGATACGGTACCCTTTCTCACCTTTGTGCAATCACGTGTAATCCATACTGGGCGTGAGAACGGCTGGCGAGCTGTTAAGCAAGCTACAGCACCTGTGGTTTGCACACGTAAGTTTTTCATTTTTTCAGGAATGACGGTTAGGCCTAATTCCGGAACTGCGGTTGACCTGCACTTACTGGGAAATCATTGTTCGCGGGTAATAATTGTAATCAGTGATCCCCATCACTAACGTTGTTCAGCGGGTTATCTGCACCTGTAAGCGACAAACGCTGGCCTTTTCAGTGTAGCGCACATGCAGCCACGGACATGTAAGGGCATGACACACCAGTTATTGGCCAATCTCATGTGCCAGAGCCTCACGTGTCCCTCTAGTAAGCCGGACTCGGACCGCGGGGCATGACGGAGTCTCGTTCGTTAACGGAATTAAGCTTGCAATGTGTGCATCTGTTCTGTAGCTGGCATGGTTGAGGTTTCCCAGGTGGTGTCGAATTTAACCGTAGGCTCCACTCCTGGTGGTGCCCTTCTGGACATTCCTTTAAGGTTCAGCTTTGCAACCATACTGCCCACGTAAAACAAACACTTTGCCTTCATGAACGCTGTTTGGAGGGTCATGACTCGTGGGAATAACGCCGCCCAATCAGTTAACCTGCTAGAGAGTTCCTTCGTTGCTCCCAAGCATGACATCACACTCCCTAGGAAAAAGGTAATGCCACTGTGGCGACCGTACTCCTGGGGGCGACACAAGTGCACTGATGCCCAGCCACTGCTCGATGAATCTGCTGGTACATTGACCCAGACCACTACATTCCCCTCGCACGCTACACGACCTGAATCTGACCCTGATGAAACTCAGGTTACCCTTCCCATATACAGTTCCATCTTACACGGTGACAAAGAGGAAGCTGCAGATGAAAGTGCAGGTTCTGCCCACCCGCCATCAGACACACCACCGTACTATCATGGGCCCTGTGCCAGTGCCGTCGCCAACGAGTGGGCCCCCCTTGCTTGCCCAGGATCACAGCACTTGCAAAGTTGAAATACTGTGCAGTGAGATGGAAGATGGGGACGACGAGGAATCCAGACAAGTACAGGGATTCCCTAGCGAGGAGACTTATTTGATTGTTTTCAATGTTGGGACAGCAATTTTTGGGGAGCACTATACTCTGGAGAATGATAGATGGGGCCCACCATACACTGGAACATTCCAAAGGTGGACATCAGACACTGGAGCAGCATTTACAGGGCCCATTATACACTAGAGCATTAGAAATGGGGCCCATTATGTTTGGAGCATTATTTGGGCCCATAAGACAGTGGAGCTTCATCCATGGGGACCAACATATACTGTAGCATTATGTGGAGCTCATCATATACTGTTTCAAACATTATATGGGACCAATGATTCTGTATGGAGAAATAGATGGGCCTCGTCATGAGATGTAAAAAGTGAGGTATTTTTCATTGTACTATACCGCTATTTCTCTGCCATATCGGAGCATGATGAGTTGTGGTATGTGTTAAAGGGGCGCTCTTTCGCCCAGGGCACATGAAAACCTGCAGCCAGTCCTCCCCCCCCACAACTTTAGCCAAATAACCCCCATTTTTCAGTGTGTAACTTGTATTATGAAGTTAATTAAGGTTGACAAGCTTAAGTAAGAAGAATTGATGCTTTTGGCATTCAAATGGGAACTGTAGGTGTGTTTCCTGTCCTCCTCTCACTGCCGACTTTTATTCCCCATTGACTTACATTGGGTTTCGTGTTTCGGGACGACCCCGACTTTTCCCTATAATCGGACGATCTTGCTCGACCCGACTTTTGGAAAAGTCGGGTTTCACGAAACGAAACGCGACCCTAAAAAACCAAAAGTCGCTCAACTCTAGTCCAGATTATATGTACAGCCAGGAAAATGACCTGGAGACACAGGATGTCTATACCCAGCATGATCCGTATACAGCAGAGCGAGGAGTGATATCATGTATACAGACCTGTGGTACAGGTGAAGTATACAGCACAGGAATAGAGCCTTTACACAGATACCACATATATAGTGAGTAACCTGGTTACACGGGATCTGCACACCCAGCCTCACAGTATGTAATAGAGATGAGGTCACATACAGATCATCAGACTCCATAACTGGGAAGGGGGGATAATCCGCACCCAGCAGGGTCAGTATACAGTGCACTGACATGAAGTGCAGCCTCCCATCATCATACACATATACCATCCCCCGACTGCTCCTCTCACCAGTGTCTCTAATACATGTGACTGCCCAGCTCCACCATAGTAATGGCAGACACTGCATGTGTCCCTGCCCTGTCCTATCATACATAAACCCAGAACTCATGAAGACTCTGTATAATACAGCAGTAATGTGGGATATCAGAAATGTCTGCAGGGTGGTCACACAAAAGCTGCCTCAGCAATAAGTGAGGGAACATGGTGGCTACAGGAATTTCTGAGGTAATCTTGACCCCAGATATGATGTAGGAGCTGATACTACCTTAGTACACACTACACCATGTCTGAGGTGAAGGCAGAGTAGTATATGAAACATGTCTGCAGGGAGGTCACACGGAAGATCACAGTCTGTGAGGAAAATGTAGCATGCACATGAGGGACATGGCAGCTACATGAATCGCTGAGGTAATATTGGTCCCATACATAAAGAAACCACTGGAGCCATAGGCGGAGGAGGACATGACTTGGGGATGGGTGGCCCTTTACTCCTGCAGCTTTTTTGGTATAGTGGTGTAGATTTTTAAGCACGAGGGATGTTGCTTTAAGAAGAGAAAAGCCCAGTATGTCTGTGCCTGGGGGGTCACTGTGAGGAGGGTGGGATTATATAGAGCAGGAAATCTGTGTCTCTCCCTCACTTCAGACATCATGTACTAGTGTAGTATCAGCTCCTACATTACGTATGGGACCAATATTACCTCAGCGATTCATGTAGCTGCCATGTCCCTCATGTGCATGCTACATTTTCCTCACAGACTGTGATCTTCCGTGTGACCTCCCTGCAGACATGTTTCATATACTACTCTGCCTTCACCTCAGACATGGTGTAGTGTGTACTAAGGTAGTATCAGCTCCTACATCATATCTGGGGTCAAGATTACCTCAGACATTCATGTAGCGGCCATGTTCCCTCACTTATTGCAGAGGCAGCTTTTGTGTGTCCTCCCTGCAGACATTTCTGATCTACCACATTACTGCTGTATTATACAGAGTCTTCATGAGTTCTGGGTTTATGTATGATAGGACAGGGCAGGGACACATGCAGTGTCTGCCATTACTATGGTGGAGCTGGGCAGTCACAGGTATTAGAGACACTGGTGAGAGGAGCAGTCGGGGGATGGTATATGTATGATGATGAGAGGCTGCACTTCATGTCAGTGCACTGTATACTGACCCTGCTGGGTGCGGATTATCCCCCCTTCCCAGTTATGGAGTCTGATGATCTGTATGTGACCTCATCTCTGTTACACACTGTGAGGCTGGGTGTGCAGATCCCGTGTAACCAGGTTACTCACTATATATGTGGTATCTGTGTAAAGGCTCTATTCCTGTGCTGTATACTTCACCTCTACCACAGGTCTGTATACATGATATCACTCCTCACTCTGCTGTATACGGATCATGCTGTGTATAGACATCCTGTGTCTCCAGGTCATTTTCCTGGCTGTACATATAACCTGGACATGACTTCCAGCTTAGTGCTTGATTTCTGTAGCTATTGCTGCCTTTAGTCCTCCCCCTCGTATATTGCATGATCAGAGTATACCCACCAAGAGCTTATTTTATATTACCTAAGATGGTGGATAGCACAGGCCTGAATGGATTATGTTTTATCATGTGTAAAATAAATAATCGTGGAGTAACTCAGCACATTTGAGTGGGCAGTAATAACTCAGCACATGGCGGGCAGTGAGTGAGCAGTAATAACTCAGCACATGGCGGGCAGTGAGTGGGCAGTAATAACTCAGCACATGGCGGGCAGTGAGTGGGCAGTAATAACTCAGCACATGGCGGGCAGTGAGTGGGCAGTAATAACTCAGCACATGGCGGGCAGTGAGTGGGCACTAATAACTCAGCACACGGCGGGCAGTGAGTGGGCACTCTTAGTGTGAGGCTGCACATTGCTCTGGAGGACACATCATGGGCCCAGTTTTCAGCCCTGTCTCTCGTCTATTGTAATTGTATGTAGTAGAGTGACTGGGATACAGAACTTGCAGTTTTCTGCTCACACACCTATGGCTGCAGGCAGCTTATATTAGACCTACATATTTCTTACCATTTATGTGCAGCTGGTGATTAGAGTCTGTAACTGCTGTAAAGGAGCAGGCGGATTCTCATTTATTGTTACAGCATATAACACAGCATTGCCCATCTCTGCCTATTTCTGGACCTTATGATGGGACATTTTCCATTATTAACCTGTTGTATACCTTGGTTGTAAACCTGCATGGTTTTCACCCTCACTTATCCCACATCTTGTGTGCTTGGAGGGGTCCTTGAAGTTGGTTAAATATGGTCTGGGGATCCATTGGGATATGCTTTTGGAATTTAATATGGTTCTGGATCTGGTGAAAGGTGGAGGGGAGTTTCGGCAAGGGTTTGTCGGATCCCCAGGAAATTCAAGTGAACATTGGAACCCTTGTGGTTATGGTGCTCCCGAGCTGGTGGGGTAACGGCTGGGAGTAATTGTTGGTACATTTCATGTTCACTTTATGTTTGGTAATCACCAGATTTTTGGGAGCTTCAAGGACTCCTACCAGCGTGTTAATATTATTTATGCTTTGATGTTTTATTGTATGTTTGTTTTAATAAAGGTGTGAATAATAATTATTTAAAAAAAAAAAAGGGATCGGTGTATACCCACCAAGTGCTTATTTTATGTTACTTAAGATGGCGGATAGCACAGGCCTGAGTGGATTACCTGGAGCCTGGTGGTTGGGGGGTCCTTGAAATTGGTTAGAAATTGGTCTGGGGGATCCATTGGGATATGGATTCCTCTTTTTGGAAGTTAATATGGTTCTGGACCTGGTGAAAGGTGGAGGGGAGTTTCGGCAAGAGTTTGTCGGATCCCCAGGAAATTCAAGTGAACATCGGAACCCTTGTGGTTATGGTGCTCCCGAGCTAGTGGGGTAACGGCTGGGAGTAATTGTTGGTACATTTTATGTTTGGTAATCACCAGATTTGGGAGCTTCAAGGACTCCCCCCAGCGTGTTAATGTTATTTATGCTTTGATGTTTATTTTATGTTTATTTTAATAAGAACATGAATTTAAAATTTAAAAAAAAAAAAAAGTTATTTGTTTTCCTTTTAGTGGGTCCTTGGAAGTTATTTATAAATTGGTCAGTAGGGGTAACCATATTAAGTATGGACCTCTGGGGTGGGGTTCTTGGAGTTGACGCTGAATCAGCGAAAAGGAATTGGAAGTTAAAATTCTGGATCTGGCTTTTGGTTACGGCTCTGGACGGGTAACTCTGGACGGGGTGTTACCCGGGAGCTTTTGGTGGTTGGACTTCCCAGAACGGGATGTTTGGTGCCCTCGAGCTGGTGGTTTACGGCTGAGGGTAACGTGGATTTTTAAGTTCCTGAGTTTTTGCCAAATATTTAGCCAGAATTTTTGGGGCTCCAAGAACCCTCCCCTCATGTCGTATAAGATTGTGTATTTAATACTTATTGAAAATGTTTATGCTATTTGTTAATAAACTGGCCGCTGACCCCCCCTGGGTTTGGAAGGGTAACCATTTCAGGTATGGCACCCTGGTTTTGAGGGGTAATCATCTCAGGTATGGCCCCCTGGTGTGGAGGGGGTAACCATCTCGTGTATGGCCCTCTGGTGTAGAGGGGGTAACCATCACGGTATGGCCCCCTGGTCTCCAGAAGCATTTATATTTTATAGGACCCTGTTAGGGTAAAGTCCCTGGGGTCATGGCAATCATATTTTGCATGCCTACAGAAGAAATTGGCTCCTCTGAGCCAGGAACAGTGGCTGGAGGGGAGAAGAGAACAAGGTTGTCGTCTGGACAATGCAGATATCTAGTGCATGAAACTGAAGAGCAATGTACCTCATCTGTGTGCCCTTGAGTCAGTGGGAGTGACTAAGGGTAAAGTAATCAAGTGCATTAACATGAAGGGCAATATGCCTATTCCCGATGCCGTTGAGCTGGTGGGAGCGGCTAAGGGTATAATCAAGTGCATTAACACAAAGGACAGTATGCCTACTCCCGGTGCCCTTGAGCCAATGGGAGCGGCTAAGGGTAAAGTAATCAAGTGCATTAACACAAAGGGCAATATGCCTATTCCCAATGCCTTTGACCCAGTTGGAGAGGTCAACAGTAAATGTTATCAAGCGCATGAAAAACAATTAACAATGGCGTGGCAGTTTTATTAATAATGCCTTTGTAGACTTTTTCTGCTTTAGGTTTATTTAAATTACTACTTCCAGATATTCTGAACGTTATTTTATGGTCGGTTATAATGTTGTTATATTGTGTATAGTTTTTAATTACTCCCTATTTATAATATCTTTCTATTGATATGTTCATCACTTTTCGGGTAGTGATAGTAAGTGGGTTTAAGAAATTTTGCTGCACAGCTACTGTAAATAATGGTGGTTTCTAGAACTAAAATCTGTGATTTGGTGAATTATTAGATCTGGCTACAATACGTGCGGTATAATAGTTTTTGAGGCATGACAGATGTCATTATACAGGTATTCAGATTGTGGCTACGACCTTAATTATGGTTTACTTTCCACATTCCCCATTATGGGATCCTCATTGCAGGATGTTTAGCAACTGCTATTTTGCTGTAGTTACCATATTATCGATCATATCTTGGTAGCATTGCATTGATAAAATTAATCTGTCTGAGCTCTGGAATTTTAATTTTATTACTTGTGTGCACAGACTTTCCATAGCATGTAGAAATGGTTGATGGCTTTGTTAGGCATGGTTGATGGGGGTCGAGTCCATTTAAGGTGTCAAATGGCCTCTCTGGTGGCGGTTTAGGAGTCAGGTGGAAGTTGCAGGCAAGTTAAGGTGGACTCATTTTAACTAATAGAGGATGTAAAACCTCATGGTGGTGAACAGGCTCGGCTTTGGTGGCCAGCCTCAAGGACGTTGTAATGGTAACGTCAATCAGGGGCGGGCACAGTGGTTAAGCACAGGAGTGAGGATAATGGGGTCATTGGTGCCCTGAAAGTTTACTGGCTCTGCTTGAATGGCAAGCCAGTGCGTGCCGCCCCTTTATGGCTGTCTGTCCTGGTTCTGTATGTCAGACAGCTGGGGATATCACAGTACTTGTGAATCCCAATGTACTAGCACTTCACCTGACTCCTAATGTGATTGTTTTAATCCTGTGATTTAAATAAAGCTGTGGCCATTTTGACAACCAAAATAATGTGTTGTGTATTTATTCTAGTGCCTAGGTTTACTGTAGTTATGGTGGTTTTAAGATGGAGTTGGGGTCCGTCCCATATCCATAAGTCATGTAGGAGCTGATACTACACTAGTACATGATGTCTGAGGTGAATGTGCTCCTATCATCTGTCGTGTGAGGTGATAACCCCAGTATTATACTCCCTGACACTGCAGACATGCTTCCTCCTGTTCATCCTGTGTAAGAAAGAGGGAGAGACACAGATTTCCTGCTCTATATAATCCCACCCTCCTCACAGTGACCCCCAGGCACAGACATACTGGGTTTCTTACTCTGAAAGCAACATCCCTCCTGCTTCACAATCTACACCACTATACCAAAAAAGCTGCAGGAGTAAAGGTCCAACCATCCCCAAGTCATGTCCTCCTCCGCCTATGGCTCCATTGGTTTCTAGAACACTAGTAAAAATTGATCAGTTGCAAAGGAAGCAAAGAAAAAAATGGAAACCAAAGTGTCTGTTTTTCTTTTTTTTTACACCTGTTTACAAAATGGAAACTGGTTTCCAATTTGCTTCTGTTTGCAACAGATCCGTCTTTATTTAATACTGGATTTATCGCAAATGGAAAACAAGTGGACAAAGCTCTAATCAGATCAGATCAGGAGCATTTTGGAGATCCAACCTGGACTGAGCAAATATGGGATGTTCCAATCTGTAATGCCTGTGCATTAGTGTTGTCTTCACGCCGGCGCTCAGCATTCCCTGCCTGGGTCTCACCGAATTTCCTGTCTCTCTGGTATAACATATTATGCCTGCAGGTCATTTACAAAGTAGAAACTTGTGCTTGGAATTATAAAGAGAAGCCATATAATTCCCTGAGGAGACACCGGGTCCAGGACTGTCTGTATCTCTCGGAGATGGTGGAAGCTGAAGCAGCAGACAGAATGGACCCAGGGTAAAATATGAATTTTAAGTGCAGTTTCAAAAGTCCTTTCGAGGTGACAACAGAGAATTGTTGAATCAGCGAAGAAAGCTGCTCCATTACCAGGAACGTCAGTGTAAAGATTATTCTACTCCGGGGCGGCCAAAATCTATAGATGCGTATGGACCTGATGTGGTTAAAGAGGATTTGTTTGCTCTCCCAAAAGGTCTGTTTCTGTTGCAATAAATACTTTTCTCAAGAAATAATGAGACTTCAGCATCTTTCCTTAGAACTCTGCATTGTGCCGCGCTTCTGGTCTTCCTCCTGGAAATGCATGAATTCACACTTTGCAGTATGATGATAGGGAATGGCGATGCTCAGTTGGCAAGCTATTCATTTATTCATTTATTCCCAGGCGGAATAAGGTGATTTTGGCAGATCCCGCGGCCCCAAAAATTACTTTACGCCACTGCTACAACACAACATAATGCCGGCGAACAGGTTGCACCAGTACTGCAATCTCAAAATGCAAGTCAGTAAAATTCGGAACCGATTGGATTTCTTTGTGACTTATCGGGGTCTTTTACGGTTTGTAATGTTACCACTACCATATTTTAGACTGGAGAGCAAACACATTGCAGTGGCCCACGAGTTGTGTCGGTCCATCTTATACCTGCTTACGTCAGGCTGATGGATAAAACAACAAAGGTTATCAACCCTACCATCTTCAATACATTGTCAAAATTGGGCAACTCCCTTTAATAATAAACCTACAAGGAGAATTGGAGTCTTAACGCCCCAGAATAAATCTAAACAAAGCTGTCTTTTAAATGTAAAATCTCACTTTATTGAAAAATACATATACCATAGTACAAACACATTAAAAAATGAGTGTATTATCCCAGGGTGGTACGACACAAAAAGGGATGCATCAGAAAAATTGTATAGCGCACATAAATTGCATTATAATACAGGGGTAGGTTTTAGTAGATTTCATCAGGCAAAAAGAATCAAAATAATGGGCAAGCCATCCAAATCACCCACGTAAAGGCTGCTGAAATATCACTTAAGTAACCCTATAAGTATAGGCAGCAAAAAAGTCAACACAAGTCCCTCAACAATGTGAGAAACAGATTAAAAAAGGGATATAAAGAGTGGCGTCCCCTAAATGATATCTAATGTATGTATTAAGCCAGCATAAACACTACCCACAATGTCACAGACACTAAGTGATAAAGTGCCAGGGTGCAAAAAAATCCTTACCCATGTGGGATCCTCATGCGTCTCCCTAACGCCCGACGCGTTTCGCCCAAAGGGGCTCCCTCGGGGAGCAGTGTGGTAGCTGTTTCCAGCACCTGCATCCTTTAAATAGGGACAAAGCAATGGGGAGGAAAAATGACGAGCGCCATCTTAAAATCTGCACATGCGCAGAAGAACCCGGAAGTCCCGCCGCGTCACTTCCGGATCTCCCGGACCTCTGTGTACATCAGCGTGACGGCCATTGCCATGGTCACGCGGATACACAGCGGGGCCGTGTGGAGGCCTTTAGAAACGCGGCAGGCATGGTAACTCTGCGAATGTATTGGAAGTGTAATGATCCCACTTTGGTGTGCATCAGCGCGACGGCCGTTGCCATAGTCACGCAGATACATAGTGGGGCCATGTAAAGGCCTTTAGAGACACGGCAGGCAGAATGACCCTGCGCATGCAATAGAGATATAATAGTCCTGCAAGCAATTATTGTAGTCACGTGCTCAAGCCCAAAAAGTCAAAAGAAACTGAGATGATAACAGCAATTAATAAATCCTCCAAGCCCTATCCATGACTCCAAGGAATGTTAGTCACCCATATAAAAAGAGTATACAATGTATATAATATGATGAATTATACGCCTTATAAGGAGAACTATATCAAGTCATATATAATTAGAGGCAATATATATATATACAAATCGAATTTTAACCTTATAAGTAAAAACTGAGAACATGCACAAGCTACCAACATTAATTATGAGCACCATAACAGAACAAAGTGTAGTACATATGGAAACACACTCAAGCTTACTATATACAGTATATTTATATATATACAAAATTAATTTATTTCAATTCTTCAATACAAAAAGTGACTCTCCTATATTCTATAGAGTCATTACACACAGAGTGATCTATTTCACGTGTTTATTTCTATTCTTGTTGATGATTATGGCTTACAGCCAATGAAAATCCAAAAGTCATTATCTCAGTAAATTAGAATACTTTATAACATCAGCTTGAAAAAATGATTTTTAATCCGAAATGTTGTCCTACTGAAATGTATGTTCAGTAAATGCACTGAATACTTGGTCAGGGCTCCTTTGGCATCAATTACTGCATCAATGCGGCGTGGCATGGAGGCGATCAGCCTGTGGTACAGCTGAGGGGTTATGGAAGCCCAGGTTGCTTTGATAGTAGCCTTCAGCTTGTCTGTATTTTTGGGTCTGGTGTGAGTGGACGGGGGACTGTGGAAGGTTCAAGGGGTGGAGGCACAGCTGGGGTGGAGCCTCAAGGGGGCCCAAAAATTTTGCCAGTATGGGGTCCAGAAATTCTTCTGGTGGCAGTTCTGACCCCGGAACCAGCTCTTGTCTGGACACAACGGTGCATCCATTTGCAACAAAAAGAGTCAAAAATAATAATTGTCTGTTTTTTACCTGTCAGTATTTTGAGATCCCAAAATACTATTATGCAAAGGGGACAGTTAAAAAAAACATCAGCATATAGACAGGGCTGTCTGATTTTCAGGGGTATAGTGCATGTGGTTTTTTTTTACCAATGTAGAGGAAGAATGCTACACAGCGTGAGGGCTCATGCAGACGTCCGTACAACACAGTCCGAATACGAACTGCAATGCATGGACTGGCCGCAGGTCTCCTGACCTAAGCGTGCCAGCCACATAGAATTATATCAGGGTGTCATGCTCAAGTCAGGAGTCCTGCGGCCAGTCCATACTCAGACCGTGTTGCACAGATATCAGCATGAGCTCTTAGGCCGGGTTCAGACATTGCAACGTAACTGTAAAATTAAAAACGGATGCTATACCGTGGCTCCATGTCGGATACATTTTTTTCTGCATACACATACAGTTGTGGCCAAAAATATTGACACCCCTGCAATTCTGTCAGATAATACTCAGTTTCTTCCTGAAAATGATTGCAAACACAAATTCTTTGGTATTATTATCTTCATTTAATTTGTCTTAAATTAAAAAACACAAAAAGAATTGTCCTAAAGCCAAATTGGATATAATTCCACATCAAACATAAAAAAAGAGGGTGGACAAAAGTATTGGCACTGTTCGAAAAATCACGTGATGCTTCTCTAATTTGTGTAATTAACAACACCTGTAACTTACCTGTGGCACCTAACAGGTGTTGGCAATAACTAAATCACACTTGCAGCCAGTTGACATGGATTAAAGTTGACTCAACCTCTGTCCTGTGTCCTTGTGTGTACCACATTGAGCATGGAGAAAAGAAAGAAGACCAAAGAACTGTCTGAGGACTTGAGAAACCAAATTGTGAGGAAGCATGAGCAATCTCAAGGCTACAAGTCCATCTCCAAAGACCTGAATGTTCCTGTGTCTACCGTGCTCAGTGTCATCAAGAAGTTTAAAGCCCATGGCACTGTGGCTAACCTCCCTAGATGTGGACAGAAAAGAAAAATTGACAAGAGATTTCAACGCAAGATTGTGCAGATGTTGGATAAAGAACCTCGACTAACATCCAAACAAGTTCAAGCTGCCCTGCAGTCCGAGGGTACAACAGTGTTAACCTGTACTATCCGTCGGCATCTGAATGAAAAGGGACTGTATGGTAGGAGACCCAGGAAGACCCCACTTCTTACCCCGAGAAATTAAAAATCCAGGCTGGAGTTTACCAAAACTTACCTGAAAAAGCCTAAAACATTTTGGAAGAATGTTCTCTGGTCAGATGAGACAAAAGTAGAGCTTTTTGGACAAAGGCATCAACATAGAGTGTACAGGAGAAAAAAAGAGGCATTCAAAGAAAAAAACACGGTCCCTACAGTCAAACATGGAGGAGGTTCCCTGATGTTTTGGGGTTGCTTTGCTGCCTCTGGCACTGGACTACTTGACCGTGTGCATGGCATTATGAAGTCTGAAGACTACCAACAAATTTTGCAGCATAATGTAGGGCCCAGTGTGAGAAAGCTGGTTCTCCCTCAGAGGTCATGGGTCTTCCAGCAGGACAATGACCCAAAACACACTTCAAAAAGCACTAGAAAATGGTTTGAGAGAAAGCACTGGAGACTTCTAAGGTGGCCAGCAATGAGTCCAGACCTGAATCCCATAGAACACCTGTGGAGAGATCTAAAAATGGCAGTTTGGAGAAGGCACCCTTCAAATATCAGGGACCTGGAGCAGTTTGCCAAAGAAGAATGGTCTAAAATTCCAGCAGAGCATTGTAAGAAACTCATTGATGGTTACCGGAAGCGGTTGGTCGCAGTTATTTTGGCTAAAGGTTGTGCAACCAAGTATTAGGCTGAGGGTGCTGTGAGAATCATGTGGGAATAGTGGATGAGGGCAGGTATATCTCGCCCAGATTCCTTTCCTATGTGGCCTAGTCTGGTCAGTATCGCACCTGCTTGCTAATGAATAATGGGAGGTGGATATAAAAGGATGCCAGGTGGTTGTGTGAGTGTCTCAGCCTGGGAACACAGAGAGCCTGTCTGTGTGAGAGACACATGTGAGTGAAAGCAGTGCCCACTGCAACTGTGGTTTGGCTGGACGGGAGAAGCCTGCCAGTTGGTAGTTAGGTTGTCCATTGTTTAGTTAGTGCCGGACAGGCAAGGATTTGTTTTATGTTTTATTTCCTTTTGCATTGCTTTCACCGTTAATAAACCTGACCCAGGGTCAGTTATACACGAATCCCAGCTCTGCGCCTGAGTTTCATGCTGAACGCACGTGACCTTTGACCCCAGCAAAGGCGATCCCGGAGTGTTTTATCACATTGTGGTGGAGAACCCGGGCATCAAGTTGCAAGCATGAGCATGGAGGACGTGGTGAAAGCGCTGGTACAGTCCACCGCCGACCAGCAAGAAGCTAATCGGGTGATGATGGCCCAGCTGAAGAAGTTGGTGGACATGTCAGCTACCGATCATTCGCTTCTCAAGCAGGTGGCGCAGCGCCTGGCAAGCTTACCTGAGGTTAACCTGGAAGCAGAGTCGAGAGTGATTCACATGAGTCGGTACTGGCAGAAGATGACGACCGAAGATGACGTCGAGGCATACCTGACCACGTTTGAACGGACGGCGGTGCGAGAAAAATGGCCGAAGGCACGATGGGCCGGCCTGATTGCCCTGATTCTTTCCGGTGAGGCCCAAAAGGCGTATTATGACTTGGAACCTGAAGCTGCGCAGGACTTTGACAAATTGAAAGCCGAGATCTTGGCCCGGCTGGGAGTGACGACCGCTGTCCGTGCACAGAGAGTGCATCAATGGACTTATCAGTCGGATAAACTACCGCGGTCACAGATGTTCGACCTGATCCACGTGACGAAGAAGTGGCTACAACCCGAGGTGTTGACAGCGCCAGAGATAATCCAGAGAGTCGTCATGGACAAGTACCTGAGAGCTCTACTGCCAGCCCTGAGGAAGTGGGTAAGCCATGGAAATCCTACGACGGCAGATCAACTGGTGGATCTGGTTGAACGTTACTCCGTGGCGGAAGGACTCCGAGACGACGCTACCCCACCTCGTTCTTCATCATCTCCACGTGGAACCGGTAAGACTGTTCCAGGGAGTAGGGGAGATGGAAAAATCCCTAAGACAGTGGGGGAGGAAAACGGGACTGCCCGCACTGCGAGGCCGAGAGTAACGAACTATGGTCTAAGCAAGGGGCCCGTTTGGGTGTTTCCGCTGCCAAGAGATGGGACATATTGCTGCGAACTGTCTGGTCACTACTGAACCCATGCAGTGCGACGTCACAGACTCTAAAAACCGTATGTCTATGGTTGCACGGGTAGTGAGTGTGAATGCCGGTCAAAAGGATGTGGAAAAACACTTGTGTTATTTAACTGTTGATGGCAAAAATGTGGTGGCATTGTTAGACTCGGGAAGTGTGGTGACTCTGGTGAAGGCCAGTCTGGTGTCAGCCCCGACTGGACCATCAGACAAATTTTCTGTAACGTGTGTGCATGGAGACACCTGTTCGTACCTCACCACTGTCATATGCATTACTACTTCCTATGGGTCTGTGCAACATAAAGTGGGACTCGTCCCGGCGTTATTGCATGATGTTATCCTGGGCCGGGATTTTCCCCACTTCTAGCAATTGTGGGAGAGTCAGTTGATGCCCTCGGGTAATAGTGTACATGATTCTTCTCCCAGGGCGCGTGTGGGTCCCGAACCCCTGGAAGAGGTCTCCCCGGAAGACTCGGGGGAAGAGTCTGCGGGAAATGACCTGCAGTTCCCGTTTTCAGTCATGGCGGGTGATACGGAGGAGATCGGGGAAGAGGAGGAGGCCGACAGCCGTCCACCTCCCAGTTTGCCGGATTAAGAAGTTCAGAAAGATGACTTCCAAAGCGAGCAAATAAAGGATCCTACCCTTTCTCAGGCTAGGACAAATGTAAAAGTGATAAATGGGGTACCTGTAGAACCTGGCTCTAGGCTGGCATATCCTTACATGGTTCTGGAGAATGATTTACTCTATCAGATAGAGAAAAAGGGGGAAGATACGGTGCAACTATTAGTCGTGCCAAAACCCTACCGGCGGCAGGTGCTGGACCTGGCCCACGGACATGTGATGGGAGGTCACCTGCGTGTCCAGAAAACCACCGAAAGGATATTACACTGTTTTGTTTGGCCAGGCATGCATCACGATGTTCGTGTATATTGTGAGTCTTGTCCTGACTGCCAAGCCTCTGCACCTAAGCCCCGGTTCTGTAGCCCTTTGGTACCCCTACCTATTATTGAAGTCCCGTTTGAGAGGATTGGGATGGATTTAGTTGGGCCCCTTCCACGGTCTGCACGTGGACACCAACATATCCTGGTCATCTTGGATTATGCCACTCGTTACCCGGAGGCCATACCTTTGCGTAACACGGCCACCAAGACGATTGCCAAGGAACTGGTGCATGTGTTTAGTCGGGTCGGTATACCAAAACAGATACTCACCGACCAGGGGACCCCCTTTATGTCCAGGGTAATGAAGGAGCTCTGCCGATTGTTACAAATCGAACCGTTACGCACATCCGTGTATCACCCTCAAACGGGTTGGTCGAACGGTTCAATAAAACTCTGAAGCAGATGCTGAGAAAGGCGATAGACAAGGATGGGAAGAACTGGGACTATTTACTTCCGTATTTGCTTTTTGCCATCAGGGAAGTGCCCCAGTCTTCCACGGGGTTCTCGCCTTTCGAGTTATTGTACGCCCGACGTCCTCGCGGACTGTTAGACGTTGCAAAAGAAACCTGGGAGGGTCAGGTCACTCCGTTTAAAACGGTGATAGATCACGTCACACAAATGCAGGACCGTATTGCGGCTGTTATGCCTATCGTCAAAGAACACATGATGCAGGCTCAAGGAGCCCAAAAAAGAATCTATGATAGGGGCGCCAAGATCCGTACGTTTGCACCCGGAGTTAGGGTGTTGATCCTGGTTCCCACGGTGGACAGTAAGTTCCTGGCAAAGTTGCAGGGCCCCTTTGAGATTAAGGAAAGAGTTGGTGGAGTAAACTACAAAGTATACCAGGCAGGTAAACGGAAACCTGAACAGATTTATCATGTAAATCTGATAAAACCCTGGAAAGATCGGTCTGCCTTGTCAGCGGAGCTGGCCCGTCCCGTCTGCTCGCATACCGTACCGGAGGTACGGGTTGCAGAGACTCTCTCGGAGCGGCAAAAGACTGAGGTCAGGCAGTTTCTACTTCACAACCAAAAGTTTTTCTTAGAAAAACCCGGGCAGACTACGCTAATGAAACATGACATCGTAACGGAACCTGGTGTCACAGTTCACGTAAAGCCCTACCGAATCCCGGAAGCGCGCTGTGAAGCCGTTTCCCGAGAAGTGAAGGCAATGTTAGAGTTAGGTGTCATTGAGGAATTGCACAGTGCTTGGTCCAGCCCGATTGTGCTAATTCCTAAACAGGACAGCACCATCCGGTTCTGCAATGACTTCAGGAAACTGAATGCGGTCTCAAAATTTGATGCCTACCCTATGCCCAGGATCGACGAGTTAATAGATCGGTTAGGAAAAGCCCGGTATATTACGACCCTAGACCTAACAAAGGGGTACTGGCAGATCCCTCTGGCGGAGGCTGCCAGAGAAAAGATGGCATTTGCTACCCCAGAAGGTCTAATTCAGTATGTGTATATGCCGTTTGGACTGCACGGAGCACCGGCGACCTTCCAGAGACTGATGGATCGAGTCCTGAGGCCACATAGGCAGTACGCTTCGGCCTATTTGGACGACATTGTCATTTACAGCTTGGACTGGGAGACTCATCTCCAGAAAGTGCAAACTGTGATTGACGACCTGTGGGAGGCAGGTCTAACCGCGAACCCCAAGAAATGTCACATCGGGCTAGAAGAAGCCCGGTATTTGGGGTATGTAATTGGGAGGGGTGTTGTTAAACCCCAGGTTGATAAGATTCAGGCGGTTCAGGACTGGCCACAACCTGTCAACAAGAAGCAGGTGCAAGCCTTCCTGGGGATCGCCGGCTATTATCGCCGGTTCATACCCAATTTTGCAGCCATCGCTACCCCCCTGACGGATCTTACAAAAGGGAAAGACTCCGTCATGATTAAATGGAGTTTAGCGGCTGAAGAAGCCTTCCATAGCCTAAAACAGGCACTTTGCTCTCAGCCCGTACTGGTGACTCCGGACTTCCGCAGCGAGTTTGTGGTACAAACGGATGCTTCTGATACCGGTATCGGGGCCGTACTCTCACAAGTGAGGGACGGAGTGGAACACCCAGTCCTCTATCTCAGCAGGAAGCTGAATAAACAAGAGCAAAGGTATGCAGTCGTAGAAAAAGAGTGCCTCGCCATTAAGTGGGCTCTAGAGATCCTCAAATATTACCTGGTGGGCCGAAAGTTCAGGCTGATCACTGACCATGCCACTCTCAAGTGGATGCACTTGAACAAGTAACGGAATAGCCGGGTGACACGGTGGTTCCTTGCCCTGCAGGCCTACACTTTTACGGTGGAGCACCGCCCAGGGGTACAGATGGGAAATGCAGATGCCCTGTTTGGCGGGTGTCATTGCTCGACCGGAGTGGTCTGAGCAGAGGGGGGATATATGTGAGAATCATGTGGGAATAGTGGATGAGGGCAGGTATATCTCGCCCAGATTCCTTTCCTATGTGGCCTAGTCTGGTCAGTATCGCACCTGCTTACTAATGGATAATGGGAGGTGGATATAAAAGGATGCCAGGTGGTTGTGTGAGTGTCTCAGCCTGGGAACACAGAGAGCCTGTCTGTGTGAGAGACACACGTGAGTGAAAGCAATGCCCACTGCAACTGTGGTTTGGCTGGACGGGAGAAGCCCGCCAGTTGGTAGTTAGGTTGTCCATTGTTTAGTTAGTGCCGGACAGGCAAGGATTTGTTTTATGTTTTATTTCCTTTTGCATTGCTTTCACCGTTAATAAACCTGACCCAGGGTCAGTTATACACGAATCCCAGCTCTGCGCCTGAGTTTCATGCTGAACGCACGTGACCTTTGACCCCAGCAAAGGCGATCCCGGAGTGTTTTATCACAGTGCCAATACTTTTGTCTGGCCCATTTTTGGAGTTTTGTGTGAGACGATCAATGTTTTGCTTTCTGCTTCATTCTCTTTTGTGTTTTTTAATTTAAGATAAATTAAATGAAGATAATAATACCAAAGAATTTGTGTTTGCAATCATTTTCAGGAAGAAACTGCGTATTATCTGACAGAATAGCAGGGGTGTTAATACTTTTGGCCACAACTGTAGACTTGAATGGGTCTAAAATACAGTGTACTCATGTGAACATGCCCTTGGCCAAACATTTTTTATGCATTCAGTTGAAACAAAGTGCAATGATAGCATTATATCTGCATGCAACGATCGCCCCCTAGGGGTGGATGCAGACATTACATTTTATTATCAAATGTAGAACTTGAGATCAGAAAAACAGAACTCTGAGGATAAATATGTGCACTAACTTGGAATTAAGATGAGAGTAAATGTCATTTTATTTATCTATTTTTTTTTTGATAAATCATTAGTACATATGAGAGTAAACTTGGCAAACTGTCATATTACAGAAATCTGCTTCTTTCTCCTCCTGGACTGATCTTTCTTCTTAATTCACAGGTAAAATCTGTCTTCAATAATGGGAAAATCTGTATTCTCTGAGATAGGATATGACAGTTAGTGCTTATAAAGTTCTATGGAGATCTGCAACCGAAGTCTGAGCAGAAAGTCTGTCTCCGCCTCCAACTCCTCCATAAACCTTTAAAGCACCAACTGTCATCTCCTATCTCAGTAATGTAAATCTGTCTGTCTCAGCACGGCCCCACTTACTTTGCACAGGTCCCCTGTATAGTGGATTGCTCTGTACAGAAATGCTATGAAGCTATTTCAGTGCAGACCTCAGCCCCTTGTCCCCAGGACTGGTTTGGCACCCGCTGATTCTAAAGTGATGGCAATAACCATCCAGTTGCTCTAGGAAGAGGCTCTATAGTGGCAACATATTCTGTACGGAGTTCACTAATTCCTGACTCCTCTGGGGTTCACAACCAGCGTTCCCCATCTCAATCACAGGCTTATGGGTCAGTTCTTCAGAACCACAGAAGATTGACAGTTTGGGCCTGTGACACTGATGAGCCTCTGGGCTACACTAAGCACTTCCCCATGCTGTAAGCAGAGGCAGCGTTACCTCTGTAGTATCAGAATAGCACAGAGACTCTGAAGCAGGTTGGCTCCAGAGGTCCGGGAAGCTACAGAACAGCACTTGCCAGATCTATAGTAAAGAGCTCGTAAGTGCTGCGCTACTTGCCTGGGTAACCAGCCACTAATGACACAGCAGTGATCAGAGCTCGCTGAGATCGATGCTGTTTAACCACTTACAGAGACATTTAAATGGCTTGTTTGCTTGGGTGCTTGTGCAATGGCTCCCAGTGGCGATCAACCAATTCAACTGGGGTCCTGCTGAAGCCCCCACCCCCACCATGGCTGGCATCTTAGTTCTCATGTGAAGCTCAGCCTTGGGCTTTACTTTATAAGAGAACATCAGTTTTACCATAAACTTCCAAACTTCTAATACTGCAGTATCCTTTAAGGCCACGTTCACACGTTCATTATTTGGTCAGTACTTTACATCAGTATTGTGAAGGGTTAATCCTAAAATCAGAGCTGAAGTTTCGTTTTGTCCATTCTCTGAAGGTTTCGTTTCTTCATTTTTGTTGCTGTAAGATAAATTTTTATAATTGGCATGGGCTGTCATGAAACCAGACTGTTCCCATCTGTACAAGATAAGGGAGGCGGGAGTGTAAAACTCTGAAGAATATGCCATTATACTACTTTCTATTTGGATACGGACATATATGTAGTTTCCGGTTTTCTTGCAATATTATTGGCTTACAAAGTGAAATGATGCTATTGGTACTTGAGAACCTTGCATAATTAAGCAAAAGATTATAAAAGATGTGACTAAAATAAAGGGTCTTAGTGATCTGCCTCGATCCTCCCGTTCAGAGACCCCAGTCTCCGTGTGGTCATTTGAGTTGCTAGCAACACTGGAATAATTTGGACATCACTGGCTCAACCATGAAGGGTTAATTTAGCCCTCCCAAAATAGCTACCTCAACAGTGGCACGCAACGTGGGGCCCCCGAACAGGGACGCCTCTGCCCCCGGAGGACAACAACACAAAGGACCCTTGGAGCGGACACAGGTGCTGGAAAATTGGGACTGATCACCCCCCACGGCAACCACGGTAAGTTGGCAGTTATACTGTTCAGACTGACCGTTGGTGTGGTTTTCCTGTGCTTGTTGCTGCAAAGAGGATCTGAAGTTTGTCCCCTGGTGGGGTGATTCATGGGTGGAATCATATAGAGGTGTAGTCCCGTTGGGGGCCCAGTGCTCGAACCGTACCTCATAAGGGACGGACACCCTGGATTGACCAGTGATTGTGGCTCTCTTTATAGTCAAAATATCCTGAAATTCCCGATCATTATTAGTAATTGGGCGTGGTGAAGTGGTCAAAGACTGGGTAGGATACGTAACTCAGGTATATATAGATAGAGATATATAACCAGAGGTGTCCGGAGGGATAGTCTGAGACGTCCTCCTCCTTTCACTGAGTACCGCGAATTTTGGGCTTCCCAGAGGGGGTTGACCCTGTGGAACAGAGACTGAAATGGCCGCTCCAGATCTGTGCACAATTTGTCAGGATATTTAGCTCTAAAGGAGAGAATTATGTTTCTGTGGAAGAAAAAGAAAAGTTTGGAATTGTGTGAAGGATCAGATACTGTTAGTCTTATGATTCAAAGACGAGGAAAGAAATTTGTCAGGAATGCAAAAAAAAAATATTTTCGATTCTGGGATTTCCTAAGGGCGGGAGGCTACAGCCTACGCAATGGGACGAAGGAGTTAAAAAAAAAAAGAAATAAAGGGAGGTTGACTGATGATGGATTACTTAAAGGCGCTGAGGAATTCCGTGGCTTGGCACATGAATTGTATAATGAAGGTTATGTGGACATTGAACAGCAAGTGAATTCTGATTGTTTCTGTTACTGCTATGTTGAAGAAGGAAAATTGTCTATTACTATGTCAGGGACGGGATGTATTGTGGTTCAAGAAAGTGACTGTGGTGTGAGAATGTGATTGATTAAAGAAGGAACTAAGATCCAGACAATGTGTCAGGCAGTCGAATAGTTAAAAGTGATGATTTGAAACAAGAAGTTTCCCTGCTAGATGATAAGGTCCCTCCCCAGGAAATCAAGCCTCTCCTCCCGACTGTAAGCTCTGTGCCCCTTAACCCTAGGGCACCGATGTATCCTGGACTAACGAAACTCAGTATGCCCCCACTCTATGATCCTGCCGGGTGGATCTGTGCTGTATGTGGAGTTACTAATCCTCAGTGGAGAGAGGTCTGTTATAATTTGTTATAATTGTGGCACAAGAAGACTGGGTGTTGCAGCCCCCACCTTTCCGTTGTTGAATGCTGACGGTACCTATTATCATCCGCAGCCAGCCTCAATCCCCGTTCACCCGATCCAGAGGAAAAAAAAAAAGTTTTCAGAAGACTTTAACCTGCTCTGTTCAGGAGAGAGAGAGAGAGAAAGAAAAAAAAAAAAGCAATCTAGCAGCTGCAGCTGCTTCAGTACCCCCTCCCATCTTAGCCCACACCATATCCCCCTTCGCCCCCACCGCAGCTGCAAGCACACAGTGTGCCCTTCAGCCCACACAGCAAACTCTCGCCCCCCCTCAGACTTCAGCTAGTGGGAACCCTGCTCCTCAGCCCCTCCCTGCTAATTCTCGTTACTGCTCAGTTTGTGATCTCTCCCACATGTCCAGTAAATTTATTAGGGGCAGATTTATTATCACAGTTCTGCTCCAGAATACAATTCCAAGATGATGGTCAGATGGTTTTTTTGTTATATAATCCCTATGTAAAGACAGTGAGGAAATCTGTATTTTGCATGCCCTTCCTACAGTTATGATGGCCCTGATAGCCCAGATCCACCCCCAATATTGCCTGAGGATCAATGACTCACCCCATACCTCTCAGAGATACCATCTAAACTCTGGTCAAAAGGGCCAAATGATATAGGGAAAATGCCTGTAGAACCAGTAAAAGTGTTTCTCAAACCTGGTGCCTAATCCTCATACTCTTTTGTCCCAAATACCCCAGGATGCTGCTTGGTTTACAGTTATTGATCTTAGGCTAGTTTCACACTTGCTTTTTTTTGCAGCGCGTTTTTCCCGCAAAAAAACGCATTGAAAAAACGCATACATAAGCATACAACTGCTGCATTTTTTTCAAGCATTTTTATGAGCATGCATGAAAAAAACGCAGCGTTTTTATGCGTTTGTATGCGTTTTTAGCGCGTTTTTACCGCGTTTGCGTTTTTTTCCAACATTTTTAGGTGGCCCCTCACACTACCCAAACCATGACTTTACTAACCCTAACCCTGACCCTGACCCTAACCCTAACCCTGACCCTAACCCTAACCCTAACCCTGACCCTAACCCTTAACCAAATCATACTTAACCCTAACCCAAACCCTAAACCCTAACTAACCCTAACCCTAACCCTAACCCTGACCCTAACCCTAACCCTAACCCTGACCCTAACCCTGACCCTAACCCTAACCCTAACCCTAACCCTAACCCTGACCCTAACCCTAACCCTAACCCTGACCCTAACCCTTAACAAAACCATACTTAACCCTAACCCTGACCCTAACCCTAACCCTAACCCTAACCCTAACCCTAATCCTGACCCTAACCCTGACCCTAACCCTAACCCTAACCCTAACCCTGACCCTAACCCTTACCCAAACCATACTTAACCCTAATCCTGACCCTAACCCTGACCCTAATCCTTAACAAAACCATACTTAACCCTAACCCTGACCCTAACCCTAACCCTGACCCTAACCCTGACCCTAACCCTAACCCTAACCCTGACCCTAACCCTTAGCCAAACCATACTTAACCCTAATCCTGACCCTAACCCTGACCCTAATCCTTAACAAAACCATACTTAACCCTAACCCTGACCCTAACCCTAACCCTGACCCTAACCCTAACCCTAACCCTGACCCTAACCCTAACCCTAACCCTAACCCTGACCCTAACCCTTAACAAAACCATACTTAACCCTAATCCTGACCCTAACCCTGACCCTAACCCTTAACCAAACCATACTAAACCCTAACCCTGACCCAAAACCCAACCCTAACCCTGACCCTGACCCTAACCCTAACCCTAAACCCCCTTAACTAACCCTAACTCTAACTCAAACCCCTAAATTCCATGGTTAAAAAAAAAAACGCATATGCAAAAAAACGCTTACATGAGCATGCCAGTGCGCACATATGCGCATCCATAGGCTATAATGGCCATTTTTAGCGCAAAACGTGCGCATATGTGCGCATGCGCTTTTTTGCAGGGCCAAAAAATGCAACATGATGCGTCTGGAAAATCCAATCGCACACCCCAAAAAAACGCAGCGCATGAAAATCGCATACATGCGCTTACAAGCGCGCAGGTATGCGCACCCATGTTAAATATAGGGGAAAAAACGCATGCGCAGGTTAGCGTTTTTTTCCAGCGCTAAAAAACGCAAATGTGAAACCAGCCTTACCAATGCCTTCTTTAGCATTCTGTTACACCCAGGCTGCCAGTTTCTATTTGCATTCACTTAGTAGGAACGACAGTTAATATGGACAGTTATGCCACAAGGGGCCCAAAACAGTCCCAACCAGGTTGCAAAATAAATATGAGCAGGTGTCTTTTGCCATTTCTGCCACTGTTAGCCTCCTTAAGTATCTGGCAGCACTTAACTGTCGGGTTTCGGCCTCAAGACTTCAGTTCTGCCTTGGTCAAGTGATTCTTGGGTCACTGTCTCCTTCAGGGTACCAGACACCTCGCAGAACAAAGAAAAATAGCTGTCAGCTCCCTTCCTTTCCCAAAAGATGAAACTTAACTCCAGCGTTTTCTTGGATTATGCACTTATTTTTGTCAGTGGATACCAGATGCATCCCGCATAATGCAACCCCTTTACAACACTTTGAAAGACGGTATAATGAACTATAAGGAAAGATGGCAGTGATGAGGATTTTCTCCAACATGATTGTTCCCAACTTCTGACAGAAGAAACAGCTACTCCACCAAATGCCAGTGAGAATCCACTCCCAAATCCTGATCTGGTGTTATACACGGATGGTTCAAGATATGCTGATGGGTTTGATAGATTCCACACCGGATATGCTGTTACCACAGAGGACACTGTAGTGCACGCAGCTGCACTCCCGCCTTCACAGTCAGCACAAGAAGCAGAACTCCAGGCTCTGACTACTGCATGTACTTTGGCCAAGAACAGACGGGCTAATATATACACGGACTCACGGTATGCATTTGGTATTGCTCGCGATTTTGGGGCTCTATGGGCCAATCGAGGGTTTATTACTACTGCCGGAACCCCAGTGAAAAATACTGAAGCTGTTAAAACCCTCATGGACTCGATCAAATTACCTACTCAGGTGGCTATTATCAAAGGCGCACGGTCCTAGGAACAGCCCACAGACTGTTGGCAACATATTTGCGGATATGCAAGCAAAAGCCGCTGCTCTCTTACCCGTTGAACCAACCATACCAACTATGGCGACCACACGCTCTCAGCGTAAACAGTTACAAGAAGCACTGACCCTACAAGAACCTGATGATCTACAACAGACTGAAGTTTTCTGTCGGACCCCGCGAGACCGCTTAATGACGATGCAGAGAATGTCTCCAAAGGAAGAGGTGAAGCAATGGAAGACTGATGGGGCATGAATGGATAATGGTCTCTGGGAAAAGGACCGACTTGTGTGTCTCCCTAAGCGGATGTATCCTGCTATTGCCACATGGGCACATGGACCTACACATCGAGGAAAGAATCAGGCCCTCGCACTGGTGCAAAAATGCTACTGGGCCCCGGTTCTCCAGTTGGCCGGAAGCATTCCCTGTTACCAACATGACTGCAAAAACTACAGCGAAGAAACTGGTGATGGAAGTTATATGCAGATATGGGGTTCTAGAAGTTGTTGAAAGCGATCAAGGTCCGGCCTTTTCTTCTCATGTGTACCAAGAAGGTCTGACAGTGCTTGGATCCACTGTAGCCCTCCATACTCCGTACCACCCACAATCCAGTGGGAAAGATGAGAGGTTGAATGGCACACTGAAGGGACAATTGACCAAAATGATGCAGGAGACTACGGCTCCATGGCCAGAGCTCCTACCCATTGTACTATACCACATTCGTACTACCCCTATTGCAAAATATGGCCTGTCCCCATATGAGATATTGTTTGGTGCTAGGCCCCCAGTTGCAAATTTCCAGCCCCAGCAGTTATCAGAAGAAACTGATCGTGCTGTTCAATATGTTATTCTGCTTAGTAAAAATCTTGCTAATACCTATGCTCTAGTTTTCTTTTCCAGATTCAGCAGAAACCGACACCTGTTATAACCTGAAGCCAGGTGATTTGGTAGTCGTGAAGAGGCATGTCAGGAAGCACGGACTAGAACCATTGTATGACGGTCCCTATGAAGTCCTCCTCATCACCCAACAAGCCAATATCAAATAAAAGGGGCATAATGTTTTGGTTTTTCGCATTTTCCATATTAGTATTGGTAGAAGTTAAAGTTAAAGTTAGAAGATATTCAAAGACTCAGAGATCAATACGATAAAGACAATGATTGTAATAATGACAGTTGGTGGTCAGATACCTTCTCCTTTCTCAATCCAGCCAATTGGTTTAAGGGAATAGGGGGCTGGGTAGCTGGGATCGTACAAAGCTTGTTACACATTGCTGCCTGTATCCTTGTTGTATATGTGATACTAAAACTTGTTCTTTGGTGTATTTCTGTATGTATTAGGAAATTCTACACTAAGCCAGCTAATGATGATACCAAAGGCGTCGTTGCCCCTGCTCTTCTCTGCACTGATCTCAAAAGGCTACTTGATGAAGATGTTGAAGCCAAGCACATGCCTACCTACAAAAGATCCCCACCACCGTCATCAAAAATTGCTATTCGTGAACTGCAGTATACAGGGGGACGGGTGCGCCACGACAGCCATGACTGATAACACGGCATCAGCCATGTGAAGACCAGTACCCCTCAAGCTGTTAGCTTGGGATAGCACCTCTGATGCTGCATATGTGTTAAAACAATTTATCTAGGGGGAATGTGAAGGGTTAATACTAAAATCAGAGCTGAAGTTTCATTTTGTCCATTCTCTGAAGGTTTCGTTTCTTCATTTTTGTTGCTGTAAGATAAATTTTTTTAATTGGCATGGGCTGTCATGAAACCAGACTGTTCCCATCTGTACAAGATAAGGGAGGCGGGAGTGTAAAACTCTGAAGAATATGCCATTATACTACTTTCTATTTGGATACGGACATATATGTAGTTTCCGGTTTTCTTGCAATATTATTGGCTTACAAAGTGAAATGATGCTATTGGTACTTGAGAACCTTGCATAATTAAGCAAAAGATTATAAAAGATGTGACTAAAATAAAGGGGCTTAGTGATCTGCCTTGATCCTCCCGTACAGTGACCCCAGTCTCCGTGTGGTCATTTGAGTTGCTAGCAACACTGGAATAATTTGGACATCACTGACTCAACCGTGAAGGGTTAATTTAGCCCTCCCTAAATAGCTACCTCGACAGTATTTGTAAGACGAAATCAGGTGTAGGACAATCAGAAAAAGGAAACTAAAAACACGCCACCTCCTCTGTACTTTTAACCCACTCCGGATTTTGGCTTACAAATACTGATGTGAAATACTGACCGAATACTGAGCGTGCGAATGTATTCACACCCAAGCCTGTTTTCAGTTTTATGACCAGGTCAAAGTTTACAATTCTGACCAATGTCACTTTATGTGGTAATACAGGTGCTTCTCACAAAATTAGAATATCATCAAAAAGTGAATTTATTTCAGTTCTTCAATACAAAAAGTGACTCTCCTATATTCTATAGAGTCATTACACACAGAGTGATCTATTTCACGGGTTTATTTCTGGTAATGTTGATGATTATGGCTTACAGCCAATGACAACCCAAAAGTCATTATCTCAGTAAATTAGAATAATTAAGAAAAAACATCTGATTATTATGAGAATACTGGAAAAATCTCCTGCCCACAATAATTCCTCTGTGCAAGGGCCTCATTAAAGATGGTGTGTAAAATAAGGTCATTGACTTTAGAGAGAAAACATTTTTCTCGATTAATAATCCATCTATTCCTTTATTATCATTTACCTAAAGTCCATAAAGATAAGATGGGTTCCAAAATCACACCGGCTTATGCAAATCTGTTTATAGGTGTGTATAAAGATTTATTTATCATCAACAGTCTTTGGAATTAACACATTATCATGTACAAGAGATACATTGATGATATGTTTTTTTTTATATGGGATAACACAGAAAATAATATTCTACTATTCACTTACTATAGAAATACAAATGACTGGGGATTGGTATTTTCTCCCCTTCATGATCCTCACTGTATCAATTTTCTGGACATCACCGTTTTTTGTGAGGGTAATAATATTTTACTTTTTTTAAAGAGGTTGACACCAATAGTTATATTCACTACAGGAGTGGACACGACAGTAAATAGCTCACTAATATTCCAAACAACCAATTAGGAAAAACTGCAGTCGAATAGAGGATTTTAAAATGCAAGCCTCCGTTCTGCATGAGAGATTCAAGGCCCAAAAATATCCAAAAGACCTAGTTAATAGGACATATACAAATTTATAGAAAACAAACCAGGAAATTTTACTTACTGTACATACAAGAAAAATACAAAACAGACACAAAATATATGTCTAATTTTATCACCCAATTTAATCAAAACCGCAAAGAAATACAGGATATTTTTTAAATGAATTTGCATATCTTGCTGAATGTCTAGCGGTGGACACCGCGTCGGTGTAGGCAACACTCTTCCTCCACTGCATTCCACAGGCATACTACAAATAGTAAATATATACTCACTTCTTCTCTTCCTCTTTAAGCAGTTGGACTGACGAAGGTCCGTGTGAGACCGAAACGTCTCATATTGATTTGACTGCACTGAAATTACTTCTGGATTCCACTAATAAGTTGAGTGCCAAGTTTTATTGTCTTTATAAACGGGCAGCATGATGGCTCAGTGATTAGATCTGTACGGTGGTTCAGTGGTTAGCATTGTAGCTTTGCATCACTGGAGTCCTGGGTCCAAATCCCACCAAGGAGTTTGTATGTTCTCACCGTGTTTGTGTGGGTTTCCTCTCACGTTCCAAAGATGTACCGATAGGGAATTCAGATTGTGAGCCACATCATGGACAGCAATGATAATGTGTGCAAAACTGTAAAGCGCTGCGGAATATACTGGCGCTATATAAAAATAAAGATTATTAACTAAAAACCACTAATTGTGTAACCTCTAATGCTACCAGAGAAAAATTCCCTATCAAACAATACTTGAATTGTAATACGGATTTTGTCATTTATGTCATAGATTGTAATTGTGGGAAATGATATGTTGGTAGGACCACCCAACCTTTACACTGCAGATTACACTCTCATAGGCATAATATATATAAAGGTTTCCTTCGGCACGGGCTATCTAGATATTGCACTCTTTTTCACGATAAAAAATCTGAGGATCAGCCTTTTAGAACAAACAAATCCCAGCAAACACACCAGATCGTATTCAAAAACTAAATAGGAAAGAAATATACTGGATTTACAGGTTAAATACTCTGAAACTGCATGGATTAAATGAAATATCAGAGGGGTTTTTTATAACTTTTTTATAACTTTTTAATTACATATATTTTATCTCTTAATTTTTTTTCCTTTATTGATTGATTAAATATTAAATAAGGGTGATTTTTTTTCCGAATATATTATTATATAAGATCATACCGATATGTGCTGTTTCATTGGTATATTCCTATAGGCTTGTGCGTATATTTGTATGTGTGTCTATTTGTAATAATTATTGTACCTCTGATTTCACTGAAAATATACCCAAAAGTTTTTTATGTTACAATAATATCTCATGTGGAATAAGCTGCACCATATTGTGATATATCCTTATTATCATGTACCAATGGTTGTTTCCACTTCTGTACCATGTCCATTATTGTTTCCCACACTGATTTGCCTTTTCTTTATCGCTTCCGATGTGGCTGTGGCTCAGAATGTTAGTGCGTGGCTCTAGCGCAGCTGTAAGGAGATAGACCGGACCACGGGTACCTGTATACCGGGTCTGGAACTATGAAGGCTGCATCCTCTGTTCCCGGGGGGAAGCCTGAGTGGGGCGGACCTTTCCCTGCTGTTTGGGGGAAGTCTGAGTGAGGAGGACCTTCCTGAGGACGGAGAAGAGTGGGGAGAGCCAGGAAAAGGCGCTCAGCGTCGGGGGCATAAAAGGAAAAAGTGCGCGAAGTGGGGCAGTCTGGCGCCGGCGGAGAGCAGCACAGAGAGCAGCACGCAGAGCGGTGAGCAACGCGCGCTGCTTACCCCACCAGAGAGTACTGGTGTGGCGACGGGCCATATAGAAGGAGTCCCCGTCGCCTGCACAGAGAGCCGTGCAGAGCAGAGCTATGCCAGCAGAGCGGAGCTGTGCAGAGCCGTGTTAGCAGAGCAGAACCGTGCAGAGCTGTGCACACAGAGTAGAGCCGAGACTGGTGTTGCAGCAGCGAAAGAGAGGAGTGCTCCGTCCGGGGAGCACCAGCCCCACACAGACCAGCAACCGCTGTCGCCCTCCTCTAACCACGGGGACCAGAGGAAGAGAGACGGGCAGTGTGTGCCCAGTGACCGACATAAAGCCAGGTGCCAGAAGCTTCAGGATCGTGAGTACCGTGCGTGTGTCACCTGAAAGAGACCGGGAGCGAGACCATAACCTACACCCTGACTGTGCTAGTAAATCTCGTACCCAGACACTTTTGACTTGACCATTGAATACTTGCAGACCCGCTTTTGCCTCGTACAGGACTCTGGCCCTCACCATTGTTTAGCCACCACAGTATATGGACTAGGGGCAGTGTAAGGTACCGGAGACCGACCACTGTCACCAGAAGACGGGATATTGTTGTGTGCTGGACCCCATTATTAAGGACACTGCGTCGGCCGTTGCCATTGAGTTCGCTGCAGGAGCTGCCGTTCAGGAACTTCCTTACTCCCGGTCTAACGAACTGCCGATATTTGAACCGTTGTTCTTCACCTCAAGTTATCCATTGTCTTTATGTACTGTTTGTCTACACTGTTTAACCCTTTACCTCCCAGCGTGGCGTATTCCCCTGAAAATAAACCTGTTAACCCTTGCTCTGCCTGCGTCCCTTCACTGCATCCCGCGTTCCTGCTAGTACCTTACATGGCCTCCTGTGTGTTTTATCTATGTGGATTCCCCTTGCATCCAATTTCTAATTCTCTATACCGTTTGTTATTTTTATAGTAAACTATTTGGTCGATACTCATAAAGAAATTGTACAAACATTATATTTCTTCTCTAACCGCAGTGCACAAGCTTTTTCTAGTCTTAGAATTAATTTTTTCCCTCACTCCATTAGATTCTGAATATTTCCTCTCCCCCTTTTTTTTCCCATGATTTTATGTCACCATATATAAAATAATACACTTTTTTTTACTCCAGAATCTTTTTATTTAATTTTTATTTCAAATAAACTTTCATACATATATACACATTTTTTATATAGTTCTCTCCTGATTATACATTTTTTTCTTTTTTTTTTCTGTTCAACACTTTTTTCTTTTCCCCTTTTTTCTTCTTGTCTTCTTAAACAATCGTCCTATAATGTGAACAGAGATTTATACAAGTTATATTGTAATAATCATTTTCGTTTATTCCTTTTATCTTAGCACACCACATGTATGTCATGTGCCATCCCAGGTGGTACCTAACCCAACTTTGACATTTATCACATGTTCCTTTTTTTTACATTTAGCATCACATGGTTCTTTTTTTTAAATTTATCATATGATTATTTTTTTTTTTAATTTATCACACGGTTCTTTTGGCACTCACATTTGAAAGCTGCATACTGTTTTTGCTACATTTGCTATACTTGTGGCCTTTCCTAATGAAGAAGTCTTTTGTACTTTGAAACTCGGAGAATTATTATTATTTATTTTTATAGCGCCATTTATTCCATGGCGCAGTATATAAATCTCTATCCATTTGATAATCTTGGATATACGTCTCATCATTGACCAGCAAGGGCGGAAATCATCCACTAACTGCTCCTTTCTTTCCAGGACAGCGTGTGACATCAGACAATGTGACCGGAGTCTTACGCGGAATAGAGTTCTGATCACACGACCACAATGCCCGCTGCTCTAGATACAGCTGGGGATGCAGCCTGTCCTCCTATCCCGCACATGGGCACCACCGGTAGTTCAGCACTGTATCGGCCAGAAGGGAAAACTCAGCTCAACGATAGAATGATGAAACAGGAGAAATATTATTACAGCAGCTGGCAGGACTCCTAGATGTGGAGCTCAAGAAACGAAGTTAGATCACTCCTGATACTGAATATCGCAATGTGACTGTGACGTCATCCTCCTACCTGCCCTCCTATACACCCCCTACCTGCCTTCATCAGCGTATAATTGCCTATTTTTTTCATAAGAATAAAAATCAATTTTCACCACCTGACTGTATGATAATTATTAAAAACTTATGATACGGAATAGATTTTGTAAATCTTAAAATCATTCAATAAAAAATGATTTAAAAATATTACTTACTTACCTTTTTTTTCTTTAATCTCCCATTGTGAACCCAAAGCAGCAAAAAAATGGACTGAGGACCCTAAGAGGAAGACAAAAATTTGGTAAATAGCGTTTAGAATGGAGAAGAAAGGGCGAGAGGGTTAGTGAGTTTAGAAGTCAGGAACGGAGAAGGGAAATGCTTTTCTCTCACTATGGGACGTATGGATAGACATTTATATATTGGCTTCTTCCATTAAAATATACAATATAGTATAAAGATATAAAGGGAAGACACAAAGTGTATCTACCCCTAATATCAGGAGCCTCAGTGTCACAACATGTCACATACAACAATGGGGGAAGCTTTTCCTTACTTTGGTGGACGTTGCACTTTTTTGCTGCGGACACTTCTGCTGATGGAGAAATAGAAGAAATGATCACAAATAAATACCTTATAAAATAATTATCGGGAACAAGTCCTGGTCCCATAAGGACACAGACAATAAACATAATGTCTTTCCTACACATTTCTACATGATACAGATATATGGATAGATGTCATTACTGATTATTAGCTCATTGCATAAATATCACTTTCACAAGCATTTGCATGGGACTGATCTCCTGCCAGGACGAATGATTGAATACTTTTCCATCTAGAAGACAGCAATTAGGACATAAGGACGTGTCCATTAGTGGGGAGAGGTTAAGGTACCTACATGTTTATGACCTGGGTCCTGCTGGTTCTCCTAAAAAATTTTGGCATCCACCATTTCCGTTTGTGTCTGAAAAAAATCCAAACAAATGAATTAAGAACCAGAGAGTTCACATTATCATTGTGATCAGTCTATGAGGATATATACAGTGATATTATCCTGTGTAACGTCCTGCGCTTATGTCACAATGTGACGTCATCGATCTAAAGCCCAAGGTCTCGTTAGAGTAAATGCAGCCACGATCGCTCTTATTACTTACGGGATCGGCTTTGTGTCGGCGCACGCCGTCTTTACTTCTGGCCTGTGACAAAAATAAAGTTTTCATTAGAAACAGAGATACTTGTGTTTGTGTCCTAAATAAATGCAGTGACTTAAAGAGTATCTGTCAGTAGGATCAACCCTCCTAAGCCGTCTATATGGGCATACAGGTCGTGGAAAGCTGAATAAAATGATATATTGATGTCTGCGATCCGATGTCTTATTTCAGAGAAATCCATATTTTTCTTTCCTCTCCAAATTGGCCATTGGGCACTGGAAACAGTTTTCCGGATGGCCACTTTGACTACCAAGGTTGAAGATAGAAGGGCTGGTGTCTGTTTTCAGTGCCCCGTGGCCACATTGGAGCGGCATCGATAATCAGAAGAGACCAGGAGCTCAGAAAATTGTGCTTACTGTAACTCTGGTATAGGGGACCCCAAAAATCAATAGCCCCCAATATGTACATCCATGTTTTATATCCTCCTCAGTCTCTGCCCAGTGATAACAAGTCATTCATCAGTTACTAATAAATATCTAAAATCATATACAGCCCATAATATCTGTTTATGTCACTATCTCTCTACTTACAGTCTGGTGTTATCTTTGCCGCCATCTTTCTCTCCTATCTGTGGTGTTTTATGTCCCACGGACACTTCTTCCTCCTCTTCCTCACTGCTGGACACATAACATAGACTCGTTTTTTATTTGCAGTGTTTTTATAAATGAATTCAGAAAATAAAGCAAAAAAAAAAGCCCCATGCTCAGTTCGCCACATTTTGAGCAGACGTCCCATCCCCGGAACACTGAATGGTGAATAGTAAATAGTTTATTGCTCCGTGTGTGACCCTCTGTTCATTATCCCCATTTACAGGGGCAGAACTACAGCCGTGTCAGCCATATGGATTGCAAAAAGGAGAGCATGTTTGGCCTGAGAGG
The DNA here is from genome assembly GCF_039654945.1 of Dendrobates tinctorius. Taxonomy (NCBI): domain Eukaryota; kingdom Metazoa; phylum Chordata; class Amphibia; order Anura; family Dendrobatidae; genus Dendrobates; species Dendrobates tinctorius. Next base: position 80,362,947 of record NW_027361738.1, read on the forward strand.
AGGAGCGGGGAGAGAGACGATCAGGAGGAGAGCTGCACAAGTCTCCCTCTTCTGCTGGACCCTGATCATTGCAGGAGCGGAAGCTGGAGGTCACCTGACAGGTCCGAAATAGCTCTAGGCCCCTCCCTGATGTCACATTCCCGCAAGGAATCTTATAGAACGGAGGGATAGAAATGGAAAAGAACTGTATAGACGGTGCGGAAAGGCTCATAAATAAAGGATCTGACCTCATAGGTCTTTTATTTTTGGCTCCTCCATCAGTTATCATTACGTATATGCAGCCATGTTTTATACCAAGTGACTGACAGTGCCATAACTATAAGTATATAATGCTCTATATTGTATATATATATATCCCCCAATATATTTTTAGTCTCACACTCTCCACTTACCTACTGAAACTCATACTCAAAACCTCACTCTCCCAAGATGTTTCCTCCTCACTCTCGTCTTCCTCACTATTGGACACATAAAATAAGTCATGTAAATTATATATCATCTACTTTGACATCCAGATGACACAAGGTTATATAAAGGCTGGGATACGATATGGTAAGTGAAGAGTCCCGATTAACCCCTTATTGAAGGCACACTATCTCTATATGGAGCTGGCTCAAGAGTTGAGTCTGCTCCCTGCAGCGCTGGTGATGGCTCTGTTACATAGCTGGCACCCAACAGTAACCCAACAGTAACCAGGCAATTGGAGCTAACTGTGACCACAATAGCTTAACCATTTAAATGCTGCTGTGAAGTATGATAGCAGTATTAAAAAGGGGAAACTGTCATTTTGTATGGCCCTCACCACCCACGCAAAGCGATCGTAGGGTGCTAATTGGTTTACATTGCAGTTAGAGGTCTACTGGAGGCCTCCGTGTCTGCCATGTGTGATCTCCTATGACACCCGGCCTGAGCCTTTCTTCATTCTGTACCCATAACCAGTCATTCATCGGTTACTATGAAACATCTACAGGCGTGCACATCATATAATATCTGTATATGTCACTGTCTCTCTACTTACAGTCCGATGTTCTCCTCTCTGCTGTTATCCTCTTTTATCTCTGTCACTTTATCATTGATGTCATCGTCTCCTTCCTCTTCCCCTCTACTGAAGACATAACATAACCCTTTATAAGTGAGGGTTAAAGGGGTCCACGCATTGCAATCATGGTGCATCTTTTGCAATGGTTTTTCAAAATCAATGCAAAAAAGCAGCAATGAAAATTCTAATAACTTACTTGATGGATTCCACGCTCGCCCAGGCTGATTTTGTTTTTCTACATATAAAAATGTAAGTTTTATTAGAAACATTGTGATATTTAAGAAACATACAGAAAATAACATATATACAGTGTGTCTCGTTATTAACCCCTTAACGACCGCCGATACGCCTTTTAACGGTGGTAGTTAAGGGTACTTAAAGGGAATCTGTCACCCATATTAAGTAATATCATGTAAAGATATCACTAAATTGTGCGTCCCATAAGGATTCTATAAGGGCTTTTGACTCCCCCCGACCCCGCACCTTTGAGGCATAAATAACTTTTTTAGCTTGTTGGGGATGCATGCAAATCGCCGGGGCCCGATGAGTGTGGCTTAGTAGTCTTCTCCCCCCCACCTCCTTGGCTTGCTTCACGTAATCTTCGTCTGTGAATACCACAGACGCCGTTGGTTTCCACGCTTGCGCAATGTAAAGGCCCCGTCGCCTGCGCAGTATGCTTTGCCCAACTGTGGGTGAAGCATATACTGTAGTTGCTACTACGCAAGCGCCGGTATTTTCCAGCGCGGTCTATGCCCCGGAAGACTTCACATGCAGGACACACTTCCGGGGCATAGACCGCGTTGGAAAATGCCGAAGCTTGCACAGTAGTGATTATATGCTTCGCCCACAGTTGGGCAAAGCTTACTGCACAGGCGCCGGGGGCCTTTACATTGCGCAAGCGCAGAAACCAACGGCGTCTCTGGTATTCACAGACGAAGATTACGTGAAGCAAGCCGAGGAGGTGGGGGGGAGAAGACTACTAAGCCACGCCCATCGGACTGGACAGCAGCGATTTGCATGCATCCCCAACAAGCTAAAAAAGGTATTTATGCCTCAAAGGTGCGGGGTCGGGGGGAGTCAAAAGCCCTAATAGAATCCTTATGGGATGCACAATTTAGTGATATCTTTACATGATATCACTAAATATGGGTGACAGATTCCCTTTAAACCACAGCACGGCGCTGTGGAAAAAGTGTATCGCGCCACCCCGAGTTGGAGGTCATCAAAAAGGAAGAAAAATGTCACAAGCCTGCAAGGAATGTTATAGAACGGAGGGATAGAAATGGAGAACCACTTTGTAGACGGCACAGAAATGCTCATGAACAAAGGATCTGACCTCACTGGTCTTTTTTTTGGCTCCTCCATCAGTTATTATTATGTATGTGCAGCCATGTTTTATATCAAGTGACTGACAGTGCCATAACTATAAATATATAATTTTCTATATTGTATGTATATAGCCCCCATAATATATTTAGTCTCACACTCTCCACTTAACCAATCACACTCCAATTCTCACTCTTCCAAGAATTTTTCCTCCTATTCCTCCTAACTCTCATCTTCCTCTCTTTTGGACACATAAAATAAGTCATATCAATCACATATCATCTACTTTGACATCCAGATAACACAGGGTTTATAAAGATTGGGGTAAGATGTGCTGAATGAAAAGTCCAGATTAACCTCTAATTGAGGGCGCACTATCTTTGTATGGAGCGGGCTCAAGAGATGAGTCTGCTCCCCGCACCGCCGGTGATGGCTCTGTTACATAGCTGGCACCCAACAGTAACTGATGCAATTGGAGCTAGCTGTGATCGCATTACATTAACCTTTAAATGCTGCTGTGAAGTATGAGACAAGTATTAAAAAGGGGCTTTCCAACAGCGACTGTCACTTTGTATGGCCACGCAATGCGATCATAGGGTGCTGATTGATTGACATTGCAGCTAGGGGTCTACCAGAGACCTCTGTGTCTGCCATGTGTGATCTCCTACGAAGTCCAGCCTGAATCTTCTTCAGTCTGTACCCATAACCAGTCATTCATCAGTTACTATGAAACCTCTACAATCATTTACATCCAATAACATCTGTATATGTCACTAATCTCTCTACATACAGTCTGATGTTCTCCTCTCTGCTGTCTTCCTCCTTTATCTCTGTCACTTTATCATAGATGTCATCGTCTCCTTCCTCTTCCTCTCTACTGAAGACATAACATAACCCTTTATAAGTGAGGGTTAAAGGGGTCCACGCATTGCAATCATGGTGCATTTTTTGGAATGGGTTTTCAAAATCAATGCAAAAAAGAAGCAATGAAAATTCTAATAACTTACTTGATGGATTCTACGCTCGCCCAGGCTGTTTTTGTTTTTCTACATATAAAAATGTAAGTTTTATTAGAAACAGTGTGATATTTAAGAAACATACAGAAAATAACATGTATTCAGTGTGTCTTGTTATTAACCCCTTAACGACTTCCGATACGCCTTTTAACGACGGTAGTTAAGGGTACTTAAACCACAGCGTCGATAATTAACGGCGGTGTGGAAAAAGTGTATCATGCCCCCCAGAGTCGGATTTTCTCCAGGGTCTCAGCTGCCGGTGGTAGCCGAGACCCCAGAGAACATGATTCGGGTTGGTTTTTACCGACCCCGCTTTTGTGATCGCCGTTATTAACCGTTTAATTGCGACTGCAAAAAAAACAAGTTTGGTGTGCCATTTAATTTCTCTCTCCTCTGATGTGTTCACACATCAGAGGAGAGAGAAATAGGGTCCCCGATCCCCCCCGGTACCTCCCGGTGGTCCTCGGCCCGCGTGCTTCCCCTCCATGGGCGCCACCATCTTCTTCTGGGAAGAAAATGGTGGGTAATGCGCAATGCGCCTAACGAGATCTGCCGGCCGGTACCCGGCAACAATAAGATTTTTCCTATTGGTTCATTTTGGTCACTGTGATAGGGTCTATCACAGTGAACAAAATAAAAAAAAAATAGTAAATAAACCCCTCCTTTATCACCCCCATAGGTAGGGAAAAATAATGAAATAAAGAAAATATATTTATTTTCATTTTTCCATTAGGTTTAGGGTTAGAATTACGGTTAGGGTTGGAATTAGGGTTAGGGTTGGAATTAGGATTAGGGTGAGGGTTAGGGGTGTGTTGGGGTTAGGGTTTGAGCTAGAATTGAGGGATTTCCACTATTTAGGCACATCAGGGGGTCTCCAAACGCGACATGGCACCACCATTGATTACAGCCACTTTTGTCTTCAAAAAGTCAACTGGTTCTCCCTCCCTTCCGAGCCCAGACATGTGCCCAAACAGTGGTTTACCCCAACATATGGAGCATCGGCGCACTTAGGACAAATTGCACACCAACTTTGGGGGTCTAATTTCTCCTATTACCCTTGGGAAAATAAAAAAAATTGAGAGCTAAAAAATCATTTTTGTAGAAAAAAAATAATTTTTTATTTTCATGGCTTTGCGTTATAAACTTCAGTGAAGCAGTTGGGGGTTCAAAGTGCTCACCACACAAGTTTCTTGGGTGGTCTAGCTTCCAAAATGGGGTCACTTGTGGGGGGTTTCAACTGTTTAGGCACATCAGCGGCTCTGCAAACGCAACATGACGTCCACAGACAATTCCATCAAAGTCAGCATTCCAAAACGGTGCTCCTTCCCTTCCGAGCTCTCCCATGCGCCCAAACAGTGGTTTCCCCCACATATGGGGTATCAGTGTACTCAAGACATAATTATTATAAACTTCTGTGAAGAACTCGGGGTTCAAAGTTCTCACCACACATCTAGATAAGTTCCTTAAAGGGTCTAGTTTTCAAAATGGTGTCACTTGTGGGGGGTTTCCACTGTTTAGGCACATCAGGGGCGCACCAAACGCTACATGGCGTCCAATCTGAATTCCAGCCAATTCTGCATTGAAAAAGTCAAACAGCGCTCCTTCCCTTCTGAGCTGTGCCGTGCGCCCAAACAGTGGTTTACCCCAACATATGGGGTATGGGCGTACTCAGCACAAATTGCACAACAACTATGGGGGTCTAATTTCTCCTGTTACCCTTGTAAAAATAAAAATTTGGGGTCGAAAAGATCATTTTTGTGGAAAAAATATTATTTATTTTCACGGCTCTACGTTATAAAACTTCTGTGAAGCACTTGGAGGTTCAAAGTGCTCACCACTCATTTAGATAAGCTCCTTAAGGGGTCTAGTTTCCAAAATGGGGTCACTTGTTGGGGGTTTCCACTGTTTAGGCACATCAGGGGCTCTCCAAACCCAATATGGTGTCCGATCTCAATTCCAGCCAATTCTGCATTGAAAAAGTCAAACGTCGCTCCTTCCGTTCCAAGCCCTGATGTGCGCACAAACAGTGGTTTACCCCCACATATGGGGTATCAGCGTATTCAGGAGAAATTGCACAACAAATTTTGTGGTTCATTTTTTTCCTTTTACACATGTGAAAATAACAAAAAACTGGTTCTGAAGTAAAATGTAAAAAAAAGTTAAATGTTAATTTTTTCCTTCCACATTGCTTCAGTTCCTGTGAAGCATGTAAAGGGTTAAACTTCTTGAATGTGGTTTTGAGCACCTTGAAGGGTGCAGTTTTTAGAATGGTGTCACTTTTGGGTATTTTCTGTCATATTGACCTCTCAAAGTGACTTCAAATGAGAGGTGGTCCCTAAAAAAATGGTTTTGTAAATTTTGTTGTAAAAATGAGAAATCACTGGTCAACTTTTAACTCTTATAACTTCCTAACAAAAAAAATGTTGGTTCCAAAATTGTGCTGATGTAAAGCACACATGTGGTAAATGTTATTTATTAAGTATTTTTTGTGACATATCTCTCTGATTTAAGGGCATAAAAAATAAAATTTGAAAATTGCAAAATTTTAAAAATTTTCGCCATATTTCCATTTTTTTCATAAATAAACACAAGCCATATTGAAGAAATTTTACCACTAACATGAAGTACAACATGTCATGAAAAAACGGTCTCAGAATCAGTCAGATCCGTAGAAGCGTTCCAGAGCTATAACCTCATAAATTGACAGTGGTCAGAATTGTAAAAATTGGCCCGGTCATTAAGCTGCAAATTGGCTCCAAACCTAAGGGGTTAAACGCAATGACGTATGATAGCATTCAGGGGCATAACTATATAGATGAAATAGGAAAAAAATAGTTTGCTGGTATCCGAGATGAACATTTATATATAGCTATAGGGGGTGTAGAGCGAGCAGTCGCATTGGGACACCCTCATCTGCCACATATATATTCATCACTATTACTAATGGTTATGGTACCTGAGGGGCCCTATTACATATTTCACATTAGGGCCCAAGAAGTTCAAGTTACACCTCTGACTGCATCTATGTCTCATAGTGAAAAGTAGCGGAAGACTACAAACATTGAAATTCGTGGACCATGATTACACCAGTTACTTACGGCAATGGCACTTCAAAAAACGATGCAACTGATTCATTGGATCTTGAGCACCTGAAATGAAAAGAATAAAGTCCTGGTTAGAAGAATTGATACTTAGGAAGCCTACAGATAAAGTTATCTGCCGTGATGTGCACAAAGCAGTGCACTCTCTATCGGCAACAGAGCAGAGCGCACTGTCACTGCACATTATAAGATGAATTCCCAGCAATCAAAAGCGTAACTTGTGGGCGGTTGGTGCTCCTCTCTGCAAGCCAAGTATTCATCTTACAAGGTGAATTGACAGTGCGCTCTGATCTGTTGCCGGCTCATTGCTACTGATCTGATGTGGCGAGAAAGGGCAGTCTTTGTGCATAGAGCACAGTGCACATTGTGCAGGGAATAGCCCAGCCCCTGATATGGAGGTCACTGCTAATGCTTCATTACTGGAACAGTGCAGAGGCCGGGGCAGTGACCGCAGCTTCTGCCCCCTGATGATGTCATGTCTGAGTATCCCGATATGCATTGGGATTTTCACACAAAAGGTCATCAAAAAGGAAGAGAAAAAAAAGTCACATGCCTGCAAGGAATTTTATAGAATGGAGGGATAGAAATGGAGAACCACTTTGAAGACGGGCTCATGAACAAAGGATCTGACCTCACTGGTCTTTTGTATTCGGCTCCTCCATCAGTTATCATTGCATATACATAGACATATATACAGCCATGTTTTATACCAAATGACTGAAAGTGCCATAACTATAAGTATATAATGTTCTACATTGTATGTATATATCCACCAATATATATTTAGTCTCACACTCTCCACTTACCCAGTCACACTCCAATTCTCACTCTTCCATGATGTTTCCTCCTGTTCCTTCTCACTCTCATCTTCCTCACTATTGGACACATAAAATAAGTCATATAAATCTACTTTGACATCCAGATAACACAGGGTTATATAAAGGCTGGGGTAGGGGTACGATATGCTGAATGAAGAGTCCCGATTAACCCTTTATTGAGGGCGCACTATCTCTGTATGAAGCAGGCTCAAGACTTGAGTCTGTTCCCCGCACCGCCGGTGATGGCTCTGTTACATAGCTGGCACCCCACACTAACTGATGCAATTGGAGCTAGCTGTGATTGCATTACATTAACCTTTAAATGCTGCTGTGAAGTATGAGACAAGTATTCAAAAGGGGCTTTTCAACAGCGACTGTCACTTTGTATGGCCACGCAAAGCGATCATAGGGTGCTGATTGGTTGACATTGTAGCTTGGGGTCTACTAGAGGCCTCTGTGTCTGCCATGTGTGATCTCCTATATAGTCCAGCCTGAACCTTCATCAGTCTGTACTCATAACCAGTCATTCATCAGTTACTATGAAACCTCTACAATCATTTACAGCCAATAACATCTGTATATGTCACTAATCTCTCTACTTACAGTCTGATGTTCTCCTCTCTGCTGTTTTCCTCCTTTATCGCTATCACTTTATCATTGATGTCATCTCCTCCTTTCTCTTCTTCTCTACTGAACACATAATATAACCCTTTATAAGTGAGGTTTAAAGGGGTCCATGCATTGCAATCATGGTGCATTTTTTGCAATGGTTTTCCAAAATCAATGCAAAACTGCAGTGTTTTTAGTGTGATTTTGGAAAAAACAAGTAAGAAATATACTGTGACTGAACCAATTAACTGACTCTAGTGAAGATTAATACACCATTCCTGAACAGGGGAGATTTTACAGATTAATTTTAGAGTTTTACAGCTGAGCACACAGTTCTGCACAGCTCCAGGAGGTGGCCATCAGTTCTGCACAGCTCCAGTAGGTGGTGTTCAGTTCTGCACAGCTCCAGTAGGTGGCGCTCTGTTCTGTACAGCTCCAGTAGGTGGCGCTCCTAAGCACAAGGACACTGCGGCTTGTATCGTAAATAATGTTACAGATCTGCGCAATTATGACATCACGCCGGTCAGTATCCGCTGTCAGGAGTTAGGGCGTGGAACGGACAACTGCAGCAGCCTTCCCCTTCTCTGGCACTGGGGCCGAGAGGTGGAACGAATACCAAACCTAAGTCAGCCATTGTAAGCCTTAGGAGATTACAGTAAACAGCGGCACCCGGGCAGAGAACAGAAATAAATGGCCTCCTTAGTGTCCGCTTGTCACTTGCTCATTTCTTAGTGCTCTTCTCTGCCATTTGGACGCTATAGGAGCAATAAATTGGAAAATGGGCATCCAGCGGGCACCGCACAGAATGATACTAACTGGGCAAACGGGCGCTTAGGAGACGTTGAATTCACCGGCCATTTTCCATTTATTGTCCCTTTTCTCTCATTCTCGTCATTACCTCCTTTCTGACATATATTTACCCCTTTAAACAGACAAGTGAAGGGTGCGGGGCAGAAATTGTGTAATGGGAACCAATGTGTTACGACACAGAGAGGCATGAAATGAACAATGGATTAACCCTGGAAACGTGCTAATTCTCTGAACAGAAAAAAGTGTTAAATTATTTTAAAGTTAGTTTATCACACTAATTATAACTTTTATATTCATTTCTTCCAGGATTTCCAAAGTCCTGGTCTATGGGTTCCATTAATGCAAATGCAGCGATGAAAGTTCTAGTCACTTACTTGATGGATTCCACGCTCGCCCAGGCTGTTTTTATTGGTCTTATTGGCCTATAAAAATGTAAGCTTTGTTAGAAACCGTGTGATACTTAAGAAACATACAGAAAATATCATCTATACAGTGTGTCTCGTTAGTAAATGCAATGACATATGATAGCATTCAGGGGCATAACTATATAGACTCAAAACAGATTCTGGTATCCGAGATGAACATTTCCATATAGCTATAGTGTAGAGCGAGCAGTCGCATCGGGACATACATATTCATCAATATTACTAATGGTCATGGTACCTGAGGGGCCCTGTTGCATATTTTGCAATGGGGCCCAAGAAGTTCAGGTTACACCTCTGACTGCATCTATATCTCATAGTAAAAAGAAACTTAGGACTACAAACATTGAAAGTCGTGGACCACGATTATACTAGTTACTTACGGCAGTGACTCTTCATTATCCCATGCGATCATTCTCTGGGATTCAATGGGCCTGATATGAAAAAATACAACGCTGGTTAGAAGAATTGATACTTAGGAAGGCTACGGATAAAGTTATCTGCCGTGATGTGCACAAAGCAGTGCGCTCTCTTGTCGGCAACAAAGCAGAGCGCATTGTCAGTTACTGTCATTGCGCATTCCCAGCATGTGGAGACCAGCGCCACTTCTGCAATTCACAACATTTGTGAAGATCGTTGCTCCCCTCTACAAGCTGTGTATTCTTCTTACAAGGCGAACTGACAGTGCGCTCTGCTCTGATCCAGGCTCATTGCTAGGGATCTGAGCCGGCGAGTAAGCGCACTGTCTTTGTGCACATTGCCGAGGACTAGCCAAGCCCCTGAAATGAAGGTCACTGCTGACACTTCATTTCATGAAGAGGGTAAAGACTGGGACAGTGAACGCAGCCTCTGTCTCCTGATGAAGGTTTATTTGAGTATTCCAGCATGCACTGGGATTTTCAAATAAAGCGTCATCAAAAAGAAAGTAGGAAAAAAAGAAAGAAAAGCAGTCGGATAGTGTAGTTAGGGAAGTATATGGGATGAGTAACAGTATGAAGAATTCAGCGGGATCTAAAGTCTCTATTAGTGTAAGTAATGTATGTTTCATATGGAAACAGTGTAAATGCCCATGAGTGAGAGCGGTAATGCCATGATGCCATCATTATGGAGTCCTCTCCTTATTGGTACACATACCACTCCTATATGAATGTGGTAGGAAGATGGAATAAGATAAATACCTGAATACTCACTTTGCATTCTCCATTTTGTGCATCAATCTGTTAACCCCTTAATGTCCAATGACGGACACAGTCCATTATTGGACTTCTCCCCTGCTTTGATGAAGACTCCGGCGCTGAGCCCGTATCAGAGCCGGGACATGTCAGCTATTTTGGACAGCTGACATGTGCCCGCAATAGGCGCAGGTGGAATCGCGATCCACCTGCACCTATTAACCCGTTAAATGCCATTGTCAAACGCTGACAACGGCATTTAACTGGCGCTTCCGGCCGCCGGGCCGGAAATGAGGTCATCGCTGACCCCGTCACGTGATCGGGGGTCAGTGATGCGTTGGCATAACAACCAGAGGTCTCTTGGAGACCTCTATTACTGTTGATGCCGCTTTGCTATGAGTGCCACCCGGTGGTCGGCGCTCATAGCTATGCAGTAATTCTGCTACATATAGGCGATCTGCTCATCGCCTATATGTAGCAGAGCCGATCCAGTATGGCATGCTTCTAGCCTCCCATAGAGGCTATTTAAGCATGGCAACTTTAAAAAAAAAAGTATATTAAAAAATATGAAAAAAATAAAAAAATATAAAAGTTCAAATCACCCCCCTTTCGCCCTATTCAAAATAAAGCAATAAAAAGAAAATTACACATATTTGGTATCGCTGCGTTCAGAATCGCCCGATCTATCAATAAAAAAGGCATTAACAAGATCTATAAACAGCGTAGCGAGAAAAAAATTCAAAACCCCAGAATTACGTTTTTTTGATCTCTGTGACAATGCATTAAAATGCAATAACAGGCGATCAAAAGAACGTGTCTGCATAAACGTGGTATCATTAAAAATGGCAGCTTGGCATGCAAAAAATAAGCCCTCACCCGACCCCAGATCACGAAAAATGGAGACGCTACGGGTCTCGGAAAATGGTGTTGGTTTTTTGGGGGTTTTTTTTTAGCAAACTTTGGATTTTTTTTCACCACTTAGATAAAAAAAGAACCTAGACATGTTTGGTGTCTATGAACTTGTAATGACCTGGCGAATCATAATGGTGGGTCAGTTTTAGCATTTAGTGAACCTAGCAAAAACGCCAAGCAAAAAACTAGTGTGGGATTGCACTTTTTTTGCAATTTCACTGCACTTGGAATTTTTTTCCTGTTTTCGAGTACATGACATGGTGAAATCAATGGTGTTGTTCAAAAGTTCAACTCGTCCCGCAAAAAATAAGCCCTCACATGGCCATATTGAGGGAAAAACAAAAAAAGTTATGGCTCTGGGAAGAAAGGGAGCGAAAAACAAAAACGCAAAAACGAAAATAACCCCGGTCCTTAAGGGGTTAAAGAAAAAACAATAAAAAATTAATAATAATACACGTACACATTTACCAAAACGGTAGGAAGAGAAATGATGCTATTGAACCTTAATATAACCAGTGCAGACATCTCTGAATTATTAAAGGGAGGATGTGGAAGAATAAACAATTGCAGTTATATCAGATACGTACATCTCACCAGATATTCCTCCTTCTCCTGTTCCTCCTCCTCTTCCTTCTCCTCCTCCTCTGCTTACTCCTCCTCTTCCTCCGCTTCCTCCTCCTCCTCTTCCTCCTCCTCCTCCTCTTCCTCCTTCTTCTCCGCTTCCTCTTCCTCCTCTTCCTCTTCCTCCTCCTCCTCCTCCTTCTTCTCCGCTTCCTCCTCCTCCTCCTTCTCCTCCTCTTCCTCCTCCTCCTCCTCCTCTTCCTCCTTCTCCTCCTCTTCCTCCTTCTCCTCCGCTTTCTCCTCCTCCTCCGCAAACTTCCTCCTATTAAAGAGTAAGAAGACAATGAGAATTGATGTCATCTGCTCCATAGCTGATAACAGAAGATTATCAAAGGTCACTAGACAGTTTTTATATTCAGATATAGACAGTAGTTATAGAATAGAGACACTGACTTATAACATAGTTATGAATATTACTGTAGCCAAAACTGGGACACATAAGCCAGCAATGTCTTCACAAGCCAACATGGCAAACCCTCCAAACAAAACCCAAAACACCAGACTTTGGGTGGAGTTTGCCCCTTTTACACTTTTTGTTGCAAATTATAACTATTCTGTTGGACTTTGTCTTTCCCTGCCCTTTATCTAGGTCATACCAACGTTTTTGAAATGTGTCATGACTGGCGTAAAAAAAGCCAAAAGGCGCTAAATTTTACTTGGGTCTCTGTTACATAAAAATATACAACTTTTGTGGCCTAGTGTTGGATGAATTACACTTATGAATGAAAATTTGGATACTATAAATCTGCCATGCCTGAACTTGGCCTTAGAGAAGAGTCGGCTGTATTAGTTAGAGGAGGATCGCTACACAATGCTTGGACTGGCCGGCGGCTTTCCTGACCCGAGCGTGTATTTCTATGCAGCTGTCATGCTCAGGTCAGGAGAGATAAAGGCCGGTCCGAGCATTGCGTTGTGATCTTCGTCCAAGTTATATGACTGTCTGATTCTTCCCTAAGGCTAATGCGCGATGGTAGCACAGAGTCATCTGCCATTCTCCTCACTCACAAGGAGCTTCTCTCTATGGGAAGAGAAGTTGCAGAAGATTATGAGTGACATGGAAGATGACTCTATGCCATCAAGTGACCCCAGTCTATCAGAGAAATGATAGATTTAGGAAAAGTAAGCACTTACCTTATTCCTCTCACAAATAACTCACTCGCAAACAACAAAATCCTAAAATAATAGGAAAAAAGTATTATAGTAGACATCACATTTTATTCCTGGTCTGATATTTGTGAAGAAATGAAGGGGGAACAGTCGGTTACTGACACCTCAGATCATTAACTAAATAAAGATTCACTTTTAAATAAGAGAATTAAAATCTATAAGGGGGAAAAGATATTCTGAACTTACAGGGTTAATACCTACAGATAAAGAAGAAAGTAACAGAACATAATAAAGGACATACAGTGGGTAGCTGTACCTTGCCACAATTCTGTCTCTGAGCTCCTTGGCCAGTTCCTTTGACCTCATGATTCTCATTTGCTCTGACATGCACTGTGAGCTGTGAGGTCTTATATAGACAGGTGTGCGCCTTTACAAATCAAGTCCTCTAAGTTTAATTATACACACCTGGACTCCAGTGAAGGAGTAGAACCGTCTCAAGGAGGATCACAAGGAAATGGACAGCATGTGACTTAAATATGAGTGTCTTTTGCTTGCTGCAGCCTGCATTAGCATGTATGCTCTGGTTTCATTGTGTCAATAAAATGTACTTTGCTTCGAAAACTCTACTTGATCTCTAGTTTGCTTAATAGCCTTTACATGAGATTTGGTGGTATTCCACTGTAGAAAGAGGCTAATACAAAATTGACTTAGGCTAGTTTCACACTAGCGTTTTGAGGCGCAGCGCACGCTCGCCGTGAAGCTCCGCCCCCAGCCCCGCCACCTCGGGTCAGCTTCGCCTATGGGCGCATAACGCTGCATGCGACCTGCGTACCCTATCTTTGCATTGGGTACGCAGACCGTGCGCAGGTATGCTTTTGCCAGCGCATGTGTCCTTTTGACGGTGCACCGACCTGCGCCAAACGCATCGTGTGGCATTTTGGTGCGGCCGGCGCACCGTCAAAAGGACGCATGCGCCGGCAAAAGCATACCTGTGCATGGTCTGCGTACCCAATGCTAAAGAGAGGGTACGCAGGTCGCATACAGCGTCATGCGCCCATAGGCGGAGCTGACCGGAGGAGGTGCGGCAGGGGGCGGAGCTTTACGGCGAGCGTGCGCTGCGCCTCAAAACGCTAGTGTGAAACTAGCCTTACACTTCACTGTCAACTGCAGCCCTCTAGTGAGAGTCGCCTTGGCAGTTACCGTAATTTCACCGTGTGATGTCATCACTTGCCATGGATTACTAATCACCAGTAACAGTAACTGTCAGAAGTGGCAAAAACATGCAACCAATCCAGTTTACATGCAACCAACAAGAGAAAGAAGTGTGTATAATGGACGCGATCAACCCCATGATCATAACAACAATATAACACAAAAATATATAAACAAATGAATAAATTTTATTAACACAAAAAATTCCACACAAAGAGTGACATTGATAGGAATAAAAACAATTAAAAAAGGCCAGGAAAAATGTGGCCGTAACACTCCAAGAAAGGTTCTAAAATAAGAACCTAATGCTCCACTCCTCCACGATGCTAAGGCAAAGGGTTTGTATAGGAATAAATATACAGTACTCTATACAACAAAGATGCAAAAATAATTCACAAGACAAAAATTCAATAGATAAAGATGTCAAATATAATAAAGATTTGTATCATGACAAGGCATTATGTGCAAAATCAGCAAGTAATGTGCAGGTTGCTGCAAGATGAAAAAAAAAATCCAGTTTACATGAAATTGTCCTTTAAGTGACTTGTACCGGATTAGATAACGGCTTTCTTCCAAAAAAACCCCGCGCCGCGCCGCACCTGACCACAGGATATGTGTGGTTTTGTAACTTAGCGCCATAGAAGTGAATAGAGCTGAGCTGTAATACCGGACACAGCCGACAGACAGGTGTGGCGCTGTTTTTAGTAGAAAGGAGACAATATATTTAAAATCTTGTACAACCCTCTTGGGTTCCTTCCCTTATACCAAAACTTTACACAAGAGATATCAATTTAAAATACTTACATATCAAGGAAATAACTTCTTCAGAGAGGAAGGGGATAGGAGCTCTAGTGCCACCCATTGGAGGTAGAAATCCTAAAAGTCAAGATCGACCCTTTATGGGGCCTCGTCTCATCACTTAGGATAGTAAACAAAACCAGAAACTTTATTTGCAGACAAGTGTTTGAGGCTTTTTGCTTCTCATCAGTGAAAAGATCCATCCAATAGTTGGCACTAGAGCTCCTGTCCTCTTCCTGGACAAACTACATGCATATTTAAATTCCTAGGGAAGCACTTTATGGCCTATAAGTCTCCCTACACCAACTTGGCACTCTCTTCAAGGAGAAACTTTACCCCTTACCATCTAAATATTACATAACTGTGATTAAAATGGTAATAGATAAAGATTTATGGCAGTTACTATATATTCTTAATTAAACCTAATCTATGCATTGCTCTGTATTGTACCCACGTATGGATAGTGGATACAAAGACAGAAGGCTGGTTGCATAAATTACACATTTTGCTCATCAGCTAAATCAAAGTTCAAATATTATTAGAGAATGAGGGAAATGAGGAGGGGAAGTCACAGACACAAGGGATAGGATAGCACATAAATCAGGAGATAATAAAAGCATACTCACACTCCACTAACTGTAACCCTCAGAGGAGAGTTCCGCTCGGCAGTTCCTTTTATATCACCGGCACAACATTCCGTGACCTCATAATCGGCAATCACAGACAATGCCCAATACATGGAATGGGCTTCTAGCCTCTTATGGACACAACTGGATTTAGACCATTTTGCTTTATTTATGTTTTTATCATTGCATTGCATTCTTTTTCTATAATTTAATTATTAATTTAATATAATTTAATTTAATTTTGTGACTTTTTTTTCTTATTTGGCATTAAGGAAGGAGTGAAATTATCCTCAGAAACGCATTTAGCGAATACTATATCCATCTAAATTTATCCAGCCGTTAAACTACAAGTTACAACATCTCCGAGTGTTCCATTATCTAATTGTAAGCATTCTGTGTGCACTGTGGAGCCACGAGCTTCAGTAAGTTCAGGTGCATCACATAAAATGTTTATAAAAATATGTAAATAATAAAATATAAAAATTCTAAATCACCACTTTTCCTCCAATAATAATTTAAAAATTAAAACAAAAATATAATAAATATATTTGGTATGGTAAACAGATTAAAGGTGAACTTCCAGCTCAAGGAACATCAGTGTCAGATAGCACCATCTGTCGTTGTATGAGCCAAAGTGGACTTCATGGGAGACGACCAAGGAGGACACCATTGTTGAAAAAAAAACATAAAAAAGGCCAGACTGGAATTTGCCAAACTACATGTTAAAACAGATATAGAGCACAATGCACAGGATATTGCAGTAAGGAACACCTGTTCCCATGCAGGGACTGAGATATAAAAAGTTCAGTGTAAGGAAAACTAAAGACCCAACTCAGAAAAGATGGCACATAATAGATCCAAGGTACTATACAAGATTATAATTTTATTGAAAATATTTAAAAACATATAACCATATTGTGAATAGGAATTACTAAGATGGTGAAAAAAATACCAAAATATGGCAGGAAAGAGATAAATATAAGCTATATAGCAAAACTGCTTCAAACATCCCAATATTACATATATTATCGTGATCTGTGTCACACCGCCAAAGACCAATTGAATCAAGTAATAGGACAAATAATATTCAATTACCTCAGACCTGCGGTGCCATGACCCCTACGCGCATTTCGACTGAATGTGCCATCTTCATTGTAGACGACCAAGGATGACACCATTGTTGGAAAAAAAAATCATAAAAAAGGCAGACTTGAATTTGCCAAACTACGTGTTGACAAGCCGCAAAGCTTCTGGGAGAATGTCCTATGGACAGATGAGATAAAAATTGAACTTTTTGGCAAGGCACATCAGCTCTATGTTTACAGATGGAAAAATGGAGCATGTCAAGAAAAAACACTGTCCCTACTGTGAAACATGGAGGAGGCTGTTATGTTCTGGGGCTGCTTTGCTGCATCTGGCACAGGGTGTCTAGAATCTGTGCAGAGTACAATAAAATCTCAAGACTATCAAGGGATTCTAGAGAGAAATGTGCTGCCAAGTGTCAGAAAGCTTGGCCTCAGTCGCAGGTCATGGGTCTTGCAACAGGATAATGACCCAAAACACACAGCTAAAAACACCCAAGAATTGCTAAGAGGAAAATATTGGACTATTCTGAAGTGGCCTTCTATGAGCCCTGACCTAAATCCTATTGAGCATCTTTGGAAAGAGCTGAAACATGGCGTCTGGAAAAGGCAACCTTCAAACACGAGACAAATGGAGCAGTTTGCGCTTGAGGAGTGGGCCAAAATACCTGACGAGAGGTGCAGAAGTCTCATTGACAGTTACAGGAATCGTTTGATTGCAATAAAGTACACTGCTCAAAAAAATGAAGGGAACACTTAAACAGCAGAATATAACTCCAAGTAAATCAAACTTCTGTGAAATCAAACTATCCACTTAGGAAGCAACACTGATTGACAATCAATTTCACATGCTGTTGTGCAAATGGAATAGACAACAGATGGAAATTATTGGCTCGGGTAGTGCAGCTCATCCAGGATGGCACATCAATGCGAGCTGTGACAAGGTTTGCTGTGCGGCCCTCCAAAGAAATGCCACCCCACACCATTACTGACCCACTGCCAAAAACCGGTCATGCTGAAGGATGTTGCAGGCAGCAGATCACTCTCCACGGCATCTCCAGACTCTGTCACATGTCCTCAGTGTGAACCTGCTTTCATATGTGAAGAGCACAGGGCGCCAGTGGCGAATTTGCCAATCCTGGTGTTCTGTGGTAAATGCCAAGTGTCCTGCACGGTGTTGGGCTGTGAGCACAACCCTCATCTGTAGACGTCGGTCCCTCAGACCATCCTCATGCAGTCGGTTTCTAACCATTTGTGCAGACACATGCACATTTGTGGCCTGCTGGAGGTCATTTTGCAGGGCTCTGGCAGTGCTCCTCCTTTCACAAAGGTGGAGGTAGCGGTCCTGCTGCTGGGTTGTTGCCTCCTACTGCCCCCTCCACGTCTCCTGGTGTACTGACCTGTCTCCTGGTAGCGCCTCCAGCCTCTTGACACTACACTGACAGACACAGCAAACCTTCTTGCCACAGCTCGCATTGATGTGCCATGCTGGATGAGCTGCACTACCTGAGCCACTCGTGTGGGCTGTAGAGTCTGTCTCATGCTACCACGAGTGTGAAAGCACAGTCAACATTCAAAAATGACCAAAACATCAGCCAGAAAGCATTGGTACTGAGATGTGGTCTGTGGTCCCACCTGCAGAACCACTCCTTTATTGAGGGTGTCTTGGTAATTGCCAATAATTTCCATTTGTTGTCTATTCCATTTGCACAACAGCATGTGAAATTGATTGTCAATCAGTGTTGCTTCCTAAGTGGACAGTTTGATTTCACAGAAGTTTGATTTACTTGGAGTTAGATTCTGTTGTTTAAGCGTTTATTTTTTGAGCAGTATGTTAAGTTAAGGGTACCATCTTCTGTCCGGGCCTATTTCATGAGTTTTATTTTTTAAGCAATTCTGTGGAAGCTTGGATAAAAAGAAAAATCTGACTTTCATTTGTTCATTTTCATAGATTTTTTATTTATTATTACTTTTGTAAGATTCATGTTATTTCTGTCACCATTGTGGGTTTTTCTGTCTTTAAACGAGGGGTATCAACAATTTTGACCACTTGTCTTTATTTATGGGTACAATATACAGGCGCTTCTCACATAATTAGAATATCATCAAAAAGTGAATTTATTTCAGTTCTTCAATACAGAAAGTGACTCTCCTATATTCTATAGCGTCATTACACACAGAGTGATCTATTTCACGTGTTTATTTCTGGTAATGTTGATGATTATGGATTACAGCCAATGACAACCCAAAAGTCATTATCTCAGTAAATTAGAATACTTTATAACACCAGATTGAAAAATGATTTTAACTCCTTAATGACCAGTTATTTTTGGTTTTGCTTTTCATTTTTTCTCCCCTTGTTCCCAAAGCCATAACTTTTTTATTTTTTGGTCAATATGGTTATGTGAGGGCTTGTTTTTTTTCTTTCCAGGACGAGTTGTATTTTTGATCAACACTATTAGTTTAAAAATATCGTGAACTGGAAAACGGTAAAAAAAAAATCCAAGTGCGGAAAAATGGCAATTAAGTGCAATGCCACAGTTGTTTTTTGTTTTGCTTTTTTACTATGTTCACTAAATGCTGAAATAGCACAAAAAGAGGACTTAAAAATCCTCCAATAATACAAGAAAACAGCAAAAAAGCAGAGAGGTTTACCCGTCCAGGCCTCCAGACAAATGCACTATCAGGATGCAGTGGACCCATATAATTAAGATGGCAAAACAGGTGCAAGAATACCGATGAGACAACCGCCCACAGCCTACCAATACATGGAGGGGGCGGTTGCTTGGTATATAAATGCACAATAAAAACTTATATGCGGCGCTGTTCACACTATGGCAATGCACGGAATTCAGGTTAACAGCCTAGTAGTGACACCCTTCTATTAGATCAGGCGGGCTGCTTCATGTGTTTTTTTTGCACTTTTTATTCAGGGTGCAGTTGGGTCCATTTGGTCTTGTAAACTGTGGTGTCTGTTCACATGGCATGCATTTTGATAGGCGGGCTGCCCAGCGCTGAGCTAATAGAAGGGTGTCACTACTAGGCTGTTAACCTGGATGCCGTGCATTGCCATAGTGTGAACAGCGCCACATACAAGTTTTTATTGTGCATCAATATACCAAGCAACCTCCCCCTCCATGTATTGGTGGGCTGTGGGCGGTGGTTTCATCGGTATTCTTGCACCTGTGTTGCCGTCTTAATTATATGGGTCCACTGCATTTGTCTGGAGGCCTGGATGGGTAAACCTCTCTGATTTTTTGCTGTTTTCTTCTCTTATGTTCACTAAATGCTAAACCTGACCTGTCATTATGATTCTCCAGGTCATAATGAGTATATAGACACCAAACATGTTTAGGTTCTTTGTTATCTAAGTGGTGAAAAAAAATTCCAAACTTTGTTAACCCCTTACTGACCGCTGACAGGATAGTACATCAGCGGTCAGTATTCCTCGCTTTGAAGTGGGCCCGCCTCAAAGCAGCGACATGTCAGCTGTTTTAAACAGCTGACATATGCCCGGAAAAGGCACTAGCAGAATCGCGACCCGCCCGTGCCTATTAACTAGTTAAATCCTGCTGTCAAATGCTGACATTGGGCATTTAACTAGAACTTCTGGCGCACGGCCGGAAATGAGTGCATCGCCGACCCCGTCACGTGATCGGGGGTCAGCGACGCATTGCCATAACTACCTGAGGTCTCCTCGAGACCTCTATGGTTGTTGATGACAGATTGCTATGAGCGCCACCCTGTGGTTGACACTCATAGCAATGCTGCTATTATACTACATAGAGGCAATCTGATCATTGCCTCTATGTAGCAGAGCCTATGGAGGCTATTGAAGCATGCCAAAAGTAAAAAAAAAAAAAAAAAAAAAGGGTTTAAAAATAAAAAAACCATAAAAGTTTAAATCACCCCCCTTTCGCCCCAATCAAAATAAAACAATAAAAAAATCAAACCTACACATATTTGGTATCGCCACATTCAGAATCGCCCGATCTATCAATAAAAAAAGGATTAATCCGATTGCTAAATGGCGTAGCGATAAAAAAAATCAAAACGCCAGAATTACGTTTTATTGGTCACCGCAACATTGAATTAAAATGCAATAATGGGCGATCAAAAGACCATATCTGCACAAACGTGGTATCATTAAGAACGTCATCTCGGCACGCAAAAGATAAGCCCTCACCCAACCCCAGATCACGAAAAATGGAGACACTACGGGTCTCGGAAAATGATGCAATTATTTTTTTTTGCAAACTTCGGAATTTTTTTTCACCACTTAGATAAAAGAGAACCTAGACATGTCTGGTGTCTATGAACTCGTAATGACCTGGAGAATCATAATGGCAGGTTAGATTTAGCATTTAGTGGACCTAGCAAAAAATCTAAACAAAAAACAAATGTGGGATTGCACTTTTTTTTTGATATTTCACCACACTTGGAATTTTTTTCCCATTTTCAAGTACAAGACATGGTAAAACCAATGGTGTTGTTCAAAAGCAAAACTCGTCCCACAAAAAATAAGCCCTCACACGGCCATATTGATGGAAAAATAAAAAAGTTATGGCTCTGGAAAGAAGGGGAGCGAAAATCAAAAAAAGCTCCGGTCATTAAGGGGTTAAAAAAAGTTTGCACCATAATCCGATCCCCGTAGTGTCTCCATTTTTCACGATCTCGGGTTTGGTGAGGACTTTTTTTTGCGCACTGAGTTGACGTTTTTAATGAAACCATTTTGATGCAGATATGTTCTTTTGATTGTCCGTTATTGCATTTTATAATAATACAGCCCAGCACGGTTTAATACAACCCAGCATGTTATATAGCCCCCCAGAATGGTATAATACAGCCCAGCATGGTATATAGCCCCCCCAGAATGGTATAATACAACCCAGCATGTTATATAGCCCCCCCAGTATGGTATAATACAGCCCAGCATGGTATAATACAGCCCAGCATGGTATCATACAGCCCAGCATGTTATATAGCCCCCCCAGAATGGTATAATACAGCCCAGCATGGTATATAGCCCCCCCAGAATGGTATAATACAGACCAGCATGGTATAATACAGCCCAGCACGGTATAATACAACCCAGCATGTTATATAGCCCCCCCAGAATGGTATAATACAGCCCAGCATGTTATATAGCCCCCCCAGAATGGTATAATACAGCCCAGCATGGTATATAGTCCCCCAGAATGGTATCATACAGCCCAGCATGTTATATAGCCCCCCCAGAATGGTATAATACAACCCAGCATGTTATATAGCCCCCCCAGAATGGTATAATACAGCCCAGCATGTTATATAGCCCCCCCAGAATGGTATAATACAGCCCAGCATGGTATAATACAGCCCAGCATGGTATCATACAGCCCAGCATGTTATATAGCCCCCCCAGAATGGTATAATACAGCCCAGCATGGTATATAGCCCCCCCAGAATGGTATAATACAGCCCAGCATGTTATATAGCCCCCCCAGAATGGTATAATACAGCCCAGCACGGTATAATACAGCCCAGCATGTTATATAGCCCCCCCAGAATGGTATAATACAGCCCAGCATGGTATAATGCAGCCCAGCATGTTATATAGCCCCCCCAGAATGGTATAATACAGCCCAGCATGGTATATAGCCCCCCCAGAATGGTATAATACAGCCCAGCATGTTATATAGCCCCCCCAGAATGGTATAATACAGCCCAGCATGGTATATAGCCCCCCCAGAATGGTATAATACAGCCCAGCATGTTATATAGCCCCCCCAGAATGGCATAATACAGCCCAGCATGTTATATAGCCCCCCCCAGAATGGTATAATACAGCCCAGCATGTTATATAGCCCCCCCAGAATGGAATAATACAGCCCAGCATGGTATATAGCCCCCCAGAATGGTATAATACAGCCCAGCATGGTATAATACAGCCCAGCATGTTATATAGCCCCCCCCAGAATGGTATAATACAGCCCAGCATGGTATAATACAGCCCATCACGGTATAATACAACCCAGCATGTTATATAGCCCCCCCAGAATGGTATAATACAGCCCAGCATGGTATATAGTCCCCCAGAATGGTATCATACAGCCCAGCATGTTATATAGCCCCCCCAGAATGGTATAATACAACCCAGCATGTTATATAGCCCCCCCAGAATGGTATAATACAGCCCAGCATGTTATATAGCCCCCCCAGAATGGTATAATACAGCCCGGCATGGTATAATACAGCCCAGCATGGTATCATACAGCCCAGCATGTTATATAGCCCCCCCAGAATGGTATAATACAGCCCAGCATGGTATATAGCCCCCCCAGAATGGTATCATACAGCCCAGCATGTTATATAGCCCCCCCAGAATGGTATAATACAGCCCAGCATGTTATATAGCCCCCCCAGAATGGTATAATACAGCCCAGCATGGTATAATACAGCCCAGCACGGTATAATACAGCCCAGCATGTTATATAGCCCCCCCAGAATGGTATAATACAGCCCAGCATGGTATAATGCAGCCCAGCATGTTATATAGCCCCCCCCAGAATGGTATAATACAGCCCAGCATGGTATATAGCCCCCCCAGAATGGTATAATACAGCCCAGCATGTTATATAGCCCCCCCAGAAAGGTATAATACAGCCCAGCATGGTATATAGCCCCCCCAGAATGGTATAATACAGCCCAGCATGTTATATAGCCCCCCCAGAATGGCATAATACAGCCCAGCATGTTATATAGCCCCCCCCAGAATGGTATAATACAGCCCAGCATGTTATATAGCCCCCCCAGAATGGAATAATACAGCCCAGCATGGTATATAGCCCCCCAGAATGGTATAATACAGCCCAGCATGGTATAATACAGCCCAGCATGTTATATAGCCCCCCCCAGAATGGCATAATAC
Organism: Dendrobates tinctorius; assembly: GCF_039654945.1. Taxonomy (NCBI): domain Eukaryota; kingdom Metazoa; phylum Chordata; class Amphibia; order Anura; family Dendrobatidae; genus Dendrobates; species Dendrobates tinctorius. The sequence continues at coordinate 80,386,525 of NW_027361738.1, forward strand.
AGCCCAGCATGGTATATAGCCCCCCCAGAATGGTATAATACAGCCCAGCATGTTATATAGCCCCCCCAGAATGGAATAATACAGCCCAGCATGGTATATAGCCCCCCCAGAATGGTATAATACAGCCCAGCATGTTATATAGCCCCCACAGAATGGAATAATACAGCTCAGCATGTTATATAGCCCCCCCAGAATGGAATAATACAGCCCAGCATGGTATATAGCCCCCCAGAATGGTGTAATACAGTCCAGCACGGTATAATACGGCCCAGCATGGTATATAGCCCCCCAGCATGGTATGATATAGCCGAGCATGGTATATAGCCCCCCAACATGGTATAATACAGGCCAGAATGGTATAATACAGCCCAGCATGTTATATAGCCCCCCCCAGAATGGAATAATACAGCCCAGCATGGTATATAGCCCCCCAGAATGGTATAATACAGCCCAGAATGGTATAATACAGCCCAGCATGTTATATAGCCCCCCCAGAATGGAATAATACAGCCCAGCATGGTATATAGCCCCCCCAGAATGGTATAATACAGCCCAGCATGTTATATAGCCCCCCCAGAATGGAATAATACAGCTCAGCATGTTATATAGCCCCCCCAGAATGGAATAATACAGCCCAGCATGGTATATAGCCCCCCAGAATGGTGTAATACAGTCCAGCACGGTATAATACGGCCCAGCATGGTATATAGCCCCCCAGCATGGTATGATATAGCCGAGCATGGTATATAGCCCCCCAACATGGTATAATACAGGCCAGCATGGTATATAAAACCCCCAGAGTGCCCCCACAGTCCAGTACTCACACTGATTTAAAAAAAAACTCCTCACCCTCTCCTCGTACCCGCGCTGCTGGCTGCTCCTGTCTCCTCCTGCTCTGTCTGGCACACAGTGAGAGCGCGATGACGTCATCGCGCCCCCGCTGTGTCAGAGGCAGAGCGGGGAATGATGGGAGAGGGAGCGTCAGCTCACACTCTCTCCTCCATCATTGCCTCCTTCAATGCGGCGGCGGCGGTGGGAGTCGGTGCCGGGGGCAGGCGGGCCCCCCTCCCTCACAGGGGCCCCATAGCGGCTGTGTGATGTGCCGCTGGCTGGGGGCCCCTGGGGGAGCGGGGGCCCTAGGCAGCTGCCTGGTCTGCCTGCCCCTAACGCCGGCCCTGGCTGGGAGAAGTCCATAGCATGTTTCATTTACAGTGTCTTATAAAAGTATTCAAACCTGTGAACTGTTCCACATTATTTCACATTACAACCACAAGCTTAGATGTATTTTACTTGGATTTTATGTGATACTAACACAAAGTAACAAGTACTGGTGATGTATAACGAAATGATAGACAGTTTTCTAATTCTAGTTAAAAAAAAATATAAATCTGAAAATTGTGACGTGCCTTTGTATTCAGCCCCCCAGTAGTCTGATACCCCTAAATATAATCCTGGGTGAACAACTGCCTCCGGAAGTCACATACAGCTCTGGCAAAAATTAAGAGACCACTGCAAAATTTTTAGTTTGTCTGATTTTTCTATTTATAGGTATATTTTTGAGTAAAATGTAAATTGCTCTTTTATTCTATAAATTACTGACAACATGTCTCCGAAATTTAAAGCTAAAAATTTTGTATTTATTTGCAGCAAATGAGAAATAATAAAAAAGAAACAGTGCTTTCAGACCTCAAATAATGCTAAGAAACCAAGTTCATAATCATTTAGAAACAACAATATTAATGTTTTAACTCAGGAAGAGTTCAGAAATCAATATTTTGTGGAATAACCATGATTGTTAATCACAGCTTTCATGCGTCTTGGCTGCTTTCCACCAGTCTTTCACACTGCTTTTGGGTGACCTTATGTCACTCCTGGTACAAAAATGTAAGTAGTTCTTCTTTGTTTGATGGCTTGTGACAATCCATCTTCCTCTTGATTACATTCCAGAGGTTTTCAATGGGGTTCAGGTCTGGAGATTGGGCTGGCCATGACAGGGATTTGATGTGGTGGTCCTTCATCCACACATTGATTGACCTAGCTGTGTGGCATGGCGCATTGTCCTGCTGGAAAAAACAGTCCTCAGAGTTCAGGAACATTGCCTGAACAGAAGGAATCAACTGTTTTTCCAGGATAACCTTGTATGCGGCTTGATTCATACGTCCTTGGCAAAGATTAACCTGCCCAATTCCAGCCTTGCTGAAGCATCCCCAGATCATCACCGATCCTCCACCAAATTTCACAGTGGGTGCAAGACACTGTGGCTTGTACACCTCTCCAGGTCTCCGTCTAACCATTAGACAACCAGGTGTTGGGCAAAGCTGAAAATTAGTCTCATCAGAGAAGATTACCTTACTCCGGTCCTCTATGGTCCAATTCTTATGGTCTTTGGCAAACTTTAGCCTTGCTCTCCTGTGCTTCCCATTGATGAAAGGCTTTTTTCTAGCTTTACATGACTTGAAATTAGTAAATTGAGTCCACCCATGTGTAATTTACTCTCAGTATAACTACAGCTGTTCTATGAAAGTCTCAGAGGTTTGTGTGAGAACATTAGGGACCAAACTGCATCATGAAAGCCAAGGGAGGCCAGGGATAAAGTTGTAAAGAGTAAAGCAGGGTTGGGTTATAAAAAAAATTGCCCAAGCTCTGAATATTTCACAAAGAACTGTTTAATCTATCATCCAAAAATGGCAGAACTGCAAACCTACCAAGAAATGGCTGTCCACCTAAATTAACATCCCAAGCAAGCAGAGAACTAATTAAGCAGGTAAGAGGTTCATGGTCACTCCAGAGATGTTGCAGAGATCAACAGTTCACGTGAGAGAATCTGTCCATAGGAAACTATTAGTCATACATTCCACGAATCTGGCCTTTATGGAGGAGTGGCAAGAAGAAAGACATTTTTTAAACCAAACCATGAGAAGTCCCATTTACAGTTTACAAAAAGTTATGTAGGGGACACAGCGAGCATGTGGAAGAAGTTGCTCTGGTCAGATGAGACCAAAATAGAACTTTTTAGACTAAATGCAAAACACTGTGTATGGCGGAAATCTAATACTACACATCACCCTAAACACACCATCCCCACCATAATACATAGTGGGGGATACATCATACTGTGGGGAGGCTTTTCTCCAGCAGGGACAGGAAAGCTGGTCAGAGGTGATGGCAAGATAGATGGAGTTAAATACAGGCCAATACCGAAGAAAAACCTATTAGAGGCTGCAAAAGACTTGAGACTGGGGCTTAGGTTCACCTTCCAGCAGAACAACAACCCCAAACATCCTGCCAGAGCTAGAAGAAGGGGAAAAATGTCACGTCTAGATGTGCAAAGCTGGTAGAGACAGACCCAAAAGACTTGCAGCAGTAATTGCAGCAAAAGTATGAACTCGGTGGGCTGAATATAATGCACCTCACAATTTTCAGACTTATATTTTTAAAATATTTAGAAAACCCTATATCATTTCCTTTCCAATTTACAAATACTTGCTAGTTTGTGTTGATAGATCACATAAAATCCCAATAAAAACATTTTAAGTTTGTGGGTATAAAAAATGTGGAAACGTTCATGGGGTATAAATACTTTTTCATACTTTTTGTATCATGAGTTTAACCACCTTAACCTAAGGACTGTGTATTTCTTCCTCTCCGCCTTGGCCCACAGGAAACAATATAGCTCACCATACCAGTACTGGTGGCAGATGTGATGCACCTGCAGATGATTCAATATTTTCACTACTTTACCGTCCATCCTCATACGATGGAAAATGTTTTATAAAAAATCATACTAAAATAATGTAAAATATATTACGTGCAGGGAAACTCCCATTGGAACCATTTTTCTTCCTCTCGCAAAATCTCCTGCCATGTTTTCCACTGTTTAAGGTCTCCAGTTCCTCATAAAAATCTGAATTGTGTTTTCCCCAATAAATCACGCGCCGAGGTTCTCAAGTTTATTTTGATAGAGTAAAATTTCTTGACTCCATAAATATCTTGAAAAATAAAGCAATTTTATAAACTGCCGGTGGAAATCTGGTGGGTGAGTTGGAGGAGAGATTCTTATGATTGGCAGGGAGTAAAACGCTACTAAAGAAAAAAAAATGCCTGGAATAGCTGGAGCCAGGCGCCATGGCATACTGCTACCATTAGTAATAATGGAATCAGATCACTAAGTATCAGCGCGGTTTTATTATTTATTTTAACACTTTTGGAAGTAGGAAAAAAAATGTTCGCCAAGAAATCAAAGCTATTTCCTGGAAAGGGTTAGAACAGGATAAGCAGAAGGCAAGGAAAAAAAACTTTTTTCGTGCAAACCCAAACTTTACTCAGTGCCTCGTTGGCACTGAAACTATAAGAATTGTTAGGGATGCCGTTACCAATAGACGTGTCGAGAGAATGACGGAAATGGGAATAAGATCTAGCGCCAATGTGGAAAATACAGTTGTATATGTCTTCATTAAAAAAACCATGCCAGCTTACGCGTTTCAAACCAAGGACTCCATCATATTCACATTCAACAGGGACAGGGTTCAGCTTCGGCACGCTTACTTGTTTTTGATGACACAGAAAGCCGCATTGCTCTTCATGGAGCAATTCTATAGCGACTTCCCACAAGTGTCTAACGGCATTGAAAGCCCATGAAGCTTTTCCATCCTTGGACCACTTCTTGTAGCTCCTAGCCACTGTGTACACTCAAAAAGACCCTCCGTTTTGGAGATACTCTGACCTACAATTTGATCCCTATCAAAGTTGCTCAGATCCTTACGTGTGCCCATTTTTTCCTGCTTCTAACACATCAACAAACAACAAACTGTTCACCTCCTGCCTCTTCTATCCCATCTCTTGACTAGTGTCATGGTCAGAAGATAATCGATGTTATTCACTTCTCCTATCAGTGGATTTAAAGTTATGTGCTGGCTGTGGTGGTGGCACAATATCTGAGTATTTAGGTAGCTGGGGGCCTCGCTTTTAGGGCATCATTCTGCTCTGTGAGGCACCAGATCTGCTCTGCTCTGCTACATTGCTGGACTCTGCTATAAAATTTCTGTAAGTCACGGGACTTACTCTGTTAATTTGTTCGGCTCTTCTACATCACCACCATGAGTCTCCTGGTCAACTCAAATCTTTTACTCATTACTATAAGACAGCTAACCTACTCTACTCTGCTACATTGCTGGGTTCGGCTACTTAATTACCATACACCTGCCCTACTGAACCCTGCCATACAGCTACCATATGTCTCCTGACCTACTCAATTCTGTCACAGAGCTACTAGAAGTCTCTGTCCTGATCTACTCAATTCTGCTACATCACTGGGCTCTGCTACATCTCTACAGTGAGTCTACTGAGGCACCCGGCTCTACAACATCACGAGTCTATGCTAAATCGCTGTATAATTGCTATTCAGTGCTATGTGATGTACTCCGCTCTGCCAAACCTACAAGTCTTCTCTACCCCGCTTCATCGGTTTCCCCTCACTGAGTTTTCAGCTCTTCCTTGTGATCTCTTATTTGTCACTTTCAGCTGTCGTCCAGCCATTACTGTCTCCATTGCTCATTCCAGTGGATCTCGTTGCACTAATGTCATATCTCTGTGCTATACTCATCCGGTCCATGGGCCTTGAGAAGCCACATAAGTCCCAGTGCACTGAGTTCCCCCTAATGGTGTCCGGACTCTGGCAGAACTGTGTAACTAGAGCTATAAGAAAGGGAGCTGGGATTTGCAGCTGTGTCAGATAAACATCACTCTGATCACTATTATAGTTACATTATAGGTCCATTTCTTTGACATTAACATCCTCCCACAACACTTTACCTTTACAAACCACCAGGATCACTTGGTGTTACCCCATGTTACCATATATCCCCAAATTTCAAGACAGGTCATATATTGGGCTTAAGGAGCATTTTGCTATCTCCACCTTGGACACCAATGTATTTGGTCCTTATGAGAAAAGTAGGTTACTATTTGCCTACATCATACTGTCCAATTGTCCCAAAATATCTGTGAGACTCCTGTAAAAAGGGAAAAGTTCTTAAACTTATGGAGGATTTGGCAAATTTTCTTGCACCAAACAAAGTCTTGGAGCGCATGGAACAGGAGGCGTGGATGGACCCGGTTGACAAAAAAGCGCCTGGTTTTAATATGGGAATAACGTATTTATTATTCTTGCTTATATAGTGCCATTAATTCCACAGCGCTTTACAGACATCATCATTGTCCCCATTGGGGGTCATAAATCAGTATATCTTTGAAGTCTGGGAGGAAACCGAGAAAGAGAATTTTTTTCTTTTCATAGCAGTTTGGGAGTCCATTATTTTCAATGGGGTTCGGGCTTTGGTGGAAGTTCGGGTAGTGTTCTGGTACCCGAATTAAACTTTTTAAAAAGTTCGGGTCAGGTATCAGAACCCAAACTTCCTCCGGTCCATCCATCCCTACTAAGAATCCTTCGGCGAGTTCGTTGATTGGCTGCAGCAGGCAGGTGACAAGAACAGCACGTCATCCGAGAAACATCTAGCCACCTGACCTCTGCAGCCAATCACAGGCTTTATTGGACCTGTAACTTCAGGCATCACTTCCAAAGCCAGGACAGAACACAGTGCAGCCTGTGCCTGGTCCACAGAGCTGCTGATAAGTGATTATGCCTTAGTTTTTTTACTTTAAGAGAACGAAAGTAAAAAAAATCTTTGCGTTGGACAAACCCTTTAATCTCATTCAGAGTCCAACAATGCACAGGGAAACAAAAAAAGTCTGTAAAAACCAAGTGGCGCTAAATCTGTAATGAAACCTAAATTCAAAAGTTATTTTTCATCCAAAATGAATACATTTCCGTGAAAAAAATAAATAAATAAATTATATATATATATATATATATATAAATATATATATATACATACACTGTATATATACATGTGTGTCCAAGAATATATCCATAAGGTTATTCAAAAGGTGAGCAAAAACATTAGATATTAATAGACTTGATAAAAGCAACACATCGCCGCGTCGGTATAGTAGTAGAACTCTATGGACATCAGGAACATTTCCTCTTATATGTAACTTATCTATGCCGAATATAGGGCCAAGTGTGACACATATATATATATATATATATATATATATATATATGTATATATATATATATATATAAAAAGCCATCACCACCATCTAGTGGAGAAATGTTATAAATTGACATATTGTGGGGAAGGTTAATTTGAACCTAAACTTTCAGAAAACCTGATTTCATTTGATGAAAAAAAAATTATTTAAAGATTGTAATTTTTGTTGTATTACTTCCTAAAAATTACAAGCAACCAGGGCCAAGATAAGGTGTTTTGGTGCCCACTGGCAGATGAAAACAATGGTGTCCTCACCCTCCGATGAACCTTCAGCTTCCAAGTAAAGGAATAGAACAGAGACTGAGGTCAAGGTTACATATAGCATAATTCATTGTTTGGGAACCATTTACACAATTCACGAGCCAAATTCATCCCTGACACCCCATAATTTATATGTCAGACACAATGATGGTCAGGGAAACTAATTTAACTTATCTGTAATAGGGACAAATTAAGGTGTCCAATATTTGGCGGGTACCGTAATGGAAACTAAACAGACCCCATTATAGATAAATGGACAGGTACTGTATTATGGTTTTTACATCCGTCATGCGACAAATTCCAGTTGGCCACAAAACTGATGGTGGTTCTGGTGCCGTATTTCTGTACTGATGATGGTTATTGTGTTTTATTTCTGTATTGATCATGGTTCTGATGCTGTATTCATGTAGTGATGGTTGGTCTGGTGCTATATTTATGTACTACTGATGGCTCTGGTGATTGTATTCACATAGTGATGATAATTCTGGTGCCGTGTTCATTCACGGAACCATCATCAGTACATTAACAAGAAACCAAAATCATCATCAGTATATAAATAGAACAACAGAGCCATCAACAGTACATTAATACAGAACTAGAACCAGCAAATAAATAGGTCACTAGTACCACCATCAGCACATGAATACATCACCAGAACCTCCATCAATACATTAATGAGTCGCAAGAACCTCAATCAGTAAATGAATACATCATGAGAATCACTGTAAATATATAAATACAACACCAGAACCATCATCAGTACAAGTATACATCACCAGAACAGCCACCAGTACATGAATATTGTACATCACCACGCTTCATACAGCAATCAATTGTAATAATAAGTCAGGCCCATATACATTTGTATCTCATGAACCTGCAACTCCCAGAATGTCTTTACCAATGATAAGGTGATGCTGGGAGTTGTTGTTATCAGTGTTTATCAGACTGCAGACCATACAGGAACCACAGCACTGATGAGACATAGTCAGTATCAACAAACATTTGAATCCAGGTACCTTACAGGTTATATCTTCTCTGAGTCTTTCCTTTCTTTTCATCTCTATCTTTTGTGGCACCCCTGAGGCTCAGTTGCCACAGAGGTACTGCACCTCCTCCTAAGGTGTGGTGCCCCACCATCCAGGTAAGCTGGGGGCTCCTGACCACGCTCCAACACTCGCACCCCACACAATAGAGTAGTTCAGCAAAACCACATTGCGGCTCCTTGCTTAGAGAGAAGCAGAGCACCTTTGGTGGTTCTCTACTTGGAACACTAGACGTGCTGGGAGGTGGCTGGAGTTGAGAATACATAAAACAGTGGGATGGTTTAGGATTACAGGTCAGTCAGTGAGTGAGTCAGAAGGAGTAGGAGAGAGGAAGCCACTTGGAGAGGAGTGGGGATCCCTGGAAGAGGGATGGAGGAAGGAGTGCTGCAGCTGCCTCAGTGACCTGAGCCAGCTGGCATGGGAAAGGAAAGAAGGAGAAAGACATTGAACTGAAGCGTGAGCTACCATAGGAGAGAAAGACAAGTACTGAACGTAAGAGTAAAAGGGAACACAGAGGACGTGGGTTAGAGGAAGAACCCTGCCTAGAAGTTCTAAGCGCAAGGCCGGGGTCCGGTCCCCGAGGTTGTATGGACACGAATGGTTCTGCAGCAGAAACCGGCGGAGTAGTGGGCTGTAAATGCACTACTCCCATCTAAGACTTGAGGGCACAACAGCAACACGGATAGAGAGCCGGGACTTAGGAGTAGAGAGTCCCCGAAGCAGGCTACAGCTGTCTGCTGTACAAGTAGAGTTCTTGGGAACATCTGTCAGGAGGAACTCCAGTGTAACACAGTACTAGGAGATATTCACACTTAAAGGCGCTATAGAGGAGATGTTCAGAAAAAGGCACCTAAGTTGGCGGAGCATGGAAGGGAGCCTGTCATCTTGCCTGGGGGTTGACTGAGTCCCTGACCCGGAGGATTCGGCACAGAAGCGGGCACTACAGACTGTGAATAAAGCTTTGGAACTACATGCCCTGGTGTCCTCCATTCCTTCCTGTGTCCATCCGCCTGGCACTGCTACATCCCCTGCGCCAAACACTACACCATCTAAGTGTCTCCACATCTACACTGCCCTGGGACAACAGCCCTGCCTGTGGAGGACTATAACATCATTGCTGCACCACACCATCTGTCCCGGAGGATCTGTCTGCAGCGTCGGCTTAACATCTCCCTTGCCGAACACCACAGGTGGCGTCACAAACTATTCAACTACATTCTACCATTCACAACATCTTCCTATTACTTGGGCGCCCAGGGCCACGGTCCGGGTCACCGCTTCTGTGACACATCCCACTGATACTGGCCCGGTACCGAGTACCCCACGGCCCTGGGAGGGCGACCCACTTTTCCAGATGCCACAATGCCTTTTCATGTACACAGCTCTTCTCTCCAGATTCCCTATTCTCCAGTCTTCTGCAGCACAATGCCCTTAAAAATAATATTGTTATTAAAATGCCCTTAGCATAAAAACATTTGTCTATATTATGATCTAAATAAGCCTTCTATGGTAAATGGCCCCCACTTTCCATGTAATGATCTATAACCACCTCAATTACTGCCATTATCAGCTATAACCACCACACCGTCCACCCTTACGAACCACAGCCTGTTCCATGGTTGTCCCCTCCCCACAATCTATATCTCCACATTGTCCCCCCGCCATGCTAACTTATCTTCTTAATGAGTTCCCTTTTCACACTATGCCCCCATACTGCACACCACGTTGTCTTCTCCAAACTGTACTTCCCCTACATGGTATGGTCACTACAGCCGCCCATACAGTATGATATCCACAATTGACCTTCAATATACAAAATTATCCAACATAGCCGTCCATGCCGTATGATGTCCATCAAAGCCCCCAAATATACAGCATGAATTCCACCACAGCCCCTTGTACAGTATAATGTCCTCAACATCCCCAATACAGTATGGTCACCACAGGCCCCTTTACAGTATGATGTTTACACAGCCACGTATATAGTATGATCCCCCATGTAAGTCCCCACAGCCAGTTGCATGTATGTCCTCACAGTCAGCCCAATGTATGTCACTATATCCAGATCTATCTATGTGCCCACAGTCAGTCCCATGTATTTCCTAACAGTCAGCCCGACATATGGCCCCACAGCCAGCCCCATGTATGTCCCCACAGCCAGCCCCTCTTATGTCCCCACAGCCAGCCACTCGATTGTCCCAACAGCGAGCCCCTCATATGTACAGCAGTGGCCGTTGGATGCCATGATGGCGTCACTGCATCGCATCATCTCACGTCCTCTGCGTGCACCATCTCCACAGGCCGGAAGTGACCTGTGTTCTGCTGGAGTTCCTGGAGGAGCAGGGGTCTGATTACAGCTCCACTTCTCCTATGCTGGTGGCGCCCACATCGCTTCAATTGTATCAACGTCTTATAGACGTGAACACAATGTGATGAAATCAACTGAGGGAGCAATAATAAGAAAATGTAAGACATACAAGACCACTGATAATCTCCCTCGATCTGGGGCTCCACGCAAGATCTCACCCCATGGGGTCAAAATGATCTCAAGAACGGTAAGCAAAAATCCCAGAACCACACATGGGGACCTAGTGAATGACCTGTATAGAGCTGGGACCACCGTAACAAAGGCTACCACCAGCAACACACTACGCCGCCAGTGACTCAGATATTGCAGTGCCAGACATGTCCCCATGCTTAAGCCAGTACATGTCCGGGCCCATCTGAAGTTTGATAGAGAGTTTTGGATTATCCAGAAGACTGTTGGGAGAATATCAGATGGTCTGATGAAACCAAAGTAGAAATGTTTGATAGAAACAAAACTTGTTGTGTTTGTAGGAGACAGAATGCTGAGTTGCATTCAAAGAACACCATACCTACTGTGAAGCATGGTGGTGGCAACATCATGCTTTGGGGCTGTTTCTCTGCAAAGGGACCAGGATGACTGATCCGTGTACATGAAAGAATGAATGGGGCCACGTATTGTTAGATTTTGAGTGCAAACTTCCTTCCATCAGCAAGGGCATTGAAGATGAAACATGGATAGGTCATTCAGCATGATAATGATCCCAAGCACACCGCCAGGGCAATGAAGGAGTGGCTTCGTAAGAAACTTATGAACGTCCTGGAGTGGCCTAGCCAGTCTCCAGATCTCAACCCCATAGAAAACCTTTAGAGGGATTTGAAAGTCTGTGTTGCCCAGCGACAGGCCCAAAACATCACTGCTCTAGAGGAGATCTTCATGGAGGAATGGGCCAACATACCACCAACAGTGTGTGCCAACCTTGTGAAGACTTACAGAAAATGTTTGAGCTCTGTCATTGAAAACAAAGGATATATAACGAAATATTTAGAGGAACTTTTGTTAATAACCAAATACTTATTTTCCACCATAATTTGCTAAATAAATCTTACCAAATCAAACAAGGTGATTTTCTGGATTTGTTTTCTCATTTTGACTCTCATAGTTGTGGTCTACCTATAATGTCAATTACAGGCCTCTCTCATCTTTTTATGTGGGAAAAGTGGGAAAACTTGCACAATTGGTGGCTAAATACTATTTTCCCCCACTGTATTTATCACTTATCCTGTACACTTGGTGCTACTTTAAAACCACAGATTTTCTGCAGACAAAAACAGCAGTAAAAACTGCAGCGTAAACACGAAACATCAATGAAAAGGAATGGCACATATATGTGTTGCAATGCTCTTATGGTGTACACAAAATGAATGGGGCTGTAAGGGTACAATAGATTTCAGAAAGGCTGTAAGGGTACAATAGATTTCAGAAAGGCAGATTTTAAGGGATTCAGAAAGAGAATTGGAGGGATCCAATGGCTGGATATCCTTAAAGACAAAAATGTCCAGGAAGGATGGGAAATCTTGAAAAATGAAATTCTCAAAGCACAATTGTTAACAATTCCGAAAAGAGGGAAGAATAGGAAGCATTTAAGGAAGCCAGGATGGATGAACACAGAACTTAAGCACATGCTAAAAAGGAAGAAAAAAATGTTTATAAAATGGAAAGAGGGAGGCATATCTAAAGAAGAATATAATGCTGTCTGCAGAACCTGCAGGGCACAAATCAGATTAGCTAAAGCTGACAATGAATTGAGGCTTGCAATAGATGTCAAAAGCAATAATAAAGGATTTTGGGGATATGTCAAAAGTAAAAGAAAAGTCAAAGATGCTATAGGATTTTTACAGGATGAAAATGATGAAATGGTAAGACAGGATGTTGAGAAGGCCGAACTTTTAAATTCCTATTTTGCATCTGTTTTCTCTCAGAAAGGAAATGTGACATCAACTGTTCTTCACTGTCCTATTAAGGGAATAGAAGAATCCAGGATATCTATAAACAGAAAGATAGTGAGGAAACACTTAGCTAACCTAAATGAATTCAAGTCTCCAGGTCCAGATGAATTACACCCCAGAGTACTGAAGGAGATAGCAGAAGAAATTTTTGAACCCCTCTCCATAATCTTTGAAAATTCTTGGAGAACAGGAGAAGTCCCAGAAGACTGGAGAAGAGCAAATGTTGTTCCTATCTTCAAAAAGGGGAAGAAGGTGGACCCAGGCAACTATAGGCCGGTGAGTCTGACTTCTATACCAGGAAAGATCTTTGAACAAATTATTAAAGAACATGTATGTCAGTACCTGGATAAGAATGAAGTGATTAAACAGAGTCAGCATAGGTTTGTAACTAGTAAGTCATGTCAGACTAACTTAATTTCCTTCTATGACGGAATCACTGATTGGGTGGATCAAGGAAATGCTGTAGATATAGTATATCTTGACTTCAGCAAAGCATTTGACAAAGTATCTCATACAATCCTTATTGAAAAAAATGACTAAGTATGGAATGGACAAGGCAACTGTTAGGTGGATTCATAACTGGCTTAGTGATCGGACCCAAAGAGTGGTCGTAAATGGCTGCACATCCAGTTGGAAGAATGTCTCAAGTGGGGTACCACAGGGCTCTGTCCTGGGCCCTGTATTGTTCAACATCTTTATCAACGATTTAGATGAAGGAATTGAGGGTAAGCTGATTAAATTTGCTGATGACACAAAGCTAGGAGGGATAGCTAATACTAGAGAAGAGAGAGAGAGGATTCAAAAAGATATAAATAAACTGGAGAAGTGGGCAGCAACTAACAGAATGGTTTTTAACAGGGAAAAATGCAAAGTACTACATCTGGGCAATAAAAATGAAGAAAGCATATACAGAATGGGAGGAATAGGCCTAAGCAACAGCACATGTGAAAAAGACTTGGGTATACTAATAGATCACAGACTGAATATGAGTCAACAGTGTGATGCAGCAGCAAAAAAAGCAAATGCAATTCTAGGATGTATTAATAGAAGCATACAGTCTAGATCACGTGAAGTCATTATTTCCCTCTACTCCTCTTTGGTCAGACCTCATCTGGAATATTGTGTCCAGTTTTGGGCACCACATTTTAAAAAAGACGTCAACAAACTGGAGCAAGTTCAGAAAAGAGCGACCAGAATGGTGACTGGTCTGCAAACCCTGTCTTATGAGGAAAGGATGCAGGATTTGGGATTGTTTAGTTTGCAAAAGAGAAGACTGAGAGGAGACTTAATAGCTGTCTACAAATATCTAAAGGGCTGTCACATTGTAGAAGGATCAACTTTATTCTCATTTGCACAAGGAAAGATTAGAAGCAATGGGATGAAACTGAATGGGAGGAGACACAGATTAGACATTAGAAAAAACTTTTTGACAGTTAGAGTGATCAATGAGTGGAACAAGCTGCCACGAGAAGTGATGAGTCAGCATGGGTTTGTAACTAGTAAGTCATATCAGACTAACTTAATTTCCTTCTATGATGGAATCACTGATTGGGTGGATCAAGGAAATGCTGTAGATATAGTATATCTTGACTTCAGCAAAGCATTTGACAAAGTATCTCATACAATCCTTATTGAAAAAATGACTAAGTATGGAATGGACAAGGCAACTGTTAGGTGGATTCATAACTGGCTTAGTGATCGGACCCAAAGAGTGGTCGTAAATGGCTGCACATCCAGTTGGAAGAATGTCTCAAGCGGGGTACCACAGGGCTCTGTCCTGGGCCCTGTATTGTTCAACATCTTTATCAACGATTTAGATGAAGGAATTGAGGGTAAGCTGATTAAATTTGCTGATGACACAAAGCTAGGAGGGATAGCTAATACTAGAGAAGAGAGAGAGAGGATTCAAAAAGATATAAATAAACTGGAGAAGTGGGCAGCAACTAACAGAATGGTTTTTAACAGGGAAAAATGCAAAGTACTACATCTGGGCAATAAAAATGAAGAAAGCATATACAGAATAGGAGGAATAGGCCTAAGCAACAGCACATGTGAAAAAGACTTGGGTATACTAATAGATCACAGGCTGAATATGAGTCAACAGTGTGATGCAGCAGCAAAAAAAGCAAATGCAATTCTAGGATGTATTAACAGAAGCATACAGTCTAGATCACGTGAAGTCATTATTTCCCTCTACTCCTCTTTGGTCAGACCTCATCTGGAATATTGTGTCCAGTTTTGGGCACCACATTTTAAAAAAGACATCAACAAACTGGAGCAAGTTCAGAAAAGAGCGACCAGAATGGTGACCGGTCTGCAAACCCTGTCTTATGAGGAAAGGTTGCAGGATTTGGGATTGTTTAGTTTGCAAAAGAGAAGACTGAGAGGAGACTTAATAGCTGTCTACAAATATCTAAAGGGCTGTCACATTGTAGAAGGATCAACTTTATTCTCATTTGCACAAGGAAAGACTAGAAGCAATGGGATGAATCTGAATGGGAGGAGACACAGATTAGACATTAGAAAAAACTTTTTGACAGTTAGAGTGATCAATGAGTGGAACAAGCTGCCACGAGAAGTGGTGAGTTCTCCTTCAATGGATGTCTTCAAACAGAGGCTGGACAGACATCTGACTGGGATGATTTAGCGAATCCTGCTTTGAGCAGGGGGTTGGACCAGATGGCCCAGGAGGTCCCTTCCAACTCTACGATTCTATGATTCTAGGCACATGCCCCAGACGGAAATACAGTGCACCACATATATTTTGCCATATAGAGTGGATACGAGTCTGCCTTCCCCTAAGGAACATAGCGCAGGAATAGAATAGAAATTTTGCTTTTGGCTAATTAAAAATTGTCCCATTGTGGGTTGACACCCCCCCTCAATGACACAAAATCTACCAATATGAAGTTACATCCGGTTCCTGATATTTCAGCTCTCCATCATGGAGAGCGGACGGAGACATGATCTGGACAAAGCAAGCAAAGTAATCAGTGCACAAGACCCCAATTTACTTTTGTTAACTTGTCTATGTAGTAAGCTTGGTTCTGTTCCCTTATCTGTGTAGTAAATTGTTTCTGTATCTATGTAGTTAGTGTTGAATCTTTGAAGATATTCCTATATTAGCCTATATTCCTATATATAGAGGGAGAGAGTGCAACATCTCCAAAAGTTATTTTTGTTTTTTTAATTCAGTTTGAGATCATAAAAAATACATAAATAAAACATCTCATTACAGGATCCATTCATTTGAATGGGAACAGAAGAGTCCTAGGATTTCTTCCATTTGCCTCCTTTCCAGCTGCATTCTCTGTTTCAAACGAAGTCTGTACTTTTTTTTTCCAGCCCAAAAAATGGTTAGCAAACCAAAGTTTAAAAAAAAAATAAAATCTATGGGAAACGGATAGTTATCCATTAACCGATCCATTCTTTTAGCACACCTCATGACCCTGACTTATGGATATGGGACGGACCCCCACTCCATCTTAAAACCACCATAACTACAGTAAACCTAGGCACTAGAATAAATACACAACACATTATTTTGGTTGTCAAAATGGCCACAGCTTTATTTAAATCACAGGATTAAAACAATCACAGTAGGAGTCAGGTGAAGTGCTAGTACATTGGGATTCACAAGTACTGTGATATCCCCAGCTGTCTGACATACAGAACCAGGACAGACAGCCATAAAGGGGCGGCACGCACTGGCTTGCCATTCAAGCAGAGCCAGTAAACTTTCAGGGCACCAATGACCCTATTATCCTCACTCCTGTGCTTAACCACTGTGCCCGCCCCTGATTGACGTTACCATTACAACGTCCTTGAGGCTGGCCACCAAAGCCGAGCCTGTTCACCACCATGAGGTTTTACATCCTCTATTAGTTAAAATGAGTCCACCTTAACTTGCCTGCAACTTCCACCTGACTCCTAAACCGCCACCAGAGAGGCCATTTGACACCTTAAATGGACTCGACCCCCATCAACCATGCCTAACAAAGCCATCAACCATTTCTACATGCTATGGAAAGTCTGTGCACACAAGTAATAAAATTAAAATTCTAGAGCTCCGACGGATTAATTTTATCAATGCCATGCTACCAAGTTATGATCGATAATACGGTAACTACAGCAAAATAGCAGTTGCTAAACATCCTGCAATGAGGATCCCATAATGTGGAATGTGGAAAGTAAACCATAATTAAGGTCGTAGCCACAATCTGAATACCTGTATAATGACATCTGTCATGCCTCAAAAAACTATTATACCGCACGTATTGTAGCCAGCTCTAATAATTCACCAATTCACAGATTTTAGTTCTGGAAACCACCATTATTTACAGTAGCTATGCAGTAAAATTTCTCAAACCCACTTACTAGCACTACTAAAGTGATGAACATGTCAATAGAAAGATATTATTATAAATAGGGAGTAATTAAAAACAACCGACCATAAAATAACGTTCAGAATATCTGGAAGTAGTAATTAAATAAACCTAAAGCAGAAAAAGTCTACAAAGGCATTATTAATAAAACTGCCACGCCATTGTTAATTGTTTTTCATGCGCTTGATAACATTTACTGTTGACCTCTCCAACTGGGTCAAAGGCATTGGGAATAGGCATATTGCCCTTTGTGTTAATGCACTTGATTATTTTACCCTTAGCCACTCCCACTGGCTCAAGGGCACCGGGAGTAGGCATACTGCCCTTTGTGTTAATGCACTTGATTATACCCTTAGCCGCTCCCACCAGCTCAAGGGCATCGGGAATAGGCATATTGCTCTTCATGTTAATGCACTTGATTACTTTACCCTTAGTCACTCCCACTGACTCAAGGGCACACAGATTAGGTACATTGCTCTTCAGTTTCATGCACTAGATAACTGCATTGTCCAGATGACAACCTTGTTCTCTTCTCCCCTCAGCCGCTGTTCCTGGCTCAGAGGAGCCAATTTCTTCTGTAGGCATGCAAAATATGATTGCCATGACCCCAGGGACTTTACCCTAACAGGGTCCTATAAAATATATATGCTTCAGGAGACCAGGGGGCCATACCGTGATGGTCACCCCTCCATACCAGGGGGCCATACCCGAGATGGTTACCCCCTCCACACCATGGGGCCATACACGAGATGGTTACCCTCCACTCCAGGGGGCCATACCTGAGGTGATTACCCCTCAAAACCAGGGTGCCATACCTGAAATGGTTACCCTTCCAAACCTAGGGGGGTCAGCGGCCAGTTTATTAACAAATAACATAAACATTTACAATAAGTATTAAATACACAATCTTATATGACATGAGGGGAGGGTTCTTGGAGCCCCAAAAATTCTGGCAAAATACTTTGCAAAAACACAAGAACTTAAAAATCCACGTTACCCTCAGCCGTAAACCACCAGCTCGAGGGCACCAAACATCCTGTTCCGGGAAGTCCAACCACCAAAAGCTCCCGGGTAACACCCTGTCCAGAGTCGTAACCAAAAGCCAGATCCAGATTTTAACTTCCAATTCCTTTTCGCTGATTCAGCGTCAACTCCAATAACCCCAGCCCAGAGGTCCATACTTAATATGGTTACCCCTACTGACCAATTTATAAATAACTTCCAAGGACCAACTAAAAGAAAAACAGATAACTGTTTTGTTTTGTTTTTTTTTATTTTAAATTCATGTTCTTATTAAAATAAACATAAAATAAACATCAAAGCATAAATAATATTAACACGCTTGGGGGAGTCCTTGAAGCTCCCAAATCTGGTGATTACCAAACATAAAATGTACCAGCAATTACTCCCAGACGTTACCCCACTAGATCGGGAGCACCATAGCCACAAGGGTTGCAATGTTCACTTGAATTTCCTGGGGATCCGACAAACTCTTGCCGAAACTCCCCTCCACCTTTCACCAGGTCCAGAACCATATTGAATTCCAAAAGGAGGAAACCATATCCCAATGCATCCCCCAGACCATATTTAACCAACTTCAAGGACCCCTCCAACCGCACAAAATGTGGGATAAATGAGGGTGAAAACCATGCCGGTTTACAACCAGGGTATGCAACAGGTTAATAATGGAAAATATCCCATCGTAAGGTCCAGAAATAGACAGAGATGGGCAATGCTGTGTTATATGCTGTAACAATAAATGAGAAGCCGCCTGCTCTTCTACAGCAGTTACAGACTCTAATCACCAGCTGCACATAAATGGTAAGAAACATGTAGGTCTAATATAAGCTGCCTGCAGCCATAGGTGTGTGAGCAGAAAACTGCAAGTTCTGTATCCGTCACTCTACTACATACAATTACAATAGACGAGAGACAGGGCTGAAAACTGGGCCCATGATGTGTCCTCCAGAGCAATGTGCAGCCTCACACTAGGAGTGCCCACTCACTGCCCGCCATGTGCTGAGTTATTACTGCCCACTCACTGCCCGCCATGTGCTGAGTTATTAGTGCCCACTCACTGCCCGCCATGTGCCGAGTTATTACTGCCCACTCACTGCCCGCCATGTGCTGAGTTATTACTGCCCACTCACTGCCCGCCATGTGCTGAGTTATTACTGCCCACTCAAATGTGCCGAGTTACTCCACGATTATTTATTTTACACATGATAAAACATAATCCATTCAGTCCTCTTCTATCCGCCATCTTAGGTAATATAAAATAAGCTCTAGGTGGGTATACTCTGATCATGCAATATACGAGGGGAGGACTAAAAGCAGCAATAGCTACAGAAATCAAGCACTAAGCTGGAAGTCATGTCCAGATTAGAGTTGAGCGAAACGGGTCGAAAAATTTCAAAAGTCGCCGACTTTTGGCAAAGTCGGGTTTCATGAAACGAAACCCGACCCTAGGATGAGGTCGGCCACGAGGTCGGCGACTTACGCGCCAAAGTCGTGTTTCAAAAGTTTGTTTTGCGCTCTTTTTCAGCCAATCAGGATCCACGGACACTGTGGGCAACGTGATGACATAGGCAGGGGTCACCACCATCTTTCAGAAGGGCATGCAAGTGATTGGCTTGCTTTGGTGGGCGTCACAGGGGGCATAAAAGGGCGTGCACGCCGACCGCCATCTTACTTCTGCCGATCTCAGTATAGGGAGAGGTTGCTGCTGATTCTGTAGGGAGAGCGTTAGGCAGGGAAGAAGACAAAAAAACTGCTTCTGCTGCTAGCGATTTGGCCTGCACAACACACCAGTCACTGTGTGTGCAGTGCAAGGGGAGGCTATATAGTGGTGTATCAGTGGTGTTGGTTGTTGGGCTGCCTTCTAAGGCTTCCTGACATTCCTGCATTGCTGTTTACCCACTGCTCCGCAAACTGCTTTTTTAAAAGCAATCCCAATTTTTTTTTTGTCCTGCTGAGAAGAAAAAAAAACTGCTTCTGCTGCTAGCAATTTGGCCTGCACAACACACCAGTCACTGTGTGTGCAGTGCAAGGGGAGGCTATATTGTGGTGTATCAGTGGTGTTGGTTGTTGGGCTGCCTTTTAAGGCTTCCTGACAGGATGGCATTGCTGTTTACCCACTGCTCTGCAAACTGCTTTTTTAAAAGCAATCCAATCTCCCTTATCCTCTAGTCACTTTTGTCACAGCTGTGCCATCGAGCCTGTGACATAGCGCTCAGATATCAGTGGGCCTCACACAATCCAAAAGTGTCCAGTGTCCAAAAGTGTGTGCAGAGATTCAAAATCTCCCTTATCCTCTAGTCACTTTGGTCACAGCTGTGCCATCGAGCCTGTCACATAGCGCTCAGATATTCATTGGGCCTCACACAATCCAAAAGTGTCCAGTGTCCAAAAGTGTGTGCAGAGATTCAAAATCTCCCTTATCCTCTAGTCACTTTGGTCACAGCTGTGCCATCGAGCCTGTCACATAGCGCTCAGATATTCATTGGGCCTCACACAATCCAAAAGTGTCCAGTGTCCAAAAGTGTGTGCAGAGATTCAAAATCTCCCTTATCCTCTAGTCACTTTGGTCACAGCTGTGCCATCGAGCCTGTCACATAGCGCTCAGATATTCATTGGGCCTCACACAATCCAAAAGTGTCCAGTATCCAAAAGTGTGTGCAGAGATTCAAAATCTCCCTTATCCTCTAGTCACT
The DNA here is from genome assembly GCF_039654945.1 of Dendrobates tinctorius. Lineage (NCBI taxonomy): Eukaryota > Metazoa > Chordata > Amphibia > Anura > Dendrobatidae > Dendrobates > Dendrobates tinctorius. Next base: position 80,407,356 of record NW_027361738.1, read on the forward strand.
TTGGTCACAGCTGTGCCATCGAGCCTGTCACATAGCGCTCAGATATCAGTGGGCCTCACACAATCCAAAAGTGTCCAGTGTCCACAAGTGTCTGCCGAAATGCAAAATCTCCCCTGTCCTATAGACACCTTGTACCTTGTTTTACATTACTATATAGTTTGTTGGATTTTGTCTACATTTCTACCAAAAATGAGGAAGGCTGGTGGAAGAGGCCGTGGAATTGGGCGGGGGTTGGCAGCAGGTAATGATGGTGTTGGTGGTGGATCTGATGGTAGTGGCAAGAGCAAAATAGGACCGAATGCAGGAGGTGTTGAGCCTGCGTCATCGTCTAGCTACATAAGGCCTCGAACGCTTAGTTTTCTAGGAGTTGGCAAACCGCTTTTAAAGCCAGAGCATCAGGAAAAAGTTTTGTCTTACAATGCTGACTCAGTCTCCAGCTCTATCGCCTCCTCTTCTTCTGTTGTAAAAAGTAAAAGCACTGAGTCGTCATTGGAGGCTCATGTTCATGAACCACACCTTTCCTTGTGTCCTTCACCCCAACCAAGATTGAAGGATGACGCAGGCCATACTACTGATTACTCCATGGAGCTGTTTTCACATACCATGCCTGGATTATCAAGTGAAATGGTGAATTACCCAGGCCAAGATGAATCTGACATGGAGTGCACTGATGCACAGCCGCTGATGGATGATTCTGCTGGTACATTCACTCAGAGCACTACATTGTCCTCGCAGTGTACAGAGCCAGATTCTGACCCTGATGAGACTCAGGTGCCCCTTCCCGCACACTATACCACCATACACGGTGACACAGAGGAAGGTGCACATGACATAGAAGAGGAGGTGATGGATGACCCAGTTGTTGACCCAGATTGGCATCCATTGGGGGAAGAGGGTGCTGCTTCCAATAGCTCAGATGAGGAGCATCCACAGCAGACATCGACATCGCAACAGCTGTTATCTGGCAGGCCCAGAGCACTCCAAAGACAGGTTCCAAACATCAAAAGAGTTGCTGGACAGCTTGTCCAGAGGGTCAAAAGATCACAGCGTGCTAGGCCGCAAAATGTCTGCCAAAGTAGGAAGAGTGCAGTGTGGCACTTTTTTGAACAAAATCCTCATGATCAGGCCAAGGTTATCTGTAAGAAGTGCGCAAAGACCTTTAGCCGAGGGAAAAATCTGAAAAATTTGAATACCAGTTGCATGCTTAGACATTTAACCAGCATGCACTTGCAAGCGTGGACACAACACCAAACCTCAAGTGCCACATGTGCAACTGATCACAACGAAGGTAGTCAGCAACGCTACATTGTTTCCCCCACTGTAAGCCCACCGGTTAGCACAGCAGCAAATGTTGAGGTGTCGTTGCAAGGCCACAGCAGTCAGGGAATCCCACTGTTATATCAACGAAAGACTGATTCTAGGCCATCAGAAAGAACACCAACTCCATCACCATCATCAACCCTCTCTCAGTCCGCCCTGTCCACCGCTACTTCCACCATATGCAGCTCTCAAGTCCAGCTCACCCTCCCAGACACTATGAGTAGGTCAAGAAAGTACTCAGTCTCTCATCCGTGTACACTGGGTTTGAACGCCCACATTGCCAAACTAATCTCGTTTGAGATGATGCCCTTTCGGTTGGTGGAAAGCACAGCTTTCCGCGAACTCATGGCCTATGCAGTACCACGCTATGACCTACCCAGTCGCCACTTCTTCTCTCGCAAAGCCATCCCAGCCCTCCACCATCATGTGAAAGACCGCATTGTCCATGCACTCAAACAGTCAGTGAGCGGAAAGGTGCACCTCACAACTGATGCATGGTCCAGTCGGCATGGCCAGGGCGGTTACGTGTCCATCACTGCGCACTGGGTTAATGTGGTGGATGCAGGGTCCACAGGGGACAGCGGTGGTGGGACAGTGCTGCCTAGCCCACGGTATAGGAAACGGCTGTAGGCGTTCGACCCTCCTCCTCCAGAAGAGAAAGCTCGTCCACAGAGCGCAGTCGTACGAGCACTCCATCTGCAGCTGCCACTGTTGCACACGATGTGTCCCCCTATCGAGCAGCTAGTGGAAAGCGTCAGCAGGCTGTGTTGCAGATGATGTGTTTGGGCAACAGACACACCGCCGAGGTGCTGGCCGAGTACTTGAAGCGACAAACTGAGTCATGGCTGGGCAGTGTACATCTTGAGGCAGGCAAGGTAGTTAGTGATAATGGCCGTAATTTTGTGGCAGCCATAGCCCTTTCAAAACTCAGCCATATACCTTGCTTGGCTCACACCTTGAACCTGGTGGTGCAGTGCTTCCTCAAAAATTATCCAGAGTTAACAGCCCTGCTCCAGAAGGTGCGAAGACTGTGCGCGCACATCCGCCGGTCGCCTGTACACTCCGTTCGTATGCAGAAGCTGCAGCGATTGCTCCACCTTCCCAACCACCGCCTCATTATCGACATTGCAACAAGGTGGAACTCCACCCTGCACATGGTGGAGCGGCTGTGCAAGCAGAGGCAGGCCATAATGCATTTGTGGGAGGATACACGGCCAGGCACTTTGAGAGCAGACATGGAGTTGACAGGTGTGCAGTGGTCGAAGCTGAAAGACCTCTGTAAAGTCCTTCAGTGTTTTGAGGAATGCACACGGCTGGTAAGCGCAGACGACGCCATCCTAAGCATGAGCATCCCACTTATGCGTCTGCTCATGCAAACTTTGACGCACCTTAAGGAGCAGGCGTCTGCAGCCAATGTTGATGAGGAGGAAGAGGAGGAGGGAATCCTTGATGACATTCAGCCATTGTCTGCTCAGGGACCTCTCCTGGACGAGGTGGAGGAAGAAGAGGAGGAGGAGGAGGATGATGGGGATGATTACTTAGGGGAGGAGGATGCATCTCGTGGGGCAAGTGAAAATGTTGGCGTGGCAAGGTCTGGTACAGGGTTTGTGCGTGACTGGAGGGATGTGGATTTGCCAGAAAGTGCTCCTCCAACCAGCACTCGCAGTGCATCATTGACACCGGGAACATTGGCCCACATGTCAGATTATGCCTTGCAGATCCTAAAAAGGGACCCACGCATTGCCAAAATGATGAACGATGACGACTACTGGTTAGCCAGCATCCTGGATCCACGCTATAAAGGCAAATTACAAAACATCATGCCACAGGAGAACCTTGACCTAATATTGGCTAATAAACAAGCAACTCTGGTAAATCGGTTGCTTGAGGCATTCCCAGCACACAGCAGCGGTGATGGTTCTCACATGAGCCGTACGGGCCGGGGGCAGCTTGGCAGAGGTGTTCGTGGTGCACACAGCAGAAGTGGCGTTGGAGACAGGGGTTTCATGACAATGTTGTGGACTGATTTTTCAAGTACCGCTCACACAACTGGTAATACTGCATCGATGGAAAGTGACAGGAGACAGCAGTTGTCAACTATGGTTACAAACTACTTTTCCTCCCATATCGATGTTCTCCCACACAGGTCATTCCCCTTTGACTATTGGGCCGCTAAACTGGACACCTGGCCTGAATTGGCACAATATGCCTTACAGGAGCTCGCTTGCCCAGCTGCAAGTGTGCTATCGGAAAGAGTCTTCAGTGCAGCTGGATCAATCCTGACAGAAAAAAGGACCCGTCTGTCAACCCAAAATGTGGATGATCTAACCTTCATTAAAATGAACCACGCATGGGTTTCCAAGGATTTTGTCCCACCTTCCTCTGATGACACATAGGGTGACAGAAAAATGGCTTGCTTTGGTCCACCTCTTCCTGGGACTTGACCTATTTCACCTTTTGCATCAGCTGAATGTCCAACATCAACATATGCCACTTTCTAAAACTCCCTAACTGTGCTGCCTCCCCCCCATCGCCGGGGTCACCACCTAGCGCACGACACCGTGCGAGTGCCGTTGCCCTGGACAGGTGGGTAGGCCGACTCTTGGGCGCGGGCACTGGCACAGGGTCCCTCATAGTGCAATCAAGTGTCTCTGACGGTGGTGGTGCACACCCGCCGTCAGACACACCGCCGTACTATGAGGGGCCCAGTGCCAGTACCGATGCCCACGAGTGGGCCCCCCTTGCTTGGGCAGGGCCCCAGCATTTGCAATCTTTACCTCTCCCTGCTGCTCCGCTGTGTAGTCTGGGCCGTCAAATCCATACTGTGCCTGACACCGTCTGAGCCTGCCTCCTGATGTATAGACATATATTTTGAATGTGTACGCTATCCATACATGTTATCCGGGGAAACGGTACCCTTTCTAACCTTTGTGCAATCACGTGCAATCCATACTGGGCCTAACACCGTCTGAGCCTGCCTCCTGAGACATATATTTTGAATGTGTACGCTATCCATACATGTTATCCGGGGAAACGGTACCCTTTCTAACCTTTGTGCAATCACGTGCAATCCATACTGGGCCTAACACCGTCTGAGCCTGCCTCCTGAGACATATATTTTGAATGTGTACGCTATCCATACATGTTATCCGGGGATACGGTACCCTTTCTAACCTTTGTGCAATCACGTGCAATCCATACTGGGCCTAACACCGTCTGAGCCTGCCTCCTGAGACATATATTTTGAATGTGTACGCTATCCATACATGTTATCCGGGGATACGGTACCCTTTCTAACCTTTGTGCAATCACGTGCAATCCATACTGGGCCTGACACCGTCTGAGCCTGCCTCCTGAGGCATATATTTTGAATGTGTACGCTATCCATACATGTTATCCGGGGATACGGTACCCTTTCTAACCTATGTGCAATCACGTGCAATCCATACTGGGCCTAACACCGTCTGAGCCTGCCTCCTGAGACATATATTTTGAATGTGTACGCTATCCATACATGTTATCCGGGGATACGGTACCCTTTCTAACCTTTGTGCAATCACGTGCAATCCATACTGGGCCTAACACCGTCTGAGCCTGCCTCCTGATGTATAGACATATATTTTGAATGTGTACGCTATCCATACATGTTATCTGGGGATACGGTACCCTTTCTCACCTTTGTGCAATCACGTGTAATCCATACTGGGCGTGAGAACGGCTGGCGAGCTGTTAAGCAAGCTACAGCACCTGTGGTTTGCACACGCAAGTTTTTCATTTTTTAAGGAATGACGGTTAGGCCTAATTCCGGAACTGCGGTTGACCTGCACTTACTGGGAAATCATTGTTCGCGGGTAATAATTGTAATCAGTGATCCCCATCACTAACGTTGTTCAGCGGGCTATCTGCACCTGTAAGCGACAAACGCTGGCCTTTTCAGAGTAGCGCACATGCAGCCACGGACATGTAAGGGCATGACACACCAGTTATTGGCCAATCTCATGTGCCAGAGCCTCACGTGTCCCTCTAGTAAGCCGGACTCGGACCGCGGGGCATGACGGAGTCTCGTTCGTTAACGGAATTAAGCTTGCAATGTGTGCATCTGTTCTGTAGCTGGCATGGTTGAGGTTTCCCAGGTGGAGTCGAATTTAACCGTAGGCTCCACTCCTGGTGGTGCCCTTCTGGACATTCCTTTAAGGTTCAGCTTTGCAACCATACTGCCCACGTAAAACAAACACTTTGCCTTCATGAACGCTGTTTGGAGGGTCATGACTCGTGGGAATAACGCCGCCCAATCAGTTAACCTGCTAGAGAGATCCTTCGTTGCTCCCAAGCATGACATCACACTCCCTAGGAAGAAGGTAATGCCACTGTGGCGACCGTACTCCTGGGGGCGACACAAGTGCACTGATGCCCAGCCACTGCTCGATGAATCTGCTGGTACATTGACCCAGACCACTACATTCCCCTCGCACGCTACACGACCTGAATCTGACCCTGATGAAACTCAGGTTACCCTTCCCATATACAGTTCCATCTTACACGGTGACAAAGAGGAAGCTGCAGATGAAAGTGCAGGTTCGGCCCACCCGCCATCAGACACACCACCGTACTATCAGGGGCCCTGTGCCAGTGCCGTCGCCAACGAGTGGGCCCCCCCTGCTTGCCCAGGATCACAGCACTTGCAAAGTTGAAATACTGTGCAGTGAGATGGAAGATGGGGACGACGAGGAATCCAGACAAGTACAGGGATTCCCTAGCGAGGAGACTTATTTGATTGTTTTCAATGTTGGGACAGCAATTTTTGGGGAGCACTATACTCTGGAGAATGATAGATGGGGCCCACCATACACTGGAACATTCCAAAGGTGGACATCAGACACTGGAGCAGCATTTACAGGGCCCATTATACACTAGAGCATTAGAAATGGGGCCCATTATGTTTGGAGCATTATTTGGGCCCATAAGACAGTGGAGCTTCATCCATGGGGACCAACATATACTGTAGCATTATGTGGAGCTCATCATATTGATAGGAACTGAAGGAGTTAAATTGAGTTCTGTCTATGTTGCATTCTCTTGTTTAAAACCTTATCTTTTCTTCGAGGAGATGTCTCAGACATCTCCCTTGTGAACCAAGGTCAAATACCTCTGCTTTTTCGCCTAAATGACTTTCTTTGTCTAAAACAAGTTGTAAAATCATTTGTACTGCGCATGTCTGTAAAATGTTTACATTCTTTACTATAAAAGACGGAAGCCTAACTGATAAGCCAGAGGCGTCTTGGAGGCATCCTGAGTTGTACCATACAGCTGGTGTCTGTGTAGTTCTTCTCCACGGAGCTGATTTAATTAGAGACATATGATGCTTCACACCTAAGAACATCGGTCCTTCAGATGAAAGAGTAATCTGAGGGATCCCGACAGTTTCCTGGCGCCCGAAACAGGGACCTGATATAGGCACCTCTCCAAGACTACCCGATCTACAGACCACACCAGTTACTGATGAAATTGTGAACAGCAGACCTAAACACCTGGCCAGGTAAGAGATCAATTTTTCTCTTCTCTGCTCTTCATAATCTATCATTATAACTAAGGTCCGTATAAAGGGGAATCTAGTAGAGGAGGGGGCCGTAAAATCAGGTCCATATAAGAACTCTGAGGAAATCGGGTGTGACACGCATATGTAATTTCTGCTCGAATGAGAGGTTACTGTAGGTTCTGTCTGTGCACAGCTATTTTTAGAAAAAGAGCTGATGCAAATCAAAATGGGAGAGGTCTGACATTATGGAATATAAGGCTGGGTGAACAGTTCATACTGCGCAGCCCGGACGGACAAGTTTTTCACAATAGACGATTCCGCACTAGAAATAGAGGAGGTTGTTGAGTGACTGCCTTGATTTGAAGGACTGTGAAAAGTAGACAAATAAGCTGCACAGTAGGTATTCGTTCAAAGAGTGGTGATATTGCCTAACTGGGTCATGTGACAGCGTCCTTTCGGGGAGGTCACCGCCTAAGCTTAAATCAACACCCTTTACGAATAAACCTTGTGACAGATAAGAGTGTGACCGAATGAGCACAGGACCGTGAAATGAGCCTGTGACAGGATATGACTGAAGAACCCCAGTAGATGGATACTTTATTTACAATCCTGTGTGTTGTGGGAGTATTTCTGTTCGGATGCTACATAGCATATAAGTACACGAAACACGTAGTACACCGAGGAACAGACACTCCATTTAGCCTGTTAGCACCTTAGGAAGAAGGTAACGAGGTATAGTAGAGCCTAGTCTTGAGCTTACCCAATACACCACCTAAGGCAGGGGACTAACAGGAAGACAACAAGAGAGACAGGATAAGAATAAAAGATAAGATGGGGAACAGTCAGGGAAAGATACCTGAAGAAGGAAATCGGTTATGTGATATAATTGAGGATAGATATGGAAGTAGTGCAGCAAAGAACCTGGAAAAAGTATTAATCAAATCCAAAGTGCAAGATAGTCAGGATGTGTGAATCCTTGTATATATGTCTATGAGAACCTCTGAATAAGATGAGAGATGAGTAATTGAGTAAAAAAAAAAAAAAAAAAAAAATCAGTGAATGAGCACGTATGAATGAATCATCACACATCATTTTTGTGTCAAGAGATTTGTGACCTTTCTAGTTGTGGTGGAATCCCGGACAGATGCGTTATAGATATTTCAAATCTACATCTGAGACTGAATGAATTGAGTAATGATATAGTTCGTGTTATATGTGGCATTACATTGTAAAGTTTCCTGAATGCATTTGGCCAGAAAAAGGGCAAGACATGGTTAATCTCATTATACAGTTATCTGCCCTTACAGTGAAATCCCGTGATTTTGAGTTTCTTTGTAGAAATTGATTTTGATAAGTCTAAAGAACTACAGAATTCTGTGAAGGACGACGCTGCATTCTGATGGGAGGGGGGAATGATACCGCTGCGTAGTTTTTCTTCTCCCTTCGCTCTTATCTCTGCTGAGTGTGAGTTGTGCTCAAAATTCTCTGTAATTCTATCCGTAAGGTACGCGCTGAAAGATTTGTGCATTTTAAAGCAACAGTACTTAATTGAAGATTGGAAGTTAAAAGTAAGATATGGTGCCTAATTTAGAAGGGAATTGTAAGTGATTGTTTGGTCATTGTAAGTGATTGCTTGGTCATTAATGTGTTTGAACCTGCTTCTAGTTGTGTGATTGATTTGTATAGCAAATTGTGTCAAATTACAAGAGACAGAGAAGGAAGGAAGCAGTAAAACAAGTGGGACAAATATTGAAAAAGGCAAAAATACCAGAGTGTGAATGTTTGGATGTACAAAAAGGCACAGACAAGGGAAGAAAATAGCACGTGAATAAATGATGCTTGAGAATGTGCAGCAGTGTGGAAGGTGTATTATGAATGTTTGATTGACAAAGTGTAACCAGAGACCCAGACAAAACAGATGGACTTGTAAACACTGTGGTCAGACTCAGACAAACCCAGACTGAATAGCTACTTGTGTGACCTGTGCTACTGACCTAAGAGAATTGCACTAAATCCTATCCAGACAAGATCATAAGAAGCTGACATAATAGTGTGGATAGTGGGTAGTGGGACATTGGCCCTTGAGGAGTAAGCTGACAGTAGACATCAGACGGCCAACCCCATCAGGACCTAGAAGTGTGACTAGAATAAGAAAGATACAGGTGTATTATCCCTGGAGCCCCTCTGACCAGCTAGCTTTGCTGAAGCAGCTGCCTGCCCCTGAAGACCAACCATTCCCGTTTTACAGACACATAAAGGAAGTACAGCAGACATATAAGTGTACCTGGGCAGACCTAGAGAGGTTGATGAGTTTAAAGGCAGGTGACGCACTAGATCATATAATTAAGACACACAGATGTGACAAAGAATCAGGCTTGGGGCATGGATGATAAATCTGCACGATCTGGGGAGACGTACTGTGAGTCACTAAGACAATGGGCTGCAGTGGAACAATCAGAGCAGTCTGTACTCCTGACTAATGTGACACAGCAAAGAGGAGAGAGAGTAGAGATATACCTTGGACGGTTACAGCTGAAATGGGCAGACATGGGGTACATTTGCATAAACCCACTTGATGTTAGAATACTGGTGGATGCGTTCATTGACGGTATGAACAAAGACTTACGAGACGCAGTACAGACAGCCAGACCTGAATGGAGACATGTAGATCCGAAAGACCTCCTTAAGGTAGCTAAAGAAATTGAGCAAACAAGGACAATAAAACGACCTGTCATGTATGCTGGAGCACAAGGAAAAAAGTGGAGACGTAATAGGGAAGGCATGTGAGATGACACTGACGTTTCTTTTGACAATCTATTCCCCACATGACATCCATGCCATACTCCTACAAGTTCAACCAAAACATCTGTCTATGGCCAGACAGCTCCGACTTGAGTGTGCTCTACTAATTCCTGAGTATGTCACTCCTCAAAAGATGTAACGTTCTGAATCCAGCCACCCTCCTGCCTGTGGATTCAGAAAAGGGGGAATTGGTGACCGTATTGGCAAGTGAGGAAGGATACTGTGACATGACGCATGAACATGTCTGCATAGAACTGATGAGTCAGGAGACAGTGGGGTTTGCACACATTCATGAAAAACCTGTTCCTAATGCAGACTTTGAGTTTCTTTTTTGTAGATGGCCCCAGATACCACCAGGATGGACGATTCTACACTGGATATGCAGTAGTATCCTCACATGAGGTAATCCGAGCGGAACCACTCTCTCCTCACATGTCGGCGCAGGAGGCAGAGTTGAAGGCACTCACTGAGGCGTGTAGAGCCGCTGCAGGTAAAGTCGCTAATATTTTCACAGATTCGAAGCCCATTAAAAATGCAGAGCTGGTGAAACAATTGATGGAGGCATTGATGTTACCAGTCCAGGTTGGCATTGTCAAGGTAAAAGCACACACAAAGGTGACTCCGTGGAGGTAGAGGGCAATAGAAGGGCGAACGAGGCTGCTAAAATAGCACAAGGCGGCCTAGAGAGAGCAGTGGACGGTGGCGGGGAGTCAGCGTATTCCAGCCACATTGGGTCTAGATGTCCTGAAATCCCTCCAGCAAAAGGCTGCCCAAACAGAGAAGGTACACCGAGGGAGACTGGGAGCTGAGCTGAACTCAAATGGAGTATGGGAGAATAAGGATAAAATGTGCCCACCAAAGTCCCTGTTCCCAATCATGGCGCAAGCAGCACATGGCCCCAATCACACCTCAAAAAGTCACATGTGTGCCATGGTAGATGCCTTCTGGATCGCTCCTGGCTTCAGTTGCGCAGCCGCGAAACTTGTACAATCATGCCTCATCTGTGCACAGCACAACCCAGGTAAAACAGTAAAAGTCCCTAAGAAAGCGACACCTAGGCCTCTCTACCCGTTTCAGAGACGGCAGATTGACGACATACAGCTACCAAGGTAGGAGTGTATGCAAATATCCTAGTATGTGTAGATCTCTTCTCTGGATGGCCAGAGGCCTACCCGGTGAAAACGGCTACAGCTCGAGCCACTGCAAAGAAACTGGTGATGGAACTAGTACCACGATTCGGTGTCCCTGAAACAATTGAATCAGACAGAGGTACACACTTTACTGCTGAGGTAATGCAAAATGTAATGCAAATGATAGGTGTAGAACAGGCATTTCATACACCCTACCACCCACAGAGTTCAGGGAAGGTAGAGAGAATGAACGGGACACTGAAATTGAAAATACAGAAAACCATGGAACAAACCCATAGACCATGGCCAGAGTGTCTCCCATTAGCATTATTCTCAGTAAGGTACACACCCACGGGGAAAACTAAACTGTCACCCTTCGAGATACTGTTTGGAAGACCACCGAACACAGGGTTGTACTACCCACAGGTCTTAACACTCAATGTGGATAATTTGACAAGTTATGTAATCCAGTTGCAAAAGCATTTAACTCAAATGCATTCTCTAGTTTTCTCTTCCATTCCAGATCCAGATAGTGTGGAAGGAACTCACTGTCTACAACCTGGTGATTACGTATATGTCAAGAAACACTCCAGAAAGACCCTTGAACCCCGATATCAAGGACCTTACCAAGTACTCCTGACAACGCCTACTTCTGTTAAGTTGGAAGGACGACCAACCTGGATCCACGCATCGCATTGCAAACTAGCCACAGGAGTTAACAAAGCATAAGAGTGCATAATGTTTTGGTTTGGTTTTGTTGCATTATCTGTAATAATGGTAGCTGCGTGGGATAGTCTAAATTCTCCAATGTCCTTGAATAATAAGTTTATACAACATCATGAAAAATTACTGAATGATTGGTCAAATCATTTGCTGGATCTGCACACATTCACCAGTATCAGCCACTAGTATTCCGTTCCTTGTTATTCCTGTGCCACCCGAGGAATTATTTGCCTGGACCAGTTGTTCTGATACACTTGCTAATAAGGCCACAAATAATGTGAAGTTATGGAACACAACTGTTGGAATACCTATTGTAGGATGGGTAGGATACCCTTGGTGGCAGGGTAATCTTTCAGGAAGTAATACATACCTTCAATATCTGGCATATAAAGGGGGGGCTTGGGTACCCAGGAATAGAACTCGATTAACCTACCTGGGGCAAATTCCAATGTATGGCCTACAAGTTAGTTTTAATGTAACTTCCCACTCTACTGATGCCTTCAAACCAATACTGCTAGAAAGAAGGTTGCATAACACGTCCTGGGAGTATTCCAATTTATTTCCCCAGGGCAATAATGAAACTTGTATTAATATTTCAGGTAATATACCTTGCAACGAGTCATCTGGATATGAGAAAGGAACTCCCACCTGTGGAAATCCCGATGTAGGGTAGTGTAGCCCTTTAGGACAACTTCCAAATTGGTGTATGCTTCAGAATGTATCTGCGTTCATAGATTTAGTTCATAGACTGGTATTACAACATTCAGCCCTATGGGACCTACCTAGTGACATGTTCTGGGTATGTGGAGACAATGCATATAAATGGTTGCCAGTAGGGGTAAAAGGTGCTTGTACTCTGGGTCGTTTGACTCCAGCTACCTTTGTTATTCCGAATGACCAGTTGAATACTCAGAGCATACCTAAACACACGTTGTACAAAAGAGCTGCTGACAATACACCTCGCCTCTCTGGGAGACCACATATAGTGCAGATGAGTGTGGCTAATAAAATTGTCAGCTCTATTTTTATTTATCCTATGATTACTCAAATGTGGGATAAATTAGTCAGGGCTACAGATTACTTAGATGACCAAATATGGGATATATTGGATATATTGAACACCACCGTTGCTGTCCAAAATCATTGTTGTTTGTATCTTCGTAATATATGTGCTATTGAAACTTGTTTTTTGGTGTATCTCTGTATGCAAGAAAAGATGTAGAAATAGATAAGGAAGTTTGACTGTAAACAACAAGAATTTAACTATTATTCCTTTCAGTCCTAGATTGACATCTCATTTCTGGCATGAAGGAGCGTACTCTTGCAATGATGGACGTGGCTTCAGTATCTGGGGGATGGAGAAGGTAGAAGACCTGTCTCCCTTGGGCAACCCGTCGGCCTGGGATAGTACCTGGTGAACGAGCCACTATCCGCTGTTGTTGCAGGATCCAGTGTTCCAGATTGTGGAAAATGAAGATGTCAAAGGGGGGAATGATAGGAACTGAAGGAGTTAAATTGAGTTCTGTCTATGTTGCATTCTCTTGTTTAAAACCTTATCTTTTCTTCGAGGAGATGTCTCAGACATCTCCCTTGTGAACCAAGGTCAAATACCTCTGCTTTTTCGCCTAAATGACTTTCTTTGTCTAAAACAAGTTGTAAAATCATTTGTACTGCGCATGTCTGTAAAATGTTTACATTCTTTACTATAAAAGACGGAAGCCTAACTGATAAGCCAGAGGCGTCTTGGAGGCATCCTGAGTTGTACCATACAGCTGGTGTCTGTGTAGTTCTTCTCCACGGAGCTGATTTAATTAGAGACATATGATGCTTCACACCTAAGAACATCGGTCCTTCAGATGAAAGAGTAATCTGAGGGATCCCGACAGTTTACTGTTTCAAACATTATATGGGACCAATGATTCTGTATGGAGAAATAGATGGGCCTCGTCATGAGATGTAAAAAGTGAGGTATTTTTCATTGTACTATACCGCTATTTCTCTGCCATATCGGAGCATGATGAGTTGTGGTATGTGTTAAAGGGGCGCTCTTTCGCCCAGGGCACATGAAAACCTGCAGCCAGCCCTCCCCCCCACAACTTTAGCCAAATAACCCCCATTTTTCAGTGCGTAACTTGTATTATGAAGTTAATTAAGGTTGACAAGCTTAAGTAAGAAGAATTGATGCTTTTGGCATTCAAATGGGCACTGTAGGTGTGTTTCCTGTCCTCCTCTCACTGCCGACTTTTATTCCCCATTGACTTACATTGGGTTTCGTGTTTCGGGACGACCCCGACTTTTCCCTATAATCGGCCGATCTTGCTCGACCCGACTTTTGGAAAAGTCGGGTTTCACGAAACGAAACGCGACCCTAAAAAACCAAAAGTCGCTCAACTCTAGTCCAGATTATATGTACAGCCAGGAAAATGACCTGGAGACACAGGAAGTCTATACCCAGCATGATCCGTATACAGCAGAGCGAGGAGTGATATCATGTATACAGACCTGTGGTACAGGTGAAGTATACAGCACAGGAATAGAGCCTTTACACAGATACCACATATATAGTGAGTAACCTGGTTACACGGGATCTGCACACCCAGCCTCACAGTATGTAATAGAGATGAGGTCACATACAGATCATCAGACTCCATAACTGGGAAGGGGGGATAATCCGCACCCAGCAGGGTCAGTATACAGTGCACTGACATGAAGTGCAGCCTCCCATCATCATACATATACCATCCCCCGACTGCTCCTCTCACCAGTGTCTCTAATACATGTGACTGCCCAGCTCCACCATAGTAATGGCAGACACTGCATGTGTCCCTGCCCTGTCCTATCATACATAAACCCAGAACTCATGAAGACTCTGTATAATACAGCAGTAATGTGGGATATCAGAAATGTCTGCAGGGTGGTCACACAAAAGCTGCCTCAGCAATAAGTGAGGGAACATGGCGGCTACAGGAATTTCTGAGGTAATCTTGACCCCAGATATGATGTAGGAGCTGATACTACCTTAGTACACACTACACCATGTCTGAGGTGATTGCAGAGTAGTATATGAAACATGTCTGCAGGGAGGTCACACGGAAGATCACAGTCTGTGAGGAAAATGTAGCATGCACATGAGGGACATGGCAGCTACATGAATCGCTGAGGTAATATTGGTCCCATACATAAAGAAACCACTGGAGCCATAGGCAGAGGAGGACATGACTTGGGGATGGGTGGCCCTTTACTCCTGCAGCTTTTTTGGTATAGTGGTGTAGATTTTTAAGCACGAGGGATGTTGCTTTAAGAAGAGAAAAGCCCAGTATGTCTGTGCCTGGGGGGTCACTGTGAGGAGGGTGGGATTATATAGAGCAGGAAATCTGTGTCTCTCCCTCACTTCAGACATCATGTACTAGTGTAGTATCAGCTCCTACATTATGTATGGGACCAATATTACCTCAGCGATTCATGTAGCTGCCATGTCCCTCATGTGCATGCTACATTTTCCTCACAGACTGTGATCTTCCGTGTGACCTCCCTGCAGACATGTTTCATATACTACTCTGCCTTCACCTCAGACATTGTGTAGTGTGTACTAAGGTAGTATCAGCTCCTACATCATATCTGGGGTCAAGATTACCTCAGACATTCATGTAGCGGCCATGTTCCCTCACTTATTGCAGAGGCAGCTTTTGTGTGTCCTCCCTGCAGACATTTCTGATCTACCACATTACTGCTGTATTATACAGAGTCTTCATGAGTTCTGGGTTTATGTATGATAGGACAGGGCAGGGACACATGCAGTGTCTGCCATTACTATGGTGGAGCTGGGCAGTCACAGGTATTAGAGACACTGGTGAGAGGAGTAGTCGGGGGATGGTATATGTATGATGATGAGAGGCTGCACTTCATGTCAGTGCACTGTATACTGACCCTGCTGGGTGCGGATTATCCCCCCTTCCCAGTTATGGAGTCTGATGATCTGTATGTGACCTCATCTCTGTTACACACTGTGAGGCTGGGTGTGCAGATCCCGTGTAACCAGGTTACTCACTATATATGTGGTATCTGTGTAAAGGCTCTATTCCTGTGCTGTATACTTCACCTCTACCACAGGTCTGTATACATGATATCACTCCTCACTCTGCTGTAAACGGATCATGCTGTGTATAGACATCCTGTGTCTCCAGGTCATTTTCCTGGCTGTACATATAACCTGGACATGACTTCCAGCTTAGTGCTTGATTTCTGTAGCTATTGCTGCCTTTAGTCCTCCCTCTCGTATATTGCATGATCAGAGTATACCCACCAAGAGCTTATTTTATATTACCTAAGATGGTGGATAGCACAGGCCTGAATGGATTATGTTTTATCATGTGTAAAATAAATAATCGTGGAGTAACTCAGCACATTTGAGTGGGCAGTAATAACTCAGCACATGGCGGGCAGTGAGTGAGCAGTAATAACTCAGCACATGGCGGGCAGTGAGTGGGCAGTAATAACTCAGCACATGGCGGGCAGTGAGTGGGCAGTAATAACTCAGCACATGGCGGGCAGTGAGTGGGCAGTAATAACTCAGCACATGGCGGGCAGTGAGTGGGCAGTAATAACTCAGCACATGGCGGGCAGTGAGTGGGCAGTAATAACTCAGCACATGGCGGGCAGTGAGTGGGCAGTAATAACTCAGCACATGGCGGGCAGTGAGTGGGCACTAATAACTCAGCACATGGCGGGCAGTGAGTGGGCACTCTTAGTGTGAGGCTGCACATTGCTCTGGAGGACACATCATGGGCCCAGTTTTCAGCCCTGTCTCTCATCTATTGTAATTGTATGTAGTAGAGTGACTGGGATACAGAACTTGCAGTTTTCTGCTCACACACCTATGGCTGCAGGCAGCTTATATTAGACCTACATATTTCTTACCATTTATGTGCAGCTGGTGATTAGAGGCTGTAACTGCTGTAAAGGAGCAGGCGGATTCTCATTTATTGTTACAGCATATAACACAGCATTGCCCATCTCTGCCTATTTCTGGACCTTATGATGGGACATTTTCCATTATTAACCTGTTGTATACCTTGGTTGTAAACCTGCATGGTTTTCACCCTCACTTATCCCACATGTTTTTGTGCGGTTGGAGGGGTCCTTGAAGTTGGTTAAATATGGTCTGGGGATCCATTGGGATATGGTTTCCTCCTTTTGGAATTTAATATGGTTCTGGATCTGGTGAAAGGTGGAGGGGAGTTTCGGCAAGGGTTTGTCGGATCCCCAGGAAATTCAAGTGAACATTGGAACCCTTGTGGTTATGGTGCTCCCGAGCTGGTGGGGTAACGGCTGGGAGTAATTGTTGGTACATTT
Organism: Dendrobates tinctorius; assembly: GCF_039654945.1. NCBI lineage: Eukaryota > Metazoa > Chordata > Amphibia > Anura > Dendrobatidae > Dendrobates > Dendrobates tinctorius. The sequence continues at coordinate 80,424,219 of NW_027361738.1, forward strand.
CATGTTCACTTTATGTTTGGTAATCACCAGATTTTTGGGAGCTTCAAGGACTCCTACCAGCGTGTTAATATTATTTATGCTTTGATGTTTTATTGTATGTTTGTTTTAATAAAGGTGTGAATAATAATTATTTAAAAAAAAAAAAAAGGGATCGGTGTATACCCACCAAGTGCTTATTTTATGTTACTTAAGATGGCGGATAGCACAGGCCTGAGTGGATTACCTGGAGCCTGGTGGTTGGGGGGTCCTTGAAATTGGTTAGAAATTGGTCTGGGGGATCCATTGGGATATGGATTCCTCTTTTTGGAAGTTAATATGGTTCTGGACCTGGTGAAAGGTGGAGGGGAGTTTCGGCAAGAGTTTGTCGGATCCCCAGGAAATTCAAGTGAACATCGGAACCCTTGTGGTTATGGTGCTCCCGAGCTAGTGGGGTAACGGCTGGGAGTAATTGTTGGTACATTTTATGTTTGGTAATCACCAGATTTGGGAGCTTCAAGGACTCCCCCCAGCGTGTTAATGTTATTTATGCTTTGATGTTTATTTTATGTTTATTTTAATAAGAACATGAATTTAAAATTTAAAAAAAAAAAAAAGTTATTTGTTTTCCTTTTAGTGGGTCCTTGGAAGTTATTTATAAATTGGTCAGTAGGGGTAACCATATTAAGTATGGACCTCTGGGGTGGGGTTCTTGGAGTTGACGCTGAATCAGCGAAAAGGAATTGGAAGTTAAAATTCTGGATCTGGCTTTTGGTTACGGCTCTGGACGGGTAACTCTGGACGGGGTGTTACCCGGGAGCTTTTGGTGGTTGGACTTCCCAGAACGGGATGTTTGGTGCCCTCGAGCTGGTGGTTTACGGCTGAGGGTAACGTGGATTTTTAAGTTCCTGAGTTTTTGCCAAATATTTAGCCAGAATTTTTGGGGCTCCAAGAACCCTCCCCTCATGTCGTATAAGATTGTGTATTTAATACTTATTGAAAATGTTTATGCTATTTGTTAATAAACTGGCCGCTGACCCCCCCTGGGTTTGGAAGGGTAACCATTTCAGGTATGGCACCCTAGTTTTGAGGGGTAATCATCTCAGGTATGGCCCCCTGGTGTGGAGGGGGTAACCATCTCGTGTATGGCCCTCTGGTGTGGAGGGGGTAACCATCACGGTATGGCCCCCTGGTCTCTAGAAGCATTTATATTTTATAGGACCCTGTTAGGGTAAAGTCCCTGGGGTCATGGCAATCATATTTTGCATGCCTACAGAAGAAATTGGCTCCTCTGAGCCAGGAACAGCGGCTGGAGGGGAGAAGAGAACAAGGTTGTCGTCTGGACAATGCAGATATCTAGTGCATGAAACTGAAGAGCAATGTACCTCATCTGTGTGCCCTTGAGTCAGTGGGAGTGACTAAGGGTAAAGTAATCAAGTGCATTAACATGAAGGGCAATATGCCTATTCCCGATGCCGTTGAGCTGGTGGGAGCGGCTAAGGGTATAATCAAGTGCATTAACACAAAGGACAGTATGCCTACTCCCGGTGCCCTTGAGCCAATGGGAGCGGCTAAGGGTAAAGTAATCAAGTGCATTAACACAAAGGGCAATATGCCTATTCCCAATGCCTTTGACCCAGTTGGAGAGGTCAACAGTAAATGTTATCAAGCGCATGAAAAACAATTAACAATGGCGTGGCAGTTTTATTAATAATGCCTTTGTAGACTTTTTCTGCTTTAGGTTTATTTAAATTACTACTTCCAGATATTCTGAACGTTATTTTATGGTCGGTTATAATGTTGTTATATTGTGTATAGTTTTTAATTACTCCCTATTTATAATATCTTTCTATTGATATGTTCATCACTTTTTGGGTAGTGATAGTAAGTGGGTTTAAGAAATTTTGCTGCACAGCTACTGTAAATAATGGTGGTTTCTAGAACTAAAATCTGTAATTTGGTGAATTATTAGAGCTGGCTACAATACGTGCGGTATAATAGTTTTTGAGGCATGACAGATGTCATTATACAGGTATTCAGATTGTGGCTACGACCTTAATTATGGTTTACTTTCCACATTCCCCATTATGGGATCCTCATTGCAGGATGTTTAGCAACTGCTATTTTGCTGTAGTTACCGTATTATCGATCATAACTTGGTAGCATGGCATTGATAAAATTAATCTGTCTGAGCTCTGGAATTTTAATTTTATTACTTGTGTGCACAGACTTTCCATAGCATGTAGAAATGGTTGATGGCTTTGTTAGGCATGGTTGATGGGGGTCGAGTCCATTTAAGGTGTCAAATGGCCTCTCTGGTGGCGGTTTAGGAGTCAGGTGGAAGTTGCAGGCAAGTTAAGGTGGACTCATTTTAACTAATAGAGGATGTAAAACCTCATGGTGGTGAACAGGCTCGGCTTTGGTGGCCAGCCTCAAGGACGTTGTAATGGTAACGTCAATCAGGGGCAGGCACAGTGGTTAAGCACAGGAGTGAGGATAATAGGGTCATTGGTGCCCTGAAAGTTTACTGGCTCTGCTTGAATGGCAAGCCAGTGCGTGCCGCCCCTTTATGGCTGTCTGTCCTGGTTCTGTATGTCAGACAGCTGGGGATATCACAGTACTTGTGAATCCCAAGGTACTAGCACTTCACCTGACTCCTACTGTGATTGTTTTAATCCTGTGATTTAAATAAAGCTGTGGCCATTTTGACAACCAAAATAATGTGTTGTGTATTTATTCTAGTGCCTAGGTTTACTGTAGTTATGGTGGTTTTAAGATGGAGTTGGGGTCCGTCCCATATCCATAAGTCATGTAGGAGCTGATACTACACTAGTACATGATGTCTGAGGTGAATGTGCTCCTATCATCTGTCGTGTGAGGTGATAACCCCAGTATTATACTCCCTGACACTGCAGACATGCTTCCTCCTGTTCATCCTGTGTAAGAAAGAGGGAGAGACACAGATTTCCTGCTCTATATAATCCCACCCTCCTCACAGTGACCCCCAGGCACAGACATACTGGGCTTCTTACTCTGAAAGCAACATCCCTCCTGCTTCACAATCTACACCACTATACCAAAAAAGCTGCAGGAGTAAAGGTCCAACCATCCCCAAGTCATGTCCTCCTCCGCCTATGGCTCCATTGGTTTCTAGAACACTAGTAAAAATTGATCAGTTGCAAAGGAAGCAAAGAAAAAAATGGAAACCAAAGTGTCTGTTTTTCTTTTTTTTTACACCTGTTTACAAAATGGAAACTGGTTTCCAATTTGCTTCTGTTTGCAACAGATCCGTCTTTATTTAATACTGGATTTATCGCAAATGGAAAACAAGTGGACAAAGCTCTAATCAGATCAGATCAGGAGCATTTTGGAGATCCAACCTGGACTGAGCAAATATGGGATGTTCCAATCTGTAATGCCTGTGCATTAGTGTTGTCTTCACGCCGGCGCTCAGCATTCCCTGCCTGGGTCTCACCGAGTTTCCTGTCTCTCTGGTATAACATATTATGCCTGCAGGTCATTTACAAAGTAGAAACTTGTGCTTGGAATTATAAAGAGAAGCCATATAATTCCCTGAGGAGACACCGGGTCCAGGACTGTCTGTATCTCTCGGAGATGGTGGAAGCTGAAGCAGCAGACAGAATGGACCCAGGGGAAAATATGAATTTTAAGTGCAGTTTCAAAAGTCCTTTCGAGGTGACAACAGAGAATTGTTGAATCAGCGAAGAAAGCTGCTCCATTACCAGGAACGTCAGTGTAAAGATTATTCTACTCCGGGGCGGCCAAAATCTATAGATGCGTATGGACCTGATGTGGTTAAAGAGGATTTGTTTGCTCTCCCAAAAGGTCTGTTTCTGTTGCAATAAATACTTTTCTCAAGAAATAATGAGACTTCAGCATCTTTCCTTAGAACTCTGCATTGTGCCGCGCTTCTGGTCTTCCTCCTGGAAATGCATGAATTCACACTTTGCAGTATGATGATAGGGAATGGCGATGCTCAGTTGGCAAGCTATTCATTTATTCATTTATTCCCAGGCGGAATAAGGTGATTTTGGCAGATCCCGCGGCCCCAAAAATTACTTTACGCCACTGCTACAACACAACATAATGCCGGCGAACAGGTTGCACCAGTACTGCAATCTCAAAAGGCAAGTCAGTAAAATTCGGAACCGATTGGATTTCTTTGTGACTTATCGGGGTCTTTTACGGTTTGTAATGTTACCACTACCATATTTTAGACTGGAGAGCAAACACATTGCAGTGGCCCACGAGTTGTGTCGGTCCATCTTATACCTGCTTACGTCAGGCTGATGGATAAAACAACAAAGGTTATCAACCCTACCATCTTCAATACATTGTCAAAATTGGGCAACTCCCTTTAATAATAAACCTACAAGGAGAATTGGAGTCTTAACGCCCCAGAATAAATCTAAACAAAGCTGTCTTTTAAATGTAAAATCTCACTTTATTGAAAAATACATATACCATAGTACAAACACATTAAAAAATGAGTGTATTATCCCAGGGTGGTACGACACAAAAAGGGATGCATCAGAAAAATTGTATAGCACACATAAATTGCATTATAATACAGGGGTAGGTTTTAGTAGATTTCATCAGGCAAAAAGAATCAAAATAATGGGCAAGCCATCCAAATCACCCAAGTAAAGGCTGCTGAAATATCACTTAAGTAACCCTATAAGTATAGGCAGCAAAAAAGTCAACACAAGTCCCTCAACAATGTGAGAAACAGATTAAAAAAGGGATATAAAGAGTGGCGTCCCCTAAATGATATCTAATGTATGTATTAAGCCAGCATAAACACTACCCACAATGTCACAGACACTAAGTGATAAAGTGCCAGGGTGCAAAAAAATCCTTACCCATGTGGGATCCTGATGCGTCTCCCTAACGCCCGACTCGTTTCGCCCAAAGGGGCTCCCTCGGGGGGCAGTGTGGTAGCTGTTTCCAGCACCTGCATCCTTTAAATAGGGACAAAGCAATGGGGAGGAAAAATGACGAGCGCCATCTTAAAATCTGCACATGCGCAGAAGAACCCGGAAGTCCCGCCGCGTCACTTCCGGCTCTCCCGGACCTCTGTGTACATCAGCGTGACGGCCATTGCCATGGTCACGCGGATACACAGCGGGGCCGTGTGGAGGCCTTTAGAAACGCGGCAGGCATGGTAACTCTGCGAATGTATTGGAAGTGTAATGATCCCACTTTGGTGTGCATCAGCGCGACGGCCGTTGCCATAGTCACGCAGATACATAGTGGGGCCATGTAAAGGCCTTTAGAGACACGGCAGGCAGAATGACCCTGCGCATGCAATAGAGATATAATAGTCCTGCAAGCAATTATTGTAGTCACGTGCTCAAGCCCAAAAAGTCAAAAGAAACTGAGATGATAACAGCAATTAATAAATCCTCCAAGCCCTATCCATGACTCCAAGGAATGTTAGTCACCCATATAAAAAGAGTATACAATGTATATAATATGATGAATTATACGCCTTATAAGGAGAACTATATCAAGTCATATATAATTAGAGGCAATATATATATATACAAATCGAATTTTAACCTTATAAGTAAAAACTGAGAACATGCACAAGCTACCAACATTAATTATGAGCACCATAACATAACAAAGTGTAGTACATATGGAAACACACTCAAGCTTACTATATACAGTATATTTATATATATACAAAATTAATTTATTTCAATTCTTCAATACAAAAAGTGACTCTCCTATATTCTATAGAGTCATTACACACAGAGTGATCTATTTCACGTGTTTATTTCTGTTCTTGTTGATGATTATGGCTTACAGCCAATGAAAACCCAAAAGTCATTATCTCAGTAAATTAGAATACTTTATAACACCAGCTTGAAAAATGATTTTTAATCCGAAATGTTGTCCTACTGAAATGTATGTTCAGTAAATGCACTGAATACTTGGTCGGGGCTCCTTTGGCATCAATTACTGCATCAATGCGGCGTGGCATGGAGGCGATCAGCCTGTGGTACAGCTGAGGGGTTATGGAAGCCCAGGTTGCTTTGATAGTAGCCTTCAGCTTGTCTGTATTTTTGGGTCTGGTGTGAGTGGACGGGGGACTGTGGAAGGTTCAAGGGGTGGAGGCACAGCTGGGGTGGAGCCTCAAGGGGGCCCAAAAATTTTGCCAGTATGGGGTCCAGAAATTCTTCTGGTGGCAGTTCTGACCCCGGAACCAGCTCTTGTCTGGACACAACGGTGCATCCATTTGCAACAAAAAGAGTCAAAAATAATAATTGTCTGTTTTTTACCTGTCAGTATTTTGAGATCCCAAAATACTATTATGCAAAGGGGACAGTTAAAAAAAACATCAGCATATAGACAGGGCTGTCTGATTTTCAGGGGTATAGTGCATGTGGTTTTTTTTTACCAATGTAGAGGAAGAATGCTACACAGCGTGAGGGCTCATGCAGACGTCCGTACAACACAGTCCGAATACGAACTGCAATGCATGGACTGGCCGCAGGTCTCCTGACCTAAGCGTGCCAGCCACATAGAATTATATCAGGGTGTCATGCTCAAGTCAGGAGTCCTGCGGCCAGTCCATACTCAGACCGTGTTGCACAGATATCAGCATGAGCTCTTAGGCCGGGTTCAGACATTGCAACGTAACTGTAAAATTAAAAACGGATGCTATACCGTGGCTCCATGTCGGATACATTTTTTTCTGCATACACATACAGTTGTGGCCAAAAATATTGACACCCCTGCAATTCTGTCAGATAATACTCAGTTTCTTCCTGAAAATGATTGCAAACACAAATTCTTTGGTATTATTATCTTCATTTAATTTGTCTTAAATTAAAAAACACAAAAAGAATTGTCCTAAAGCCAAATTGGATATAATTCCACATCAAACATAAAAAAAGAGGGTGGACAAAAGTATTGGCACTGTTCGAAAAATCACGTGATGCTTCTCTAATTTGTGTAATTAACAACACCTGTAACTTACCTGTGGCACCTAACAGGTGTTGGCAATAACTAAATCACACTTGCAGCCAGTTGACATGGATTAAAGTTGACTCAACCTCTGTCCTGTGTCCTTGTGTGTACCACATTGAGCATGGAGAAAAGAAAGAAGACCAAAGAACTGTCTGAGGACTTGAGAAACCAAATTGTGAGGAAGCATGAGCAATCTCAAGGCTACAAGTCCATCTCCAAAGACCTGAATGTTCCTGTGTCTACCGTGCGCAGTGTCATCAAGAAGTTTAAAGCCCATGGCACTGTGGCTAACCTCCCTAGATGTGGACAGAAAAGAAAAATTGACAAGAGATTTCAACGCAAGATTGTGCAGATGTTGGATAAAGAACCTCGACTAACATCCAAACAAGTTCAAGCTGCCCTGCAGTCCGAGGGTACAACAGTGTCAACCTGTACTATCCGTCGGCATCTGAATGAAAAGGGACTGTATGGTAGGAGACCCAGGAAGACCCCACTTCTTACCCCGAGACATTAAAAATCCAGGCTGGAGTTTACCAAAACTTACCTGAAAAAGCCTAAAACATTTTGGAAGAATGTTCTCTGGTCAGATGAGACAAAAGTAGAGCTTTTTGGGCAAAGGCATCAACATAGAGTGTACAGGAGAAAAAAAGAGGCATTCAAAGAAAAAAACACGGTCCCTACAGTCAAACATGGAGGAGGTTCCCTGATGTTTTGGGGTTGCTTTGCTGCCTCTGGCACTGGACTACTTGACCGTGTGCATGGCATTATGAAGTCTGAAGACTACCAACAAATTTTGCAGCATAATGTAGGGCCCAGTGTGAGAAAGCTGGTTCTCCCTCAGAGGTCATGGGTCTTCCAGCAGGACAATGACCCAAAACACACTTCAAAAAGCACTAGAAAATGGTTTGAGAGAAAGCACTGGAGACTTCTAAGGTGGCCAGCAATGAGTCCAGACCTGAATCCCATAGAACACCTGTGGAGAGATCTAAAAATGGCAGTTTGGAGAAGGCACCCTTCAAATATCAGGGACCTGGAGCAGTTTGCCAAAGAAGAATGGTCTAAAATTCCAGCAGAGCATTGTAAGAAACTCATTGATGGTTACCGGAAGCGGTTGGTCGCAGTTATTTTGGCTAAAGGTTGTGCAACCAAGTATTAGGCTGAGGGTGCTGTGAGAATCATGTGGGAATAGTGGATGAGGGCAGGTATATCTCGCCCAGATTCCTTTCCTATGTGGCCTAGTCTGGTCAGTATCGCACCTGCTTGCTAATGAATAATGGGAGGTGGATATAAAAGGATGCCAGGTGGTTGTGTGAGTGTCTCAGCCTGGGAACACAGAGAGCCTGTCTGTGTGAGAGACACATGTGAGTGAAAGCAGTGCCCACTGCAACTGTGGTTTGGCTGGACGGGAGAAGCCTGCCAGTTGGTAGTTAGGTTGTCCATTGTTTAGTTAGTGCCGGACAGGCAAGGATTTGTTTTATGTTTTATTTCCTTTTGCATTGCTTTCACCGTTAATAAACCTGACCCAGGGTCAGTTATACACGAATCCCAGCTCTGCGCCTGAGTTTCATGCTGAACGCACGTGACCTTTGACCCCAGCAAAGGCGATCCCGGAGTGTTTTATCACATTGTGGTGGAGAACCCGGGCATCACGTTGCAAGCATGAGCATGGAGGACGTGGTGAAAGCGCTGGTACAGTCCACCGCCGACCAGCAAGAAGCTAATCGGGTGATGATGGCCCAGCTGAAGGAGTTGGTGGACATGACAGCTACCGATCGTTCGCTTCTCAAGCAGGTGGCGCAGCGCCTGGCAAGCTTACCTGAGGTTAACCTGGAAGCAGAGTCGAGAGTGATTCACATGAGTCGGTACTGGCAGAAGATGACGACCGAAGATGACGTCGAGGCATACCTGACCACGTTTGAACGGACGGCGGTGCGAGAAAAATGGCCGAAGGCACGATGGGCCGGCCTGATTGCCCTGATTCTTTCCGGTGAGGCCCAAAAGGCGTATTATGACTTGGAACCTGAAGCTGCGCAGGACTTTGACAAATTGAAAGCCGAGATCTTGGCCCGGCTGGGAGTGACGACCGCTGTCCGTGCACAGAGAGTGCATCAATGGACTTATCAGCCGGATAAACCACCGCGGTCACAGATGTTCGACCTGATCCACGTGACGAAGAAGTGGCTACAACCCGAGGTGTTGACAGCGCCAGAGATAATCCAGAGAGTCGTCATGGACAAGTACCTGAGAGCTCTACCGCCAGCCCTGAGGAAGTGGGTAAGCCATGGAAATCCTACGACGGCAGATCAACTGGTGGATCTGGTTGAACGTTACTCCGTGGCGGAAGGACTCCGAGACGACGCTACCCCACCTCGTTCTTCATCATCTCCACGTGGAACCGGTAAGACTGTTCCAGGGAGTAGGGGAGATGGAAAAATCCCTAAGACAGTGGGGGAGGAAAACGGGACTGCCCGCACTGCGAGGCCGAGAGTAACGAACTATGGTCTAAGCAAGGGGCCCGTTGGGTGTTTCCGCTGCCAAGAGATGGGACATATTGCTGCGAACTGTCTGGTCACTACTGAACCCATGCAGTGCGACGTCACAGACTCTAAAAACCGTATGTCTATGGTTGCACGGGTAGTGAGTGTGAATGCCGGTCAAAAGGATGTGGAAAAACACTTGTGTGATTTAACTGTTGATGGCAAAAATGTGGTGGCATTGTTAGACTCGGGAAGTGTGGTGACTCTGGTGAAGGCCAGTCTGGTGTCAGCCTCGACTGGACCATCAGACAAATTTTCTGTAACGTGTGTGCATGGAGACACCAGTTCGTACCTCACCACTGTCATATGCATTACTACTTCCTATGGGTCTGTGCAACATAAAGTGGGACTCGTCCCGGCGTTATTGCATGATGTTATCCTGGGCCGGGATTTTCCCCACTTCTGGCAATTGTGGGAGAGTCAGTTGATGCCCTCGGGTAATAGTGTACATGATTCTTCTCCCAGGGCGCGTGTGGGTCCCGAACCCCTGGAAGAGGTCTCCCCGGAAGACTCGGGGGAAGAGTCTGCGGGAAATGACCTGCAGTTCCCGTTTTCAGTCATGGCGGGTGATACGGAGGAGACCGGGGAAGAGGAGGAGGCCGACAGCCGTCCACCTCCCAGTTTGCCGGATTAAGAAGTTCAGAAAGATGACTTCCAAAGCGAGCAAATAAAGGATCCTACCCTTTCTCAGGCTAGGACAAATGTAAAAGTGATAAATGGGGTACCTGTAGAACCTGGCTCTAGGCTGGCATATCCTTACATGGTTCTGGAGAATGATTTACTCTATCAGATAGAGAAAAAGGGGGAAGATACGGTGCAACTATTAGTCGTGCCAAAACCCTACCGGCGGCAGGTGCTGGACCTGGCCCACGGACATGTGATGGGAGGTCACCTGGGTGTCCAGAAAACCACCGAAAGGATATTACACTGTTTTGTTTGGCCAGGCATGCATCACGATGTTCGTGTATATTGTGAGTCTTGTCCTGACTGCCAAGCCTCTGCACCTAAGCCCCGGTTCTGTAGCCCTTTGGTACCCCTACCTATTATTGAAGTCCCGTTTGAGAGGATTGGGATGGATTTAGTTGGGCCCCTTCCACGGTCTGCACGTGGACACCAACATATCCTGGTCATCTTGGATTATGCCACTCGTTACCCGGAGGCCATACCTTTGCGTAACACGGCCACCAAGACGATTGCCAAGGAACTGGTGCATGTGTTTAGTCGGGTCGGTATACCAAAACAGATACTCACCGACCAGGGGACCCCCTTTATGTCCAGGGTAATGAAGGAGCTCTGCCGATTGTTACAAATCGAACCGTTACGCACATCCGTGTATCACCCTCAAACGGGTTGGTCGAACGGTTCAATAAAACTCTGAAGCAGATGCTGAGAAAGGCGATAGACAAGGATGGGAAGAACTGGGACTATTTACTTCTGTATTTGCTTTTTGCCATCAGGGAAGTGCCCCAGTCTTCCACGGGGTTCTCGCCTTTCGAGTTATTGTACGCCCGACGTCCTCGCGGACTGTTAGACGTTGCAAAAGAAACCTGGGAGGGTCAGGTCACTCCGTTTAAAACGGTGATAGATCACGTCACACAAATGCAGGACCGTATTGCGGCTGTTATGCCTATCGTCAAAGAACACATGATGCAGGCTCAAGGAGCCCAAAAAAGAATCTATGATAGGGGCGCCAAGATCCGTACGTTTGCACCCGGAGTTAGGGTGTTGATCCTGGTTCCCACGGTGGACAGTAAGTTCCTGGCAAAGTTGCAGGGCCCCTTTGAGATTAAGGAAAGAGTTGGTGAAGTAAACTACAAAGTATACCAGGCAGGTAAACGGAAACCTGAACAGATTTATCATGTAAATCTGATAAAACCCTGGAAAGATCGGTCTGCCTTGTCAGCGGAGCTGGCCCGTCCCGTCTGCTCGCATACCGTACCGGAGGTACGGGTTGCAGAGACTCTCTCGGAGCGGCAAAAGACTGAGGTCAGGCAGTTTCTACTTCACAACCAAAAATTTTTCTTAGAAAAACCCGGGCAGACTATGCTAATGAAACATGACATTGTAACGGAACCTGGTGTCACAGTTCACGTAAAGCCCTACCGAATCCCGGAAGCGCGCCGTGAAGCCGTTTCCCGAGAAGTGAAGGCAATGTTAGAGTTAGGTGTCATTGAGGAATTGCACAGTGCTTGGTCCAGCCCGATTGTGCTAATTCCTAAACCGGACAGCACCATCCGGTTCTGCAATGACTTCAGGAAACTGAATGCGGTCTCAAAATTTGATGCCTACCCTATGCCCAGGATCGACGAGTTAATAGATCGGTTAGGAAAAGCCCGGTATATTACGACCCTAGACCTAACAAAGGGGTACTGGCAGATCCCTCTGGCGGAGGCTGCCAGAGAAAAGACGGCATTTGCTACCCCAGAAGGTCTAATTCAGTATGTGTATATGCCGTTTGGACTGCACGGAGCACCGGCGACCTTCCAGAGACTGATGGATCGAGTCCTGAGGCCACATAGGCAGTACGCTTCGGCCTATTTGGACGACATTGTCATTTACAGCTTGGACTGGGAGACTCATCTCCAGAAAGTGCAAACTGTGATTGACGACCTGTGGGAGGCAGGTCTAACCGCGAACCCCAAGAAATGTCACATCGGGCTAGAAGAAGCCCGGTATTTGGGGTATGTAATTGGGAGGGGTGTTGTTAAACCCCAGGTTGATAAGATTCAGGCGGTTCAGGACTGGCCACAACCTGTCAACAAGAAGCAGGTGCAAGCCTTCCTGGGGATCGCCGGCTATTATCGCCGGTTCATACCCAATTTTGCAGCCATCGCTACCCCCCTGACGGATCTTACAAAAGGGAAAGACTCCGTCATGATTAAATGGAGTTTAGCGGCTGAAGAAGCCTTCCATAGCCTAAAACAGGCACTTTGCTCTCAGCCCGTACTGGTGACTCCGGACTTCCGCAGCGAGTTTGTGGTACAAACGGATGCTTCTGATACCGGTATCGGGGCCGTACTCTCACAAGTGAGGGACGGAGTGGAACACCCAGTCCTCTATCTCAGCAGGAAGCTGAATAAACAAGAGCAAAGGTATGCAGTCGTAGAAAAAGAGTGCCTCGCCATTAAGTGGGCTCTAGAGACCCTCAAATATTACCTGGTGAGCCGAAAGTTCAGGCTGATCACTGACCATGCCACTCTCAAGTGGATGCACTTGAACAAGGAACGGAATAGCCGGGTGACCCGGTGGTTCCTTGCCCTGCAGGCCTACACTTTTACGGTGGAGCACCGCCCAGGGGTACAGATGGGAAATGCAGATGCCCTGTTTGGCGGGTGTCATTGCTCGACCGGAGTGGTCTGAGCAGAGGGGGGATATATGTGAGAATCATGTGGGAATAGTGGATGAGGGCAGGTATATCTCGCCCAGATTCCTTTCCTATGTGGCCTAGTCTGGTCAGTATCGCACCTGCTTACTAATGGATAATGGGAGGTGGATATAAAAGGATGCCAGGTGGTTGTGTGAGTGTCTCAGCCTGGGAACACAGAGAGCCTGTCTGTGTGAGAGACACACGTGAGTGAAAGCAATGCCCACTGCAACTGTGGTTTGGCTGGACGGGAGAAGCCTGCCAGTTGGTAGTTAGGTTGTCCATTGTTTAGTTAGTGCCGGACAGGCAAGGATTTGTTTTATGTTTTATTTCCTTTTGCATTGCTTTCACCGTTAATAAACCTGACCCAGGGTCAGTTATACACGAATCCCAGCTCTGCGCCTGAGTTTCATGCTGAACGCACGTGACCTTTGACCCCAGCAAAGGCGATCCCGGAGTGTTTTATCACAGTGCCAATACTTTTGTCTGGCCCATTTTTGGAGTTTTGTGTGAGACGATCAATGTTTTGCTTTCTGCTTCATTCTCTTTTGTGTTTTTTAATTTAAGATAAATTAAATGAAGATAATAATACCAAAGAATTTGTGTTTGCAATCATTTTCAGGAAGAAACTGCGTATTATCTGACAGAATAGCAGGGGTGTTAATACTTTTGGCCACAACTGTAGACTTGAATGGGTCTAAAATACAGTGTACTCATGTGAACATGCCCTTGGCCAAACATTTTTTATGCATTCAGTTGAAACAAAGTGCAATGATAGCATTATATCTGCATGCAACGATCGCCCCCTAGGGGTGGATGCAGACATTACATTTTATTATCAAATGTAGAACTTGAGATCAGAAAAACAGAACTCTGAGGATAAATATGTGCACTAACTTGGAATTAAGATGAGAGTAAATGTCATTTTATTTATCTATTTTTTTTTTGATAAATCATTAGTACATATGAGAGTAAACTTGGCAAACTGTCGTATTACAGAAATCTGCTTCTTTCTCCTCCTGGACTGATCTTTCTTCTTAATTCACAGGTAAAATCTGTCTTCAATAATGGGAAAATCTGTATTCTCTGAGATAGGATATGACAGTTAGTGCTTATAAAGTTCTATGGAGATCTGCAACCGAAGTCTGAGCAGAAAGTCTGTCTCCGCCTCCAACTCCTCCATAAACCTTTAAAGCACCAACTGTCATCTCCTATCTCAGTAATGTAAATCTGTCTGTCTCAGCACGGCCCCACTTACTTTGCACAGGTCCCCTGTATAGTGGATTGCTCTGTACAGAAATGCTATGAAGCTATTTCAGTGCAGACCTCAGCCCCTTGTCCCCAGGACTGGTTTGGCACCCGCTGATTCTAAAGTGATGGCAATAACCATCCAGTTGCTCTAGGAAGAGGCTCTATAGTGGCAACATATTCTGTACGGAGTTCACTAATTCCTGACTCCTCTGGGGTTCACAACCAGCGTTCCCCATCTCAATCACAGGCTTATGGGTCAGTTCTTCAGAACCACAGAAGATTGACAGTTTGGGCCTGTGACACTGATGAGCCTCTGGGCTACACTAAGCACTTCCCCATGCTGTAAGCAGAGGCAGCATTACCTCTGTAGCATCAGAATAGCACAGAGACTCTGAAGCAGGTTGGCTCCAGAGGTCCGGGAAGCTACAGAACAGCACTTGCCAGATCTATAGTAAAGAGCTCGTAAGTGCTGCGCTACTTGCCTGGGTAACCAGCCACTAATGACACAGCAGTGATCAGAGCTCGCTGAGATCGATGCTGTTTAACCACTTACAGAGACATTTAAATGGCTTGTTTGCTTGGGTGCTTGTGCAATGGCTCCCAGTGGCGATCAACCAATTCAACTGGGGTCCTGCTGAAGCCCCCACCCCCACCATGGCTGGCATCTTAGTTCTCATGTGAAGCTCAGCCTTGGGCTTTACTTTATAAGAGAACATCAGTTTTACCATAAACTTCCAAACTTCTAATACTGCAGTATCCTTTAAGGCCACGTTCACACGTTCATTATTTGGTCAGTACTTTACATCAGTATTGTGAAGGGTTAATCCTAAAATCAGAGCTGAAGTTTCGTTTTGTCCATTCTCTGAAGGTTTCGTTTCTTCATTTTTGTTGCTGTAAGATAAATTTTTATAATTGGCATGGGCTGTCATGAAACCAGACTGTTCCCATCTGTACAAGATAAGGGAGGCGGGAGTGTAAAACTCTGAAGAATATGCCATTATACTACTTTCTATTTGGATACGGACATATATGTAGTTTCCGGTTTTCTTGCAATATTATTGGCTTACAAAGTGAAATGATGCTATTGGTACTTGAGAACCTTGCATAATTAAGCAAAAGATTATAAAAGATGTGACTAAAATAAAGGGTCTTAGTGATCTGCCTCGATCCTCCCGTTCAGAGACCCCAGTCTCCGTGTGGTCATTTGAGTTGCTAGCAACACTGGAATAATTTGGACATCACTGGCTCAACCATGAAGGGTTAATTTAGCCCTCCCAAAATAGCTACCTCAACAGTGGCACGCAACGTGGGGCCCCCGAACAGGGACGCCTCTGCCCCTGGAGGACAACAACACAAAGGACCCTTGGAGCGGACACAGGTGCTGGAAAATTGGGACTGATCACCCCCCACGGCAACCACGGTAAGTTGGCAGTTATACTGTTCAGACTGACCGTTGGTGTGGTTTTCCTGTGCTTGTTGCTGCAAAGAGGATCTGAAGTTTGTCCCCTGGTGGGGTGATTCATGGGTGGAATCATATAGAGGTGTAGTCCCGTTGGGGGCCCAGTGCTCGAACCGTACCTCATAAGGGACGGACACCCTGGATTGACCAGTGATTGTGGCTCTCTTTATAGTCAAAATATCCTGAAATTCCCGATCATTATTAGTAATTGGGCGTGGTGAAGTGGTCAAAGACTGGGTAGGATACGTAACTCAGGTATATATAGATAGAGATATATAACCAGAGGTGTCCGGAGGGATAGTCTGAGACGTCCTCCTCCTTTCACTGAGTACCGCGAATTTTGGGCTTCCCAGAGGGGGTTGACCCTGTGGAACAGAGACTGAAATGGCCGCTCCAGATCTGTGCACAATTTGTCAGGATATTTAGCTCTAAAGGAGAGAATTATGTTTCTGTGGAAGAAAAAGAAAAGTTTGGAATTGTGTGAAGGATCAGATACTGTTAGTCTTATGATTCAAAGACGAGGAAAGAAATTTGTCAGGAATGCAAAAAAAAAATATTTTCGATTCTGGGATTTCCTAAGGGCGGGAGGCTACAGCCTACGCAATGGGACGAAGGAGTTAAAAAAAAAAAGAAATAAAGGGAGGTTGACTGATGATGGATTACTTAAAGGCGCTGAGGAATTCCGTGGCTTGGCACATGAATTGTATAATGAAGGTTATGTGGACATTGAACAGCAAGTGAATTCTGATTGTTTCTGTTACTGCTATGTTGAAGAAGGAAAATTGTCTATTACTATGTCAGGGACGGGATGTATTGTGGTTCAAGAAAGTGACTGTGGTGTGAGAATGTGATTGATTAAAGAAGGAACTAAGATCCAGACAATGTGTCAGGCAGTCGAATAGTTAAAAGTGATGATTTGAAACAAGAAGTTTCCCTGCTAGATGATAAGGTCCCTCCCCAGGAAATCAAGCCTCTCCTCCCGACTGTAAGCTCTGTGCCCCTTAACCCTAGGGCACCGATGTATCCTGGACTAACGAAACTCAGTATGCCCCCACTCTATGATCCTGCCGGGTGGATCTGTGCTGTATGTGGAGTTACTAATCCTCAGTGGAGAGAGGTCTGTTATAATTTGTTATAATTGTGGCACAAGAAGACTGGGTGTTGCAGCCCCCACCTTTCCATTGTTGAATGCTGACGGTACCTATTATCATCCGCAGCCAGCCTCAATCCCCGTTCACCCGATCCAGAGGAAAAAAAAAAAGTTTTCAGAAGACTTTAACCTGCTCTGTTCAGGAGAGAGAGAGAGAAAGAAAAAAAAAAAAGCAATCTAGCAGCTGCAGCTGCTTCAGTACCCCCTCCCATCTTAGCCCACACCATATCCCCCTTCGCCCCCACCGCAGCTGCAAGCACACAGTGTGCCCTTCAGCCCACACAGCAAACTCTCGCCCCCCCCTCAGACTTCAGCTAGTGGGAACCCTGCTCCTCAGCCCCTCCTTGCTAATTCTCGTTACTGCTCAGTTTGTGATCTCTCCCACATGTCCAGTAAATTTATTAGGGGCAGATTTATTATCACAGTTCTGCTCCAGAATACAATTCCAAGATGATGGTCAGATGGTTTTTTTGTTATATAATCCCTATGTAAAGACAGTGAGGAAATCTGTATTTTGCATGCCCTTCCTACAGTTATGATGGCCCTGATAGCCCAGATCCACCCCCAATATTGCCTGAGGATCAATGACTCACCCCATACCTCTCAGAGATACCATCTAAACTCTGGTCAAAAGGGCCAAATGATATAGGGAAAATGCCTGTAGAACCAGTAAAAGTGTTTCTCAAACCTGGTGCCTAATCCTCATACTCTTTTGTCCCAAATACCCCAGGATGCTGCTTGGTTTACAGTTATTGATCTTACCAATGCCTTCTTTAGCATTCCGTTACACCCAGGCTGCCAGTTTCTATTTGCATTCACTTAGTAGGAACGACAGTTAATATGGACAGTTATGCCACAAGGGGCCCAAAACAGTCCCAACCAGGTTGCAAAATAAATATGAGCAGGTGTCTTTTGCCATTTCTGCCACTGTTAGCCTCCTTAAGTATCTGAAAGCACTTAACTGTCGGGTTTCGGCCTCAAGACTTCAGTTCTGCCTTGGTCAAGTGATTCTTGGGTCACTGTCTCCTTCAGGGTACCAGACACCTCGCAGAACAAAGAAAAATAGCTGTCAGCTCCCTTCCTTTCCCAAAAGATGAAACTTAACTCCAGCGTTTTCTTGGACTATGCACTTATTTTTGTCAGTGGATACCAGATGCATCCCGCATAATGCAACCCCTTTACAACACTTTGAAAGACGGTATAATGAACTATAAGGAAAGATGGCAGTGATGAGGATTTTCTCCAACATGATTGTTCCCAACTTCTGACAGAAGAAACAGCTACTCCACCAAATGCCAGTGAGAATCCACTCCCAAATCCTGATCTGGTGTTATACACGGATGGTTCAAGATATGCTGATGGGTTTGATAGATTCCACACCGGATATGCTGTTACCACAGAGGACACTGTAGTGCACGCAGCTGCACTCCCGCCTTCACAGTCAGCACAAGAAGCAGAACTCCAGGCTCTGACTACTGCATGTACTTTGGCCAAGAACAGACGGGCTAATATATACACGGACTCACGGTATGCATTTGGTATTGCTCGCGATTTTGGGGCTCTATGGGCAAATCGAGGGTTTATTACTACTGCCGGAACCCCAGTGAAAAATACTGAAGCTGTTAAAACCCTCATGGACTCGATCAAATTACCTACTCAGGTGGCTATTATCAAAGGCGCACGGTCCTAGGAACAGCCCACAGACTGTTGGCAACATATTTGCGGATATGCAAGCAAAAGCCGCTGCTCTCTTACCCGTTGAACCAACCATACCAACTATGGTGACCACACGCTCTCAGCGTAAACAGTTACAAGAAGCACTGACCCTACAAGAACCTGATGATCTACAACAGACTGAAGTTTTCTGTCGGACCCCACGAGACCGCTTAATGACGATGCAGAGAATGTCTCCAAAGGAAGAGGTGAAGCAATGGAAGACTGATGGGGCATGAATGGATAATGGTCTCTGGGAAAAGGACCGACTTGTGTGTCTCCCTAAGCGGATGTATCCTGCTATTGCCACATGGGCACATGGACCTACACATCGAGGAAAGAATCAGGCCCTCGCACTGGTGCAAAAATGCTACTGGGCCCCGGTTCTCCAGTTGGCCGGAAGCATTCCCTGTTACCAACATGACTGCAAAAACTACAGCGAAGAAACTGGTGATGGAAGTTATATGCAGATATGGGGTTCTAGAAGTTGTTGAAAGCGATCAAGGTCCGGCCTTTTCTTCTCATGTGTACCAAGAAGGTCTGACAGTGCTTGGATCCACTGTAGCCCTCCATACTCCGTACCACCCACAATCCAGTGGGAAAGATGAGAGGTTGAATGGCACACTGAAGGGACAATTGACCAAAATGATGCAGGTGACTACGGCTCCATGGCCAGAGCTCCTACCCATTGTACTATACCACATTCGTACTACCCCTATTGCAAAATATGGCCTGTCCCCATATGAGATATTGTTTGGTGCTAGGCCCCCAGTTGCAAATTTCCAGCCCCAGCAGTTATCAGAAGAAACTGATCGTGCTGTTCAATATGTTATTCTGCTTAGTAAAAATCTTGCTAATACCTATGCTCTAGTTTTCTTTTCCAGATTCAGCAGAAACCGACACCTGTTATAACCTGAAGCCAGGTGATTTGGTAGTCGTGAAGAGGCATGTCAGGAAGCACGGACTAGAACCATTGTATGACGGTCCCTATGAAGTCCTCCTCATCACCCAACAAGCCAATATCAAATAAAAGGGGCATAATGTTTTGGTTTTTCGCATTTTCCATATTAGTATTGGTAGAAGTTAAAGTTAGAAGATATTCAAAGACTCAGAGATCAATACGATAAAGACAATTATTGTAATAATGACAGTTGGTGGTCAGACACCTTCTCCTTTCTCAATCCAGCCAATTGGTTTAAGGGAATAGGGGGCTGGGTAGCTGGGATCGTACAAAGCTTGTTACACATTGCTGCCTGTATCCTTGTTGTATATGTGATACTAAAACTTGTTCTTTGGTGTATTTCTGTATGTATTAGGAAATTCTACACTAAGCCAGCTAATGATGATACCAAAGGCGTCGTTGCCCCTGCTCTTCTCTGCACTGATCTCAAAAGGCTACTTGATGAAGATGTTGAAGCCAAGCACATGCCTACCTACAAAAGATCCCCACCACCGTCATCAAAAATTGCTATTCGTGAACTGCAGTATACAGGGGGACGGGTGCGCCACGACAGCCATGACTGATAACACGGCATCAGCCATGTGAAGACCAGTACCCCTCAAGCTGTTAGCTTGGGATAGCACCTCTGATGCTGCATATGTGTTAAAACAATTTATCTAGGGGGAATGTGAAGGGTTAATACTAAAATCAGAGCTGAAGTTTCATTTTGTCCATTCTCTGAAGGTTTCGTTTCTTCATTTTTGTTGCTGTAAGATAAATTTTTTTAATTGGCATGGGCTGTCATGAAACCAGACTGTTCCCATCTGTAGAAGATAAGGGAGGCGGGAGTGTAAAACTCTGAAGAATATGCCATTATACTACTTTCTATTTGGATACGGACATATATGTAGTTTCCGGTTTTCTTGCAATATTATTGGCTTACAAAGTGAAATGATGCTATTGGTACTTGAGAACCTTGCATAATTAAGCAAAAGATTATAAAAGATGTGACTAAAATAAAGGGGCTTAGTGATCTGCCTCGATCCTCCCGTACAGAGACCCCAGTCTCCGTGTGGTCATTTGAGTTGCTAGCAACACTGGAATAATTTGGACATCACTGACTCAACCGTGAAGGGTTAATTTAGCCCTCCCTAAATAGCTACCTCGACAGTATTTGTAAGACGAAATCAGGTGTAGGACAATCAGAAAAAGGAAAATAAAAACACGCCACCTCCTCTGTACTTTTAACCCACTCCGGATTTTGGCTTACAAATACTGATGTGAAATACTGACCGAATACTGAGCGTGCGAATGTATTCACACCCAAGCCTGTTTTCAGTTTTATGACCAGGCCAAAGTTTACAATTCTGACCAATGTCACTTTATGTGGTAATACAGGTGCTTCTCACAAAATTAGAATATCATCAAAAAGTGAATTTATTTCAGTTCTTCAATACAAAAAGTGACTCTCCTATATTCTATAGAGTCATTACACACAGAGTGATCTATTTCACGTGTTTATTTCTGGTAATGTTGATGATTATGGCTTACAGCCAATGACAACCCAAAAGTCATTATCTCAGTAAATTAGAATAATTAAGAAAAAACATCTGATTATTATGAGAATACTGGAAAAATCTCCTGCCCACAATAATTCCTCTGTGCAAGGGCCTCATTAAAGATGGTGTGTAAAATAAGGTCATTGACTTTAGAGAGAAAACATTTTTCTCGATTAATAATCCATCTATTCCTTTATTATCATTTACCTAAAGTCCATAAAGATAAGATGGGTTCCAAAATCACACCGGCTTATGCAAATCTGTTTATAGGTGTGTATAAAGATTTATTTATCATCAACAGTCTTTGAAATTAACACATTATCATGTACAAGAGATACATTGATGATATGTTTTTTTTTATATGGGATAACACAGAAAATAATATTCTACTATTCACTAACTATAGAAATACAAATGACTGGGGATTGGTATTTTCTCCCCTTCATGATCCTCACTGTATCAATTTTCTGGACATCACCGTTTTTTGTGAGGGTAATAATATTTTACTTTTTTTAAAGAGGTTGACACCAATAGTTATATTCACTACAGGAGTGGACACGACAGTAAATAGCTCACTAATATTCCAAACAACCAATTAGGAAAAACTGCAGTCGAATAGAGGATTTTAAAATGCAAGCCTCCGTTCTGCATGAGAGATTCAAGGCCCAAAAATATCCAAAAGACCTAGTTAATAGGACATATACAAATTTATAGAAAACAAACCAGGAAATTTTACTTACTGTACATACAAGAAAAAAACAAAACAGACACAAAATATATGTCTAATTTTATCACCCAATTTAATCAAAACCGCAAAGAAATACAGGATATTTTTTAAATGAATTTGCATATCTTGCTGAATGTCTAGCGGTGGACGCCGCGTCGGTGTAGGCAACACTCTTCCTCCACTGCATTCCACAGGCATACTACAAATAGTAAATATATACTCACTTCTTCTCTTCCTCTTTAAGCAGTTGGACTGACGAAGGTCCGTGTGAGACCGAAACGTCTCATATTGATTTGACTGCACTGAAATTACTTCTGGATTCCACTAATAAGTTGAGTGCCAAGTTTTATTGTCTTTATAAACGGGCAGCATGATGGCTCAGTGATTAGATCTGTACGGTGGTTCAGTGGTTAGCATTGTAGCTTTGCATCACTGGAGTCCTGGGTCCAAATCCCACCAAGGAGTTTGTATGTTCTCACCGTGTTTGTGTGGGTTTCCTCTCACGTTCCAAAGATGTACCGATAGGGAATTCAGATTGTGAGCCACATCATGGACAGCAATGATAATGTGTGCAAAACTGTAAAGCGCTGCGGAATATACTGGCGCTATATAAAAATAAAGATTATTAACTAAAAACCACTAATTGTGTAACCTCTAATGCTACCAGAGAAAAATTCCCTATCAAACAATACTTGAATTGTAATACGGATTTTGTCATTTATGTCATAGATTGTAATTGTGGGAAATGATATGTTGGTAGGACCACCCAACCTTTACACTGCAGATTACACTCTCATAGGCATAATATATATAAAGGTTTCCTTCGGCACGGGCTATCTAGATATTGCACTCTTTTTCACGATAAAAAATCTGAGGATCAGCCTTTTAGAACAAACAAATCCCAGCAAACACACCAGATCGTATTCAAAAACTAAATAGGAAAGAAATATACTGGATTTACAGGTTAAATACTCTGAAACTGCATGGATTAAATGAAATATCAGAGGGTTTTTTTATAACTTTTTTATAACTTTTTAATTACATATATTTTATCTCTTAATTTTTTTTCCTTTATTGATTGATTAAATATTAAATAAGCGTGATTTTTTTTCCGAATATATTATTATATAAGATCATACCGATATGTGCTGTTTCATTGGTATATTCCTATAGGCTTGTGCGTATATTTGTATGTGTGTCTATTTGTAATAATTATTGTACCTCTGATTTCACTGAAAATATACCCAAAAGTTTTTTATGTTACAATAATATCTCATGTGGAATAAGCTGCACCATATTGTGATATATCCTTATTATCATGTACCAATGGTTGTTTCCACTTCTGTACCATGTCCATTATTGTTTCCCACACTGATTTGCCTTTTCTTTATCGCTTCCGATGTGGCTGTGGCTCAGAATGTTAGTGCGTGGCTCTAGCGCAGCTGTAAGGAGATAGACCGGACCACGGGTACCTGTATACCGGGTCTGGAACTATGAAGGCTGCATCCTCTGTTCCCGGGGGGAAGCCTGAGTGGGGCGGACCTTTCCCTGCTGTTTGGGGGAAGTCTGAGTGAGGAGGACCTTCCTGAGGACGGAGAACAGTGGGAAGAGCCAGGAAAAGGCGCTCAGCGTCGGGGGCATAAAAGGAAAAAGTGCGCGAAGCGGGGCAGTCTGGCGCCGGCGGAGAGCAGCACAGAGAGCAGCACGCAGAGCGGTGAGCAACGCGCGCTGCTTACCCCACCAGAGAGTACTGGTGTGGCGACGGGCCATATAGAAGGAGTCCCCGTCGCCTGCACAGAGAGCCGTGCAGAGCAGAGCTATGCCAGTAGAGCGGAGCTGTGCAGAGCCGTGTTAGCAGAGCAGAACCGTGCAGAGCTGTGCACACAGAGTAGAGCCGAGACTGGTGTTGCAGCAGCGAAAGAGAGGAGTGCTCCGTCCGGGGAGCACCAGCCCCACACAGACCAGCAACCGCTGTCGCCCTCCTCTAACCACGGGGACCAGAGGAAGAGAGACGGGCAGTGTGTGCCCAGTGACCGACATAAAGCCAGGTGCCAGAAGCTTCAGGATCGTGAGTACCGTGCGTGTGTCACCTGAAAGAGACCGGGAGCGAGACCATAACCTACACCCTGACTGTGCTAGTAAATCTCGTACCCAGACACTTTTGACTTGACCATTGAATACTTGCAGACCCGCTTTTGCCTCGTACAGGACTCTGGCCCTCACCATTGTTTAGCCACCACAGTATATGGACTAGGGGCAGTGTAAGGTACCGGAGACCGACCACTGTCACCAGAAGACGGGATATTGTTGTGTGCTGGACCCCATTATTAAGGACACTGCGTCGGCCGTTGCCATTGAGTTCGCTGCAGGAGCTGCCGTTCAGGAACTTCCTTACTCCCGGTCTAACGAACTGCCGATATTTGAACCGTTGTTCTTCACCTCAAGTTATCCATTGTCTTTATGTACTGTTTGTCTACACTGTTTAACCCTTTACCTCCCAGCGTGGCGTATTCCCCTGAAAATAAACCTGTTAACCCTTGCTCTGCCTGCGTCCCTTCACTGCATCCCGCGTTCCTGCTAGTACCTTACATGGCCTCCTGTGTGTTTTATCTATGTGGATTCCCCTTGCATCCAATTTCTAATTCTCTATACCGTTTGTTATTTTTATAGTAAACTATTTGGTCGATACTCATAAAGAAATTGTACAAACATTATATTTCTTCTCTAACCGCAGTGCACAAGCTTTTTCTAGTCTTAGAATTAATTTTTTCCCTCACTCCATTAGATTCTGAATATTTCCTCTCCCCCTTTTTTTTCCCGTGATTTTATGTCACCATATATAAAATAATACACTTTTTTTTACTCCAGAATCTTTTTATTTAATTTTTATTTCAAATAAACTTTCATACATATATACACATTTTTTATATAGTTCTCTCCTGATTATACATTTTTTTCTTTTTTTTTTCTGTTCAACACTTTTTTCTTTTCCCCTTTTTTCTTCTTGTCTTCTTAAACAATCATCCTATAATGTGAACAGAGATTTATACAAGTTATATTGTAATAATCATTTTCGTTTATTCCTTTTATCTTAGCACACCACATGTATGTCATGTGCCATCCCAGGTGGTACCTAACCCAACTTTGACATTTATCACATGTTCCTTTTTTTTACATTTAGCATCACATGGTTCTTTTTTTTAAATTTATCATATGATTATTTTTTTTTTTAATTTATCACACGGTTCTTTTGGCACTCACATTTGAAAGCTGCATACTGTTTTTGCTACATTTGCTATACTTGTGGCCTTTCCTAATGAAGAAGTCTTTTGTACTTTGAAACTCGGAGAATTATTATTATTTATTTTTATAGCGCCATTTATTCCATGGCGCAGTATATAAATCTCTATCCATTTGATAATCTTGGATATACGTCTCATCATTGACCCGCAAGGGAGGAAATCATCCACTAACTGCTCCTTTCTTTCCAGGACAGCGTGTGACATCAGACAATGTGACCGGAGTCTTACGCGGAATAGAGTTCTGATCACACGACCACAATGCCCGCTGCTCTAGATACAGCTGGGGATGCAGCCTGTCCTCCTATCCCGCACATGGGCACCACCGGTAGTTCAGCACTGTATCGGCCAGAAGGGAAAACTCAGCTCAACGATAGAATGATGAAACAGGAGAAATATTATTACAGCAGCTGGCAGGACTCCTAGATGTGGAGCTCAAGAAACGAAGTTAGATCACTCCTGATACTGAATATCGCAATGTGACTGTGACGTCATCCTCCTACCTGCCCTCCTATACACCCCCTACCTGCCTTCATCAGCGTATAATTGCCTATTTTTTTCATAAGAATAAAAATCAATTTTCACCACCTGACTGTATGATAATTATTAAAAACTTATGATACGGAATAGATTTTGTAAATCTTAAAATCATTCAATAAAAAATGATTTAAAAATATTACTTACTTACCTTTTTTTTCTTTAATCTCCCATTGTGAACCCAAAGCAGCAAAAAAATGGACTGAGGACCCTAAGAGGAAGACAAAAATTTGGTAAATAGCGTTTAGAATGGAGAAGAAAGGGCGAGAGGGTTAGTGAGTTTAGAAGTCAGGAACTGAGAAGGGAAATGCTTTTCTCTCACTATGGGACGTATGGATAGACATTTATATATTGGCTTCTTCCATTAAAATATACAATATAGTATAAAGATATAAAGGGAAGACACAAAGTGTATCTACCCCTAATATCAGGAGCCTCAGTGTCACAACATGTCACATACAACAATGGGGGAAGCTTTTCCTTACTTTGGTGGACGTTGCACTTTTTTGCTGCGGACACTTCTGCTGATGGAGAAATAGAAGAAATGATCACAAATAAATACCTTATAAAATAATTATCGGGAACAAGTCCTGGTCCCATAAGGACACAGACAATAAACATAATGTCTTTCCTACACATTTCTACATGATACAGATATATGGATAGATGTCATTACTGATTATTAGCTCATTGCATAAATATCACTTTCACAAGCATTTGCATGGGACTGATCTCCTGCCAGGACGAATGATTGAATACTTTTCCATCTAGAAGACAGCAATTAGGACATAAGGACGTGTCCATTAGTGGGGAGAGGTTAAGGTACCTACATGTTTATGACCTGGGTCCTGCTGGTTCTCCTAAAAAATTTTGGCATCCACCATTTCCGTTTGTGTCTGAAAAAAATCCAAACAAATGAATTAAGAACCAGAGAGTTCACATTATCATTGTGATCAGTCTATGAGGATATATACAGTGATATTATCCTGTGTAACGTCCTGCGCTTATGTCACAATGTGACGTCATCGATCTAAAGCCCAAGGTCTCGTTAGAGTAAATGCAGCCACGATCGCTCTTATTACTTACGGGATCGGCTTTGTGTCGGCGCACGCCGTCTTTACTTCTGGCCTGTGACAAAAATAAAGTTTTCATTAGAAACAGAGATACTTGTGTTTGTGTCCTAAATAAATGCAGTGACTTAAAGAGTATCTGTCAGTAGGATCAACCCTCCTAAGCCGTCTATATGGGCATACAGGTCATGGAAAGCTGAATAAAATGATATATTGATGTCTGCGATCCGATGTCTTATTTCAGAGAAATCCATATTTTTCTTTCCTCTCCAAATTGGCCATTGGGCACTGGAAACAGTTTTCCGGATGGCCACTTTGACTACCAAGGTTGAAGATAGAAGGGCTGGTGTCTGTTTTCAGTGCCCCGTGGCCACATTGGAGCGGCATCGATAATCAGAAGAGACCAGGAGCTCAGAAAATTGTGCTTACTGTAACTCTGGTATAGGGGACCCCAAAAATCAATAGCCCCCAATATGTACATCCATGTTTTATATCCTCCTCAGTCTCTGCCCAGTGATAACAAGTCATTCATCAGTTACTAATAAATATCTAAAATCATATACAGCCCATAATATCTGTTTATGTCACTATCTCTCTACTTACAGTCTGGTGTTATCTTTGCCGCCATCTTTCTCTCCTATCTGTGGTGTTTTATGTCCCACGGACACTTCTTCCTCCTCTTCCTCACTGCTGGACACATAACATAGACTCGTTTTTTATTTGCAGTGTTTTTATAAATGAATTCAGAAAATAAAGCAAAAAAAAAAGCCCCATGCGCAGTTCGCCACATTTTGAGCAGACGTCCCATCCCCGGAACACTGAATGGTGAATAGTAAATAGTTTATTGCTCCGTGTGTGACCCTCTGTTCATTATCCCCACTTACAGGGGCAGAACTACAGCCGTGTCAGCCATATGGATTGCAAAAAGGAGAGCATGTTTGGCCTGAGAGGAGGAGCGGGGAGAGAGACGATCAGGAGGAGAGCTGCACAAGTCTCTCTCTTCTGCTGGACCCTGATCATTGCAGGAGCGGAAGCTGGAGGTCACCTGACAGGTCCGAAATAGCTCTAGGCCCCTCCCTGATGTCACATTCCCGCAAGGAATCTTATAGAACGGAGGGATAGAAATGGAAAAGAACTGTATAGACGGTGCGGAAAGGCTCATAAATAAAGGATCTGACCTCATAGGTCTTTTATTTTTGGCTCCTCCATCAGTTATCATTACGTATATGCAGCCATGTTTTATACCAAGTGACTGACAGTGCCATAACTATAAGTATATAATGCTCTATATTGTATATATATATATCCCCCAATATATTTTTAGTCTCACACTCTCCACTTACCTACTGAAACTCATACTCAAAACCTCACTCTCCCAAGATGTTTCCTCCTCACTCTCGTCTTCCTCACTATTGGACACATAAAATAAGTCATGTAAATTATATATCGTCTACTTTGACATCCAGATGACACAAGGTTATATAAAGGCTGGGATACGATATGGTAAGTGAAGAGTCCCGATTAACCCCTTATTGAAGGCACACTATCTCTATATGGAGCTGGCTCAAGAGTTGAGTCTGCTCCCTGCAGCGCCGGTGATGGCTCTGTTACATAGCTGGCACCCAACAGTAACCCAACAGTAACCAGGCAATTGGAGCTAACTGTGACCACAATAGCTTAACCATTTAAATGCTGCTGTGAAGTATGATAGCAGTATTAAAAATGGGAAACTGTCATTTTGTATGGCCCTCACCACCCACGCAAAGCGATCGTAGGGTGCTAATTGGTTTACATTGCAGTTAGAGGTCTACTGGAGGCCTCCGTGTCTGCCATGTGTGATCTCCTATGACACCCGGCCTGAGCCTTTCTTCATTCTGTACCCATAACCAGTCATTCATCGGTTACTATGAAACATCTACAGGCGTGCACATCATATAATATCTGTATATGTCACTGTCTCTCTACTTACAGTCCGATGTTCTCCTCTCTGCTGTTATCCTCTTTTATCTCTGTCACTTTATCATTGATGTCATCGTCTCCTTCCTCTTCCCCTCTACTGAAGACATAACATAACCCTTTATAAGTGAGGGTTAAAGGGGTCCACGCATTGCAATCATGGTGCATCTTTTGCAATGGTTTTTCAAAATCAATGCAAAAAAGCAGCAATGAAAATTCTAATAACTTACTTGATGGATTCCACGCTCGCCCAGGCTGATTTTGTTTTTCTACATATAAAAATGTAAGTTTTATTAGAAACATTGTGATATTTAAGAAACATACAGAAAATAACATATATAGTGTGTCTCGTTATTAACCCCTTAACGACCGCCGATACGCCTTTTAACGGTGGTAGTTAAGGGTACTTAAAGGGAATCTGTCACCCATATTAAGTAATATCATGTAAAGATATCACTAAATTGTGCGTCCCATAAGGATTCTATAAGAGCTTTTGACTCCCCCCGACCCCGCACCTTTGAGGCATAAATAACTTTTTTAGCTTGTTGGGGATGCATGCAAATCGCCGGGGTCCGATGAGCGTGGCTTAGTAGTCTTCTCCCCCCCACCTCCTTGGCTTGCTTCACGTAATCTTCGTCTGTGAATACCACAGATGCCGTTGGTTTCCGTGCTTGCGCAATGTAAAGGCCCCGTCGCCTGCGCAGTATGCTTTGCCCAACTGTGGGTGAAGCATATAGTTGCTACTACGCAAGCGCCGGTATTTTCCAGCGCGGTCTATGCCCCGGAAGACTTCACATGCAGGACACACTTCCGGGGCATAGACCGCGTTGGAAAATGCCGAAGCTTGCACAGTAGTGATTATATGCTTCGCCCACAGTTGGGCAAAGCTTACTGCACAGGCGCCGGGGGCCTTTACATTGCGCAAGCGCAGAAACCAACGGCGTCTCTGGTATTCACAGACGAAGATTACGTGAAGCAAGCCGAGGAGGTGGGGGGGAGAAGACTACTAAGCCACGCCCATCGGACTGGACAGCAGCGATTTGCATGCATCCCCAACAAGCTAAAAAAGGTATTTATGCCTCAAAGGTGCGGGGTCGGGGGGAGTCAAAAGCCCTAATAGAATCCTTATGGGACGCACAATTTAGTGATATCTTTACATGATATCACTAAATATGGGTGACAGATTCCCTTTAAACCACAGCACGGCGCTGTGGAAAAAGTGTATCGCGCCACCCCGAGTTGGAGGTCATCAAAAAGGAAGAAAAATGTCACAAGCCTGCAAGGAATGTTATAGAACGGAGGGATAGAAATGGAGAACCACTTTGTAGACGGCACAGATATGCTCATGAACAAAGGATCTGACCTCGCTGGTCTTTTTTTTGGCTCCTCCATCAGTTATTATTATGTATGTGCAGCCATGTTTTATATCAAGTGACTGACAGTGCCATAACTATAAATATATAATTTTCTATATTGTATGTATATAGCCCCCATAATATATTTAGTCTCACACTCTCCACTTAACCAATCACACTCCAATTCTCACTCTTCCAAGAATTTTTCCTCCTATTCCTCCTAACTCTCATCTTCCTCTCTTTTGGACACATAAAATAAGTCATATCAATCACATATCATCTACTTTGACATCCAGATAACACAGGGTTTATAAAGATTTGGGTAAGATGTGCTGAATGAAAAGTCCAGATTAACCTCTAATTGAGGGCGCACTATCTTTGTATGGAGCGGGCTCAAGAGATGAGTCTGCTCCCCGCACCGCCGGTGATGGCTCTGTTACATAGCTGGCACCCAACAGTAACTGATGCAATTGGAGCTAGCTGTGATCGCATTACATTAACCTTTAAATGCTGCTGTGAAGTATGAGACAAGTATTAAAAAGGGGCTTTCCAACAGCGACTGTCACTTTGTATGGCCACGCAATGCGATCATAGGGTGCTGATTGATTGACATTGCAGCTAGGGGTCTACCAGAGACCTCTGTGTCTGCCATGTGTGATCTCCTACGAAGTCCAGCCTGAATCTTCTTCAGTCTGTACCCATAACCAGTCATTCATCAGTTACTATGAAACCTCTACAATCATTTACATCCAATAACATCTGTATATGTCACTAATCTCTCTACATACAGTCTGATGTTCTCCTCTCTGCTGTCTTCCTCCTTTATCTCTGTCACTTTATCATAGATGTCATCGTCTCCTTCCTCTTCCTCTCTACTGAAGACATAACATAACCCTTTATAAGTGAGGGTTAAAGGGGTCCACGCATTGCAATCATGGTGCATTTTTTGGAATGGGTTTTCAAAATCAATGCAAAAAAGAAGCAATGAAAATTCTAATAACTTACTTGATGGATTCTACGCTCGCCCAGGCTGTTTTTGTTTTTCTACATATAAAAATGTAAGTTTTATTAGAAACAGTGTGATATTTAAGAAACATACAGAAAATAACATGTATTCAGTGTGTCTTGTTATTAACCCCTTAACGACTTCCGATACGCCTTTTAACGACGGTAGTTAAGGGTACTTAAACCACAGCGTCGATAATTAACGGCGGTGTGGAAAAAGTGTATCATGCCCCCCAGAGTCGGATTTTCTCCAGGGTCTCAGCTGCCGGTGGTAGCCGAGACCCCAGAGAACATGATTCGGGTTGGTTTTTACCGACCCCGCTTTTGTGATCGCCGTTATTAACCGTTTAATTGCGACTGCAAAAAAAACAAGTTTGGTGTGCCATTTAATTTCTCTCTCCTCTGATGTGTTCACACATCAGAGGAGAGAGAAATAGGGTCCCCGATCCCCCCCGGTACCTCCCGGTGGTCCTCGGCCCGCGTGCTTCCCCTCCATGGGCGCCACCATCTTCTTCTGGGAAGAAAATGGTGGGTAATGCGCAGTGCGCCTAACGAGATCTGCCGGCCGGTACCCGGCAACAATAAGATTTTTCCTATTGGTTCATTTTGGTCACTGTGATAGGGTCTATCACAGTGAACAAAATAAAAAAAAAATAGTAAATAAACCCCTCCTTTATCACCCCCATAGGTAGGGAAAAATAATGAAATAAAGAAAATATATTTATTTTCATTTTTCCATTAGGTTTAGGGTTAGAATTACGGTTAGGGTTGGAATTAGGGTTAGGGTTGGAATTAGGATTAGGGTGAGGGTTAGGGGTGTGTTGGGGTTAGGGTTTGAGCTAGAATTGAGGGATTTCCACTATTTAGGCACATCAGGGGGTCTCCAAACGCGACATGGCACCACCATTGATTACAGCCACTTTTGTCTTCAAAAAGTCAACTGGTTCTCCCTCCCTTCCGAGCCCAGACATGTGCCCAAACAGTGGTTTACCCCAACATATGGAGCATCGGCGCACTTAGGACAAATTGCACACCAACTTTGGGGGTCTAATTTCTCCTATTACCCTTGGGAAAATAAAAAAAATTGAGGGCTAAAAAATCATTTTTGTAGAAAAAAAATAATTTTTTATTTTCATGGCTTTGCGTTATAAACTTCAGTGAAGCAGTTGGGGGTTCAAAGTGCTCACCACACAAGCTTCTTGGGTGGTCTAGCTTCCAAAATGGGGTCACTTGTGGGGGGTTTCAACTGTTTAGGCACATCAGCGGCTCTGCAAACGCAACATGACGTCCACGGACAATTCCATCAAAGTCAGCATTCCAAAACGGTGCTCCTTCCCTTCCGAGCTCTCCCATGCGCCCAAACAGTGGTTTCCCCCACATATGGGGTATCAGTGTACTCAAGACAAATTGCACAACAACTTTTGTGGTCCAATTTCTCCTGTTAGCCTTGTGAAAATATAACATAGCGGGCTAAAAAATCATTTTTGAGGAAAAATAATTATTATAAACTTCTGTGAAGAACTTGGGGTTCAAAGTTCTCACCACACATCTAGATAAGTTCCTTAAAGGGTCTAGTTTTCAAAATGGTGTCACTTGTGGGGGGTTTCCACTGTTTAGGCACATCAGGGGCGCACCAAACGCTACATGGCGTCCAATCTGAATTCCAGCCAATTCTGCATTGAAAAAGTCAAACAGCGCTCCTTCCCTTCTGAGCTGTGCCGTGCGCCCAAACAGTGGTTTACCCCAACATATGGGGTATGGGCGTACTCAGCACAAATTGCACAACAACTATGGGGGTCTAATTTCTCCTGTTACCTTTGTAAAAATAAAAATTTGGGGTCGAAAAGATCATTTTTGTGGAAAAAATATTATTTATTTTCACGACTCTACGTTATAAAACTTCTGTGAAGCACTTGGAGGTTCAAAGTGCTCACCACTCATTTAGATAAGCTCCTTAAGGGGTCTAGTTTCCAAAATGGGGTCACTTGTTGGGGGTTTCCACTGTTTAGGCACATCAGGGGCTCTCCAAACCCAATATGGTGTCCGATCTCAATTCCAGCCAATTCTGCATTGAAAAAGTCAAACGTCGCTCCTTCCGTTCCAAGCCCTGATGTGCGCACAAACAGTGGTTTACCCCCACATATGGGGTATCAGCGTATTCAGGAGAAATTGCACAACAAATTTTGTGGTTCATTTTTTTCCTTTTACACATGTGAAAATAACGAAAAACTGGTTCTGAAGTAAAATGTAAAAAAAAGTTAAATGTTAATTTTTTCCTTCCACATTGCTTCAGTTCCTGTGAAGCATGTAAAGGGTTAATAAACTTCTTGAATGTGGTTTTGAGCACCTTGAAGGGTGCAGTTTTTAGAATGGTGTCACTTTTGGGTATTTTCTGTCATATTGACCTCTCAAAGTGACTTCAAATGAGAGGTGGTCCCTAAAAAAATGGTTTTGTAAATTTTGTTGTAAAAATGAGAAATCACTGGTCAACTTTTAACTCTTATAAGTTCCTAACAAAAAAAATGTTGGTTCCAAAATTGTGCTGATGTAAAGCACACATGTGGTAAATGTTATTTATTAAGTATTTTTTGTGACATATCTCTCTGATTTAAGGGCATAAAAAATAAAATTTGAAAATTGCAAAATTTTAAAAATTTTCGCCATATTTCCATTTTTTTCATAAATAAACACAAGCCATATTGAAGAAATTTTACCACTAACATGAAGTACAACATGTCATGAAAAAACGGTCTCAGAATCAGTCAGATCCGTAGAAGCGTTCCAGAGCTATAACCTCATAAATTGACAGTGGTCAGAATTGTAAAAATTGGCCCGGTCATTAAGCTGCAAATTGGCTCCAAACCTAAGGGGTTAAACGCAATGACGTATGATAGCATTCAGGGGCATAACTATATAGATGAAATAGGAAAAAAATAGTTTGCTGGTATCCGAGATGAACATTTATATATAGCTATAGGGGGTGTAGAGCGAGCAGTCGCATTGGGACACCCTCATCTGCCACATATATATTCATCACTATTACTAATGGTTATGGTACCTGAGGGGCCCTATTACATATTTCACATTAGGGCCCAAGAAGTTCAAGTTACACCTCTGACTGCATCTATGTCTCATAGTGAAAAGTAGCGGAAGACTACAAACATTGAAATTCGTGGACCATGATTACACCAGTTACTTACGGCAATGGCACTTCAAAAAACGATGCAACTGATTCATTGGATCTTGAGCACCTGAAATGAAAAGAATAAAGTCCTGGTTAGAAGAATTGATACTTAGGAAGCCTACAGATAAAGTTATCTGCCGTGATGTGCACAAAGCAGTGCACTCTCTATCGGCAACAGAGCAGAGCGCACTGTCACTGCACATTATAAGATGAATTCCCAGCAATCAAAAGCGTAACTTGTGGGCGGTTGGTGCTCCTCTCTGCAAGCCAAGTATTCATCTTACAAGGTGAATTGACAGTGCGCTCTGATCTGTTGCCGGCTCATTGCTACTGATCTGATGTGGCGAGAAAGGGCAGTCTTTGTGCATAGAGCACAGTGCACATTGTGCAGGGAATAGCCCAGCCCCTGATATGGAGGTCACTGCTAATGCTTCATTACTGGAATAGTGCAGAGGCCGGGGCAGTGACCGCAGATTCTGCCCCCTGATGATGTCATGTCTGAGTATCCCGATATGCATTGGGATTTTCACACAAAAGGTCATCAAAAAGGAAGAGAAAAAAAAGTCATATGCCTGCAAGGAATTTTATAGAATGGAGGGATAGAAATGGAGAACCACTTTGTAGACGGTACAGAAATGCTCATGAACAAAGGATCTGACCTCACTGGTCTTTTGTATTCGGCTCCTCCATCAGTTATCATTGCATATACATAGACATATATACAGCCATGTTTTATACCAAATGACTGAAAGTGCCATAACTATAAGTATATAATGTTCTACATTGTATGTATATATCCACCAATATATATTTAGTCTCACACTCTCCACTTACCCAGTCACACTCCAATTCTCACTCTTCCATGATGTTTCCTCCTGTTCCTCCTGTTCCTTCTCACTCTCATCTTCCTCACTATTGGACACATAAAATAAGTCATATAAATCTACTTTGACATCCAGATAACACAGGGTTATATAAAGGCTGGGGTAGGGGTACGATATGCTGAATGAAGAGTCCCGATTAACCCTTTATTGAGGGCGCACTATCTCTGTATGAAGCAGGCTCAAGACTTGAGTCTGTTCCCCGCACCGCCGGTGATGGCTCTGTTACATAGCTGGCACCCCACACTAACTGATGCAATTGGAGCTAGCTGTGATTGCATTACATTAACCTTTAAATGCTGCTGTGAAGTATGAGACAAGTATTCAAAAGGGGCTTTTCAACAGCGACTGTCACTTTGTATGGCCACGCAAAGCGATCATAGGGTGCTGATTGGTTGACATTGTAGCTAGGGGTCTACTAGAGGCCTCTGTGTCTGCCATGTGTGATCTCCTATATAGTCCAGCCTGAACCTTCATCAGTCTGTACCCATAACCAGTCATTCATCAGTTACTATGAAACCTCTACAATCATTTACAGCCAATAACATCTGTATATGTCACTAATCTCTCTACTTACAGTCTGATGTTCTCCTCTCTGCTGTTTTCCTCCTTTATCGCTATCACTTGATCATTGATATTATCTCCTCCTTTCTCTTCTTCTCTACTGAACACATAATATAACCCTTTATAAGTGAGGTTTAAAGGGGTCCATGCATTGCAATCATGGTGCATTTTTTGCAATGGTTTTCCAAAATCAATGCAAAACTGCAGTGTTTTTACTGTGATTTTGGAAAAAACAAGTAAGAAATATACTGTGACTGAACCAATTAACTGACTCTAGTGAAGATTAATACACCATTCCTGAACAGGGGAGATTTTACAGATTAATTTTAGAGTTTTACAGCTGAGCACACAGTTCTGCACAGCTCCAGGAGGTGGCCATCAGTTCTGCACAGCTCCAGTAGGTGGTGTTCAGTTCTGCACAGCTCCAGTAGGTGGCGCTCTGTTCTGTACAGCTCCAGTAGGTGGCGCTCCTAAGCACAAGGACACTGCGGCTTGTATCGTAAATAATGTTACAGATCTGCGCAATTATGACATCACGCCGGTCAGTATCCGCTGTCAGGAGTTAGGGCGTGGAACGGACAACTGCAGCAGCCTTCCCCTTCTCTGGCACTGGGGCCGAGAGGTGGAACGAATACCAAACCTAAGTCAGCCATTGTAAGCCTTAGGAGATTACAGTAAACAGCGGCACCCGGGCAGAGAACAGAAATAAATGGCCTCCTTAGTGTCCGCTTGTCACTTGCTCATTTCTTAGTGCTCTTCTCTGCCATTTGGACGCTATAGGAGCAATAAATTGGAAAATGGGCATCCAGCGGGCACCGCACAGAATGATACTAACTGGGCAAACGGGCGCTTAGGAGACGTTGAATTCACCGGCCATTTTCCATTTATTGTCCCTTTTCTCTCATTCTCGTCATTACCTCCTTTCTGACATATATTTACCCCTTTAAACAGACAAGTGAAGGGTGCGGGGCAGAAATTGTGTAATGGGAACCAATGTGTTACGACACAGAGAGGCATGAAATGAACAATGGATTAACCCTGGAAACTTGATAATTCTCTGAACAGAAAAAAGTGTTAAATTATTTTAAAGTTAGTTTATCACACTAATTATAACTTTTATATTCATTTCTTCCAGGATTTCCAAAGTCCTGGTCTATGGGTTCCATTAATGCAAATGCAGCGATGAAAGTTCTAGTCACTTACTTGATGGATTCCACGCTCGCCCAGGCTGTTTTTATTGGTCTTATTGGCCTATAAAAATGTAAGCTTTGTTAGAAACCGTGTGATACTTAAGAAACATACAGAAAATATCATCTATACAGTGTGTCTCGTTAGTAAATGCAATGACATATGATAGTATTCAGGGGCATAACTATATAGAGTCAAAATAGATTCTGGTATCCGAGATGAACATTTCCATATAGCTATAGTGTAGAGCGAGCAGTCGCATCGGGACATACAGTCATATGTAAAAGTTTGGGCACCCCTATTAATGTTAACCTTTTTTCTTTATAACAATTTTGGTTTTTGCAACAGCTATTTCAGTTTTATATATCTAATAACTGATGGACTCAGTTATATTTCTGGATTCAAATGAGGTTTATTGTACTAACAGAAAATGTGCAATCTGCATTTAAACAAAATTTCACCGGTGCAAAAGTATGGGCACCCTTATCATTTTCTTGATTTGAACACTCCTAACTACTTTTTACTGACTTCCTGAAGCACTAAATTGGTTTTGTAACCTCATTGAGCTTTGAACTTCATAGCCAGGTGTATCAAATCATGAGAAAAGGTATTTAAGGTGGCCACTTGCAAGTAGTTCTCCTATTTGATTCTCCTATGAAGAGTGGCATCATGGGCTCCTCAAAACAACTCTCAAATGATCTGAAAACAAAGATTATTCAACATAGCTTTTCAGGGGAAGGATACAAAAAGTAGTCTCAGAGATTTAACCTGTCAGTTTCCACTGTGAGGAACATAGTAAGGAAATGGAAGAACACAGGTACAGTTCTTGTTAAGCCCAGAAGTGGCAGGCCAAGAAAAATATCAGAAAGGCAGAGAAGAAGAATGGTGAGAACAGTCAAGGACAATCCACAGACCACCTCCAAAGACCTGCAGCATCATCTTGCTGCAGATGGTGTCACTGTGCATCGGTCAACAATACAGCGCATGCATAACGCCTTTTTGTATGACCAAACAACTCAATCTTTGTTTCATCAGTCCACAGGACCTTCTTCCAAAATGTAACTGGCTTGTCCAAATGTGCTTTTGCATACCTCAGGCGACTCTGTTTGTGGCGTGCTTGCAGAAACGGCTTCTTTCGCATCACTCTCCCATACAGCTTCTCCTTGTGCAAAGTGCGCTGTATTGTTGACCGATGCACAGTGACACCATCTGCAGCAAGATGATGCTGCAGGTCTTTGGAGGTGGTCTGTGGATTGTCCTTGACTGTTCTCACCATTCTTCTTCTCTGCCTTTCTGATATTTTTCTTGGCCTGCCACTTCTGGGCTTCACAAGAACTGTACCTGTGTTCTTCCATTTCCTTACTATATTCCTCACAGTGGAAACTGACAGGTTAAATATCTGAGACAACTTTTTGTATCCTTCCCCCTGAAAAGCTATGTCGAATAATCTTTGTTTTCAGATCATTTGAGAGTTGTTTTGAGGAGCCCATGATGCCACTCTTCATAGGAGAATCAAATAGGAGAACTACTTGCAAGTGGCCACTTTAAATACCTTTTCTCATGATTTGATACACCTGGCTATGAAGTTCAAAGCTCAATGAGGTTACAAAACCAATTTAGTGCATCAGAAAGTCAGTAAAAAGTAGTTAGGAGTGTTCAAATCAAGAAAATGATAAGGGTGCCCATACTTTTGCACCGGTGAAATTTTGTTTAAATGCAGATTGCACATTTTCTGTTAGTACAATAAACCTCATTTGAATCCAGAAATATAACTGAGTCCATCAGTTATTAGATATATGAAACTGAAATACCTGTTGCAAAAACCAAAATTGTTATAAAGAAAAAAGGTTAACATTAATAGGGGTGCCCAAACTTTTACATATGACTGTACATATTCATCAATATTACTAATGGTCATGGTACCTGAGGGGCCCTGTTGCATATTTTGCAATGGGGCCCAAGAAGTTCAGGTTACACCTCTGACTGCATCTATATCTCATAGTAAAAAGAAACTTAGGACTACAAACATTGAAAGTCGTGGACCACGATTATACCAGTTACTTACGGCAGTGACTCTTCATTATCCCATGCGATCATTCTCTGGGATTCAATGGGCCTGATATGAAAAAATACAACGCTGGTTAGAAGAATTGATACTTAGGAAGGCTACGGATAAAGTTATCTGCCGTGATGTGCACAAAGCAGTGCGCTCTCTTGTCGGCAACAAAGCAGAGCGCATTGTCAGTTACTGTCATTGCGCATTCCCAGCATGTGGAGACCAGCGCCACTTCTGCAATTCACAACATTTGTGAAGATCGTTGCTCCCCTCTACAAGCTGTGTATTCTTCTTACAAGGCGAACTGACAGTGCGCTCTGCTCTAGAATCATAGAATCATAGAATCATATGATCCAGGCTCATTGCTAGTGATCTGAGCCGGCGAGTAAGCGCACTGTCTTTGTGCACATTGCCGAGGACTAGCCAAGCCCCTGAAATGAAGGTCACTGCTGACACTTCATTTCATGAAGAGGGTAAAGACTGGGACAGTGAACGCAGCCTCTGTCTCCTGATGAAGGTTTATTTGAGTATTCCAGCATGCACTGGGATTTTCAAATAAAGCGTCATCAAAAAGAAAGTAGGAAAAAAAGAAAGAAAAGCAGTCGGATAGTGTAGTTAGGGAAGTATATGGGATGAGTAACAGTATGAAGAATTCAGCGGGATCTAAAGTCTCTATTAGTGTAAGTAATGTATGTTTCATATGGAAACAGTGTAAATGCCCATGAGTGAGAGCGGTAATGCCATGATGCCATCATTATGGAGTCCTCTCCTTATTGGTACACATACCACTCCTATATGAATGTGGTAGGAAGATGGAATAAGATAAATACCTGAATACTCACTTTGCATTCTCCATTTTGTGCATCAATCTGTTAACCCCTTAATGTCCAATGACGGACACAGTCCATTATTGGACTTCTCCCCTGCTTTGATGAAGACTCCGGCGCTGAGCCCGTATCAGAGCCGGGACATGTCAGCTATTTTGGACAGCTGACATGTGCCCGCAATAGGCGCAGGTGGAATCGCGATCCACCTGCACCTATTAACCCGTTAAATGCCATTGTCAAACGCTGACAACGGCATTTAACCGGCGCTTCCGGCCGCCGGGCCGGAAATGAGGTCATCGCTGACCCCCGTCACGTGATCGGGGGTCAGTGATGCGTTGGCATAACAACCAGAGGTCTCTTGGAGACCTCTATTACTGTTGATGCCGCTTTGCTATGAGTGCCACCCGGTGGTCGGCGCTCATAGCTATGCAGTAATTCTGCTACATATAGGCGATCTGCTCATCGCCTATATGTAGCAGAGCCGATCCAGTATGGCATGCTGCTAGCCTCCCATAGAGGCTATTTAAGCATGGCAACTTTAAAAAAAAAAGTATATTAAAAAATATGAAAAAAATAAAAAAATATAAAAGTTCAAATCACCCCCCTTTCGCCCTATTCAAAATAAAGCAATAAAAAGAAAATTACACATATTTGGTATCGCTGCGTTCAGAATCGCCCGATCTATCAATAAAAAAAGCATTAACAAGATCTATAAACAGCGTAGCGAGAAAAAAATTCAAAACCCCAGAATTACGTTTTTTTGATCTCTGTGACAATGCATTAAAATGCAATAACAGGCGATCAAAAGAACGTGTCTGCATAAACGTGGTATCATTAAAAATGGCAGCTTGGCATGCAAAAAATAAGCCCTCACCCGACCCCAGATCACGAAAAATGGAGACGCTACGGGTCTCGGAAAATGGTGTTGGTTTTTTTGGGGGGTTTTTTTAGCAAACTTTGGATTTTTTTTCACCACTTAGATAAAAAAAGAACCTAGACATGTTTGGTGTCTATGAACTTGTAATGACCTGGCGAATCATAATGGTGGGTCAGTTTTAGCATTTAGTGAACCTAGCAAAAACGCCAAGCAAAAAACTAGTGTGGGATTGCACTTTTTTTGCAATTTCACTGCACTTGGAATTTTTTTCCTGTTTTCGAGTACATGACATGGTGAAATCAATGGTG
>NW_027361738.1:80467500-80550000 GCF_039654945.1 Dendrobates tinctorius
CAGCGTCATGCGCCCATAGGCGGAGCTGACCGGAGGAGGTGCGGCAGGGGGCGGAGCTTTACGGCGAGCGTGCGCTGCGCCTCAAAACGCTAGTGTGAAACTAGCCTTACACTTCACTGCCAACTGCAGCCCTCTAGTGAGAGTCGCCTCGGCAGTTACCGTAATTTCACCGTGTGATGTCATCACTTGCCATGGATTACTAATCACCAGTAACAGTAACTGTCAGAAGTGGCAAAAACATGCAACCAATCCAGTTTACATGCAACCAACAAGAGAAAGAAGTGTGTATAATGGACGCGATCAACCCCATGATCATAACAACAATATAACACAAAAATATATAAACAAATGAATAAATTTTATTAACACAAAAAATTCCACACAAAGAGTGACATTGATAGGAATAAAAACAATTAAAAAAGGCCAGGAAAAATGTGGCCGTAACACTCCAAGAAAGGTTCTAAAATAAGAACCTAATGCTCCACTCCTCCACGATGCTAAGGCAAAGGGTTTGTATAGGAATAAATATACAGTACTCTATACAGCAAAGATGCAAAAATAATTCACAAGACAAAAATTCAATAGATAAAGATGTCAAATATAATAAAGATTTGTATCATGACAAGGCATTATGTGCAAAATCAGCAAGTAATGTGCAGGTTGCTGCAAGTTGAAAAAAAAAATCCAGTTTACATGAAATTGTCCTTTAAGTGACTTGTACCGGATTAGATAACGGCTTTCTTCCAAAAAAAACCCGCGCCGCGCCGCACCTGACCACAGGATATGTGTGGTTTTGTAACTTAGCGCCATAGAAGTGAATAGAGCTGAGCTGTAATACCGGACACAGCCGACAGACAGGTGTGGCGCTGTTTTTAGTAGAAAGGAGACAATATATTTAAAATCTTGTACAACCCTCTTGGGTTCCTTCCCTTATTCCAAAACTTTACACAAGAGATATCAATTTAAAATACTTACATATCAAGGAAATAACTTCTTCAGAGAGGAAGGGGATAGGAGCTCTAGTGCCACCCATTGGAGGTAGAAATCCTAAAAGTCAAGATCGACCCTTTATGGGGCCTCGTCTCATCACTTAGGATAGTAAACAAAACCAGAAACTTTATTTGCAGACAAGTGTTTGAGGCTTTTTGCTTCTCATCAGTGAAAAGATACATCCAATAGTTGGCACTAGAGCTCCTGTCCTCTTCCTGGACAAACTACATGCATATTTAAATTCCTAGGGAAGCACTTTATGGCCTATAAGTCTCCCTACACCAACTTGGCACTCTCTTCAAGGAGAAACTTTACCCCTTACCATCTAAATATTACATAACTGTGATTAAAATGGTAATAGATAAAGATTTATGGCAGTTACTATATATTCTTAATTAAACCTAATCTATGCATTGCTCTGTATTGTACCCACGTATGGATAGTGGATACAAAGACAGAAGGCTGGTTGCATAAATTACACATTTTGCTCATCTGCTAAATCAAAGTTCAAATATTATTAGAGAATGAGGGAAATGAGGAGGGGAAGTCACAGACACAAGGGATAGGATAGCACATAAATCAGGAGATAATAAAAGCATACTCACACTCCACTAACTGTAACCCTCAGAGGAGAGTTCCGCTCGGCAGTTCCTTTTATATCACCGGCACAACATTCCGTGACCTCATAATCGGCAATCACAGACAATGCCCTATACATGGAATGGGCTTCTAGCCTCTTATGGACACAACTGGATTTAGACCATTTTGCTTTATTTATGTTTTTATCATTGCATTGCATTCTTTTTCTATAATTTAATTATTAATTTAATATAATTTAATTTAATTTTGTGACTTTTTTTTCTTATTTGGCATTAAGGAAGGAGTGAAATTATCCTCAGAAACGCATTTAGCGAATACTATATCCATCTAAATTTATCCAGCCGTTAAACTACAAGTTACAACATCTCCGAGTGTTCCATTATCTAATTGTAAGCATTCTGTGTGCACTGTGGAGCCACGAGCTTCAGTAAGTTCAGGTGCATCACATAAAATGTTTATAAAAATATGTAAATAATAAAATATAAAAATTCTAAATCACCACTTTTCCTCCAATAATAATTTAAAAATTAAAACAAAAATATAATAAATATATTTGGTATGGTAAACAGATTAAAGGTGAACTTCCAGCTCAAGGAACATCAGTGTCAGATAGCACCATCTGTCGTTGTATGAGCCAAAGTGGACTTCATGGGAGACGACCAAGGAGGACACCATTGTTGAAAAAAAAACATAAAAAAGGCCAGACTGGAATTTGCCAAACTACATGTTAAAACAGATATAGACCACAATGCACAGGATATTGCAGTAAGGAACACCTGTTCCCATGCAGGGACTGAGATATAAAAAGTTCAGTGTAAGGAAAACTAAAGACCCAACTCAGAAAAGATGGCACATAATAGATCCAAGGTACTATACAAGATTATAATTTTATTGAAAATATTTAAAAACATATAACCATATTGTGAATAGGAATTACTAAGATGGTGAAAAAAATACCAAAATATGGCAGGAAAGAGATAAATATAAGCTATATAGCAAAACTGCTTCAAACATCCCAATATTACATATATTATCGTGATCTGTGTCACACCGCCAAAGACCAATTGAATCAAGTAATAGGACAAATAATATTCAATTACCTCAGACCTGCCGGTGCCACAACCCCTACGCGCATTTCGACTGAATGTGCCATCTTCATTGTAGACGACCAAGGATGACACCATTGTTGGAAAAAAAAATCATAAAAAAGGCAGACTTGAATTTGCCAAACTACGTGTTGACAAGCCGCAAAGCTTCTGGGAGAATGTCCTATGGACAGATGAGATAAAAATTGAACTTTTTGGCAAAGGCACATCAGCTCTATGTTTACAGATGGAAAAATGGAGCATGTCAAGAAAAAACACTGTCCCTACTGTGAAACATGGAGGAGGCTGTTATGTTCTGGGGCTGCTTTGCTGCATCTGGCACAGGGTGTCTAGAATCTGTGCAGAGTACAATAAAAT
This sequence comes from Dendrobates tinctorius, assembly GCF_039654945.1. Classification (NCBI taxonomy): domain Eukaryota; kingdom Metazoa; phylum Chordata; class Amphibia; order Anura; family Dendrobatidae; genus Dendrobates; species Dendrobates tinctorius. The sequence continues at coordinate 80,470,554 of NW_027361738.1, forward strand.
CTCAAGACTATCAAGGGATTCTAGAGAGAAATGTGCTGCCAAGTGTCAGAAAGCTTGGCCTCAGTCGCAGGTCATGGGTCTTGCAACAGGATAATGACCCAAAACACACAGCTAAAAACACCCAAGAATTGCTAAGAGGAAAATATTGGACTATTCTGAAGTGGCCTTCTATGAGCCCTGACCTAAATCCTATTGAGCATCTTTGGAAAGAGCTGAAACATGGCGTCTGGAAAAGGCAACCTTCAAACACGAGACAAATGGAGCAGTTTGCTCTTGAGGAGTGGGCCAAAATACCTGACGAGAGGGGCAGAAGTCTCATTGACAGTTACAGGAATCGTTTGATTGCATTAAAGTACACTGCTCAAAAAAATAAAGGGAACACTTAAACAGCAGAATATAACTCCAAGTAAATCAAACTTCTGTGAAATCAAACTATCCACTTAGGAAGCAACACTGATTGACAATCAATTTCACATGCTGTTGTGCAAATGGAATAGACAACAGATGGAAATTATTGGCTCGGGTAGTGCAGCTCATCCAGGATGGCACATCAATGCGAGCTGTGACAAGGTTTGCTGTGCGGCCCTCCAAAGAAATGCCACCCCACACCATTACTGACCCACTGCCAAAAACCGGTCATGCTGAAGGATGTTGCAGGCAGCAGATCACTCTCCACGGCATCTCCAGACTCTGTCACATGTCCTCAGTGTGAACCTGCTGTCATATGTGAAGAGCATAGGGCGCCAGTGGCGAATTTGCCAATCCTGGTGTTCTGTGGTAAATGCCAAGCGTCCTGCACGGTGTTGGGCTGTGAGCACAACCCTCATCTGTAGACGTCGGTCCCTCAGACCATCCTCATGCAGTCGGTTTCTAACCATTTGTGCAGACACATGCACATTTGTGGCCTGCTGGAGGTCATTTTGCAGGGCTCTGGCAGTGCTCCTCCTTTCACAAAAGTGGAGGTAGCGGTCCTGCTGCTGGGTTGTTGCCTCCTACTGCCCCCTCCACGTCTCCTGGTGTACTGACCTGTCTCCTGGTAGCGCCTCCAGCCTCTTGACACTACACTGACAGACACAGCAAACCTTCTTGCCACAGCTCGCATTGATGTGCCATGCTGGATGAGCTGCACTACCTGAGCCACTCGTGTGGGCTGTAGAGTCTGTCTCATGCTACCACGAGTGTGAAAGCACAGTCAACATTCAAAAATGACCAAAACATCAGCCAGAAAGCATTGGTACTGAGATGTGGTCTGTGGTCCCACCTGCAGAACCACTCCTTTATTGAGGGTGTCTTGGTAATTGCCAATAATTTCCATTTGTTGTCTATTCCATTTGCACAACAGCATGTGAAATTGATTGTCAATCAGTGTTGCTTCCTAAGTGGACAGTTTGATTTCACAGAAGTTTGATTTACTTGGAGTTAGATTCTGTTGTTTAAGCGTTTATTTTTTGAGCAGTATGTTAAGTTAAGGGTACCATCTTCTGTCCAGGCCTATTTCATGAGTTTTATTTTTTAAACAATTCTGTGGAAGCTTGGATAAAAAGAAAAATCTGACTTTCATTTGTTCATTTTCATAGATTTTTTATTTATTATTACTTTTGTAAGATTCATGTTATTTCTGTCACCATTGTGGGTTTTTCTGTCTTTAAACGAGGGGTATCAACAATTTTGACCACTTGTCTTTATTTATGGGTACAATATACAGGCGCTTCTCACATAATTAGAATATCATCAAAAAGTGAATTTATTTCAGTTCTTCAATACAGAAAGTGACTCTCCTATATTCTATAGCGTCATTACACACAGAGTGATCTATTTCACGTGTTTATTTCTGGTAATGTTGATGATTATGGATTACAGCCAATGACAACCCAAAAGTCATTATCTCAGTAAATTAGAATACTTTATAACACCAGATTGAAAAATGATTTTAACTCCTTAATGACCAGTTATTTTTGGTTTTGCATTTTCATTTTTTTCTCCCCTTGTTCCCAAAGCCATAACTTTTTTATTTTTTGGTCAATATGGTTATGTGAGGGCTTGTATTTTTTCTTTGCAGGACGAGTTGTATTTTTGATCAACACTATTAATTTAAAAATATCGTGAACTGGAAAACGGTAAAAAAAAAATCCAAGTGCGGAAAAATGGCAATTAAGTGCAATGCCACAGTTGTTTTTTGTTTTGCTTTTTTACTATGTTCACTAAATGCTGAAATAGCACAAAAAGAGGACTTAAAAATCCTCCAATAATACAAGAAAACAGCAAAAAAGCAGAGAGGTTTACCCGTCCAGGCCTCCAGACAAATGCACTATCAGGATGCAGTGGACCCATATAATTAAGATGGCAAAACAGGTGCAAGAATACCGATGAGACAACCGCCCACAGCCTACCAATACATGGAGGGGGCGGTTGCTTGGTATATAAATGCACAATAAAAACTTGTATGCGGCGCTGTTCACACTATGGCAATGCACGGCATTCAGGTTAACAGCCTAGTAGTGACACCCTTCTATTAGATCAGGCGGGCTGCTTCATGTGTTTTTTTTGCACTTTTTATTCAGGGTGCAGTTGGGTCCATTTGGTCTTGTAAACTGTGGTGTCTGTTCACATGGCATGCATTTTGATAGGCGGGCTGCCCAGCGCTGAGCTAATAGAAGGGTGTCACTACTAGGCTGTTAACCTGGATGCCGTGCATTGCCATAGTGTGCACAGCGCCACATACAAGTTTTTATTGTGCATCAATATACCAAGCAACCTCCCCCTCCATGTATTGGTGGGCTGTGGGCGGTGGTTTCATCGGTATTCTTGCACCTGTGTTGCCGTCTTAATTATATGGGTCCACTGCATTTGTCTGGAGGCCTGGATGGGTAAACCTCTCTGATTTTTTGCTGTTTTCTTCTCTTATGTTCACTAAATGCTACACCTGACCTGCCATTATGATTCTCCAGGTCATAATGAGTATATAGACACCAAACATGTTTAGGTTCTTTGTTATCTAAGTGGTGAAAAAAAATTCCAAACTTTGTTAACCCCTTACTGACCGCTGACAGGATAGTACATCAGCGGTCAGTATTCCTCGCTTTGAAGTGGGCCCGCCTCAAAGCAGCGACATGTCAGCTGTTTTAAACAGCTGACATGTGCCCGGAAAAGGCACTAGCGGAATCGTGACCCGCCCGTGCCTATTAACTAGTTAAATCCTGCTGTCAAATGCTGACATTGGGCATTTAACTAGAACTTCTGGCGCACGGCCGGAAATGAGTGCATCGCCGACCCCGTCACGTGATCGGGGGTCAGCGACGCATTGCCATAACTACCTGAGGTCTCCTCGAGACCTCTATGGTTGTTGATGACAGATTGCTATGAGCGCCACCCTGTGGTTGACACTCATAGCAATGCTGCTATTATACTACATAGAGGCAATCTGATCATTGAAGCATGCCAAAAGTAAAAAAAAAAAAAAGGGTTTAAAAATAAAAAAACCATAAAAGTTTAAATCACCCCCCTTTCGCCCCAATCAAAATAAAACAATAAAAAAATCAAACCTACACATATTTGGTATCGCCACATTCAGAATCGCCCGATCTATCAATAAAAAAAGGATTAATCCGATTGCTAAATGGCGTAGCGATAAAAAAAATCAAAACGCCAGAATTACTTTTTATTGGTCACCGCAACATTGAATTAAAATGCAATAATGGGCAATCAAAAGACCATATCTGCACAAACGTGGTATCATTAAGAACGTCATCTCGGCACGCAAAAGATAAGCCCTCACCCAACCCCAGATCACGAAAAATGGAGACACTACGGGTCTCGGAAAATGGTGCAATTATTTTTTTTTGCAAACTTCGGAATTTTTTTTCACCACTTAGATAAAAGAGAACCTAGACATGTCTGGTGTCTATGAACTCGTAATGACCTGGAGAATCATAATGGCAGGTTAGATTTAGCATTTAGTGGACCTAGCAAAAAATCTAAACAAAAAACAAATGTGGGATTGCACTTTTTTTTGATATTTCACCACACTTGGAATTTTTTTCCCATTTTCAAGTACAAGACATGGTAAAACCAATGGTGTTGTTCAAAAGCAAAACTCGTCCCACAAAAAATAAGCCCTCACACGGCCATATTGATGGAAAAATAAAAAAGTTATGGCTCTGGAAAGAAGGGGAGCGAAAATCAAAAAAAGCTCCGGTCATTAAGGGGTTAAAAAAAGTTTGCACCATAATCCGATCCCCGTAGTATCTCCATTTTTCACGATCTCGGGTTTGGTGAGGACTTTTTTTTGCGCACTGAGTTGACGTTTTTAATGAAACCATTTTGATGCAGATATGTTCTTTTGATTGTCCGTTATTGCATTTTATAATAATACAGCCCAGCACGGTATAATACAACCCAGCATGTTATATAGCCCCCCCAGAATGGTATAATACAGCCCAGCATGATATATAGCCCCCCCAGAATGGTATAATACAGCCCAGCATGTTATATAGCCCCCCCAGAATGGTATAATACAGCCCAGCATGGTATATAGCCCCCCCAGAATGGTATAATACAGCCCAGCATGTTATATAGCCCCCCCAGAATGGTATAATACAGCCCAGCATGGTATATAGCCCCCCCAGAATGGTATAATACAGCCCAGCATGGTATAATACAGCCCAGCATGGTATATAGCCCCCCCAGAATGGTATAATACAGCCCAGCATGGTATAATACAGCCCAGCATGGTATCATACAGCCCAGCATGTTATATAGCCCCCCCAGAATGGTATAATACAGCCCAGCATGGTATATAGCCCCCCCAGAATGGTATAATACAGCCCAGCATGTTATATAGCCCCCCCAGAATGGTATAATACAGCCCAGCATGGTATAATACAGCCCAGCACGGTACAATACAGCCCAGCATGTTATATAGCCCCCCCAGAATGGTATAATACAGCCCAGCATGGTATAATACAGCCCAGCATGGTATCATACAGCCCAGCATGTTATATAGCCCCCCCAGAATGGTATAATACAGCCCAGCATGGTATATAGCCCCCCCAGAATGGTATAATACAGCCCAGCATGTTATATAGCCCCCCAGAATGGTATAATACAGCCCAGCATGGTATAATACAGCCCAGCACGGTATATAGCCCCCCCAGAATGGTATAATACAGCCCAGCATGGTATAATACAGCCCAGCACGGTATATAGCCCCCCCAGAATGGTATAATACAGCCCAGCATGGTATATAGCCCCCCCAGAATGGTATAATACAGCCCAGCATGTTATATAGCCCCCCCAGAATGGTATAATACAGCCCAGCATGGTATAATGCAGCCCAGCATGTTATATAGCCCCCCCAGAATGGTATAATACAGCCCAGCATGGTATATAGCCCCCCCAGAATGGTATAATACAGCCCAGCATGTTATATAGCCCCCCCCAGAATGGTATAATACAGCCCAGCATGGTATATAGCCCCCCCAGAATGGTATAATACAGCCCAGCATGTTATATAGCCCCCCCAGAATGGCATATTACAGCCCAGCATGTTATATAGCCCCCCCCCCAGAATGGTATAATACAGCCCAGCATGTTATATAGCCCCCCCAGAATGGAATAATACAGCCCAGCATGGTATATAGCCCCCCAGAATGGTATAATACAGCCCAGCATGGTATAATACAGCCCAGCATGTTATATAGCCCCCCCCCAGAATGGCATAATACAGCCCAGCATGGTATATAGCCCCCCAGAATGGTATAATACAGCCCAGCATGTTATATAGCCCCCCCAGAATGGAATAATACAGCCCAGCATGGTATATAGCCCCCCCAGAATGGTATAATACAGCCCAGCATGTTATATAGCCCCCACAGAATGGAATAATACAGCTCAGCATGTTATATAGCCCCCCCAGAATGGAATAATACAGCCCAGCATGGTATATAGCCCCCCAGAATGGTGTAATACAGTCCAGCACGGTATAATACGGCCCAGCATGGTATATAGCCCCCCAGCATGGTATGATATAGCCGAGCATGGTATATAGCCCCCCAACATGGTATAATACAGGCCAGAATGGTATAATACATCCCAGCATGTTATATAGCCCCCCCAGAATGGAATAATACAGCCCAGCATGGTATATAGCCCCCCAGAATGGTATAATACAGCCCAGAATGGTATAATACAGCCCAGCATGTTATATAGCCCCCCCCAGAATGGAATAATACAGCCCAGCATGGTATATAGCCCCCCCAGAATGGTATAATACAGCCCAGCATGTTATATAGCCCCCCCAGAATGGAATAATACAGCTCAGCATGTTATATAGCCCCCCCAGAATGGAATAATACAGCCCAGCATGGTATATAGCCCCCCAGAATGGTGTAATACAGTCCAGCACGGTATAATACGGCCCAGCATGGTATATAGCCCCCCCAGCATGGTATGATATAGCCGAGCATGGTATATAGCCCCCCAACATGGTATAATACAGGCCAGCATGGTATATAGAACCCCCAGAGTGCCCCCACAGTCCAGTACTCACACTGATTTAAAAAAAAACTCCTCACCCTCTCCTCGTACCCGCGCTGCTGGCTGCTCCTGTCTCCTCCTGCTCTGTCTGGCACACAGTGAGAGCGCAATGACGTCATCGCGCCCCCGCTGTGTCAGAGGCAGAGCGGGGAATGATGGGAGAGGGAGCGTCAGCTCACACTCTCTCCTCCATCATTGCCTCCTTCAATGCGGCGGTGGGAGTCGGTGCCGGGGGCAGGCGGGCCCCCCTCCCTCACAGGGGCCCCATAGCGGCTGTGTGATGTGCCGCTGGCTGGGGGCCCCTGGGGGAGCGGGGGCCCTAGGCAGCTGCCTGGTCTGCCTGCCCCTAACGCCGGCCCTGGCTGGGAGAAGTCCATAGCATGTTTCATTTACAGTGTCTTATAAAAGTATTCAAACCTGTGAACTGTTCCACATTATTTCACATTACAACCACAAGCTTAGATGTATTTTACTTGGATTTTATGTGATACTAACACAAAGTAACAAGTACTGGTGATGTATAACGAAATGATAGACAGTTTTCTAATTCTAGTTAAAAAAAAATATAAATCTGAAAATTGTGACGTGCCTTTGTATTCAGCCCCCCAGTAGTCTGATACCCCTAAATATAATCCTGGGTGAACAACTGCCTCCGGAAGTCACATACAGCTCTGGCAAAAATTAAGAGACCACTGCAAAATTTTTAGTTTGTCTGATTTTTCTATTTATAGGTATATTTTTGAGTAAAATGTAAATTGCTCTTTTATTCTATAAATTACTGACAACATGTCTCCGAAATTTAAAGCTAAAAATTTTGTATTTATTTGCAGCAAATGAGAAATAATAAAAAAGAAACAGTGCTTTCAGACCTCAAATAATGCTAAGAAAACAAGTTCATAATCATTTAGAAACAACAATATTAATGTTTTAACTCAGGAAGAGTTCAGAAATCAATATTTTGTGGAATAACCATGATTGTTAATCACAGCTTTCATGCGTCTTGGCTGCTTTCCACCAGTCTTTCACACTGCTTTTGGGTGACCTTATGTCACTCCTGGTACAAAAATGTAAGTAGTTCTTCTTTGTTTGATGGCTTGTGACAATCCATCTTCCTCTTGATTACATTCCAGAGGTTTTCAATGGGGTTCAGGTCTGGAGATTGGGCTGGCCATGACAGGGATTTGATGTGGTGGTCCTTCATCCACACATTGATTGACCTAGCTGTGTGGCATGGCGCATTGTCCTGCTGGAAAAAACAGTCCTCAGAGTTCAGGAACATTGCCTGAACAGAAGGAATCAACTGTTTTTCCAGGATAACCTTGTATGCGGCTTGATTCATACGTCCTTGGCAAAGATTAACCTGCCCAATTCCAGCCTTGCTGAAGCATCCCCAGATCATCACCGATCCTCCACCAAATTTCACAGTGGGTGCAAGACACTGTGGCTTGTACACCTCTCCAGGTCTCCGTCTAACCATTAGACAACCAGGTGTTGGGCAAAGCTGAAAATTAGTCTCATCAGAGAAGATTACCTTACTCCGGTCCTCTATGGTCCAATTCTTATGGTCTTTGGCAAACTTCAGCCTTGCTCTCCTGTGCTTCCCATTGATGAAAGGCTTTTTTCTAGCTTTACATGACTTGAAATTAGTAAATTGAGTCCACCCATGTGTAATTTACTCTCAGTATAACTACAGCTGTTCTATGAAAGCCTCAGAGGTTTGTGTGAGAACATTAGGGACCAAACTGCATCATGAAAGCCAAGGGAGGCCAGGGATAAAGTTGTAAAGAGTAAAGCAGGGTTGGGTTATAAAAAAAATTGCCCAAGCTCTGAATATTTCACAAAGAACTGTTTAATCTATCATCCAAAAATGGCAGAACTGCAAACCTACCAAGAAATGGCTGTCCACCTAAATTAACATCCCAAGCAAGCAGAGAACTAATTAAGCAGGTAAGAGGTTCATGGTCACTCCAGAGATGTTGCAGAGATCAACAGTTCACGTGAGAGAATCTGTCCATAGGAAACTATTAGTCATACATTCCACGAATCTGGCCTTTATGGAGGAGTGGCAAGAAGAAAGACATTTTTTAAACCAAACCATGAGAAGTCCCATTTACAGTTTACAAAAAGTTATGTAGGGGACACAGCGAGCATGTGGAAGAAGTTGCTTTGGTCAGATGAGACCAAAATAGAACTTTTTAGACTAAATGCAAAACACTGTGTATGGCGGAAATCTAATACTACACATCACCCTAAACACACCATCCCCACCATAATACATAGTGGGGGATACATCATACTGTGGGGAGGCTTTTCTCCAGCAGGGACAGGAAAGCTGGTCAGAGGTAATGGCAAGATAGATGGAGTTAAATACAGGCCAATACCGAAGAAAAACCTATTAGAGGCTGCAAAAGACTTGAGACTGGGGCTTAGGTTCACCTTCCAGCAGAACAACGACCCCAAACATCCTGCCAGAGCTAGAAGAAGGGGAAAAATGTCACGTCTAGATGTGCAAAGCTGGTGGAGACAGACCCAAAAGACTTGCAGCAGTAATTGCAGCAAAAGTATGAACTCGGTGGGCTGAATATAATGCACCTCACAATTTTCAGACTTATATTTTTAAAATATTTAGAAAACCCTATATCATTTCCTTTCCAATTTACAAATACTTGCTAGTTTGTGTTGATAGATCACATAAAATCCCAATAAAAACATTTTAAGTTTGTGGGTATAAAAAATGTGGAAACGTTCATGGGGTATAAATACTTTTTCATACTTTTTGTATCATGACTTTAACCACCTTAACCTAAGGACTGTGTATTTCTTCCTCTCCGCCTTGGCCCACAGGAAACAATATAGCTCACCATACCAGTACTGGTGGCAGATGTGATGCACCTGCAGATGATTCAATATTTTCACTACTTTACCGTCCATCCTCATACGATGTAAAATGTTTTATAAAAAATCATACTAAAATAACGTAAAATATATTACGTGCAGGGAAACTCCCATTGGAACCATTTTTCTTCCTCTCGCAAAATCTCCTGCCATGTTTTCCACTGTTTAAGGTCTCCAGTTCCTCATAAAAATCTGAATTGTGTTTTCCCCAATAAATCACGCGCCGAGGTTCTCAAGTTTATTTTGATAGAGTAAAATTTCTTGACTCCATAAATATCTTGAAAAATAAAGCAATTTTATAAACTGCCGGTGGAAATCTGGTGGGTGAGTTGGAGGAGAGATTCTTATGATTGGCAGGGAGTAAAACGCTACTAAAGAAAAAAAAATGCCTGGAATAGCTGGAGCCAGGCGCCATGGCATACTGCTACCATTAGTAATAATGGAATCAGATCACTAAGTATCAGCGCGGTTTTATTATTTATTTTAACACTTTTGGAAGTAGGAAAAAAAATGTTCGCCAAGAAATCAAAGCTATTTCCTGGAAAGGGTTAGAACAGGATAAGCAGAAGGCAAGGAAAAAAAAACTTTTTTCGTGCAAACCCAAACTTTACTCAGTGCCTCGTTGGCACTGGAACTATAAGAATTGTTAGGGATGCCGTTACCAATAGACGTGTCGAGAGAATGACGGAAATGGGAATAAGATCTAGCGCCAATGTGGAAAATACAGTTGTATATGTCTTCATTAAAAAAACCATGCCAGCTTACGCGTTTCAAACCAAGGACTCCATCATATTCACATTCAACAGGGACAGGGTTCAGCTTCGGCACGCTTACTTGTTTTTGATGACACAGAAAGCCGCATTGCTCTTCATGGAGCAATTCTATAGCGACTTCCCACAAGTGTCTAACGGCATTGAAAGCCCATGAAGCTTTTCCATCCTTGGACCACTTCTTGTAGGTACTAGCCACTGTGTACACTCAAAAAGACCCTCCGTTTTGGAGATACTCTGACCTACAATTTGATCCCTATCAAAGTTGCTCAGATCCTTACGTGTGCCCATTTTTTCCTGCTTCTAACACATCAACAAACAACAAACTGTTCACCTCCTGCCTCTTCTATCCCATCTCTTGACTAGTGTCATGGTCAGAAGATAATCGATGTTATTCACTTCTCCTATCAGTGGATTTAATGTTATGTGCTGGCTGTGGTGGTGGCACAATATCTGAGTATTTAGGTAGCTGGGGGCCTCGCTTTTAGGGCATCATTCTGCTCTGTGAGGCACCAGATCTGCTCTGCTCTGCTACATTGCTGGACTCTGCTATAAAATTTCTGTAAGTAACATAGTTATTAAGAATGAAGGGAGACTTTAAGTCCATCTAGTTCAACCCATATCCTATCCTAACTTGCCCTAACATGTTGATCCAGTCACGGGACTTACTCTGTTAATTTGTTCGGCTCTTCTACATCAGCACCATGAGTCTCCTGGTCAACTCAAATCTTTTACTCATTACTATAAGACAGCTAACCTACTCTACTCTGCTACATTGCTGGGTTCGGCTACATAATTACCATACACCTGCCCTACTGAACCCTGCCATACAGCTACCATATGTCTCCTGACCTACTCAATTCTGTCACAGAGCTACTAGAAGTCTCTGTCCTGATCTACTCAATTCTGCTACATCACTGGGCTCTGCTACATCTCTACAGTGAGTCTACTGAGGCACCCGGCTCTACTACATCACGAGTCTATGCTAAATCGCTGTATAATTGCTATTCAGTGCTATGTGATGTACTCCGCTCTGCCAAACCTACAAGTCTTCTCTACCCCGCTTCATCGGTTTCCCCTCACTGAGTTTTCAGCTCTTCCTTGTGATCTCTTATTTGTCACTTTCAGCTGTCGTCCAGCCATTACTGTCTCCATTGCTCATTCCAGTGGATCTCGTTGCACTAATGTCATATCTCTGTGCTGTACTCATCCGGTCCATGGGCCTTGAGAAGCCACATAAGTCCCAGTGCACTGAGTTCCCCCTAATGGTGTCTGGACTCTGGCAGAACTGTGTAACTAGAGCTATAAGAAAGGGAGCCGGGATTTGCAGCTGTGTCAGATAAACATCACTCTGATCACTATTATAGTTACATTATAGTCCATTTCTTTGACATAAACATCCTCCCACAACACTTTACCTTTACAAACCACCAGGATCACTTGGTGTTACCCCATGTTACCATATATCCCCAAATTTCAAGACAGGTCATATATTGGGCTTAAGGAGCATTTTGCTATCTCCACCTTGGACACCAATGTGTTTGGTCCTTATGAGAAAAGTAGGTTACTATTTGCCTACATCATACTGTCCAATTGTCCCAAAATATCTGTGAGACTCCTGTAAAAAGGGAAAAGTTCTTAAACTTATGGAGGATTTGGCAAATTTTCTTGCACCAAACAAAGTCTTGGAGCGCATGGAACAGGCGTGGATGGACCCGGTTGACAAAAAAGCGCCTGGTTTTAATATGGGAATAACGTATTTATTATTCTTGCTTATATAGTGCCATTAATTCCACAGCGCTTTACAGACATCATCATTGTCCCCATTGGGGGTCATAAATCAGTATATCTTTGAAGTCTGGGAGGAAACCGAGAAAGAGAATTTTTTTCTTTTCATAGCAGTTTGGGAGTCCATTATTTTCAATGGGGTTTGGGCTTTGGTGGAAGTTCGGGTAGTGTTCTGGTACCGAATTAAACTTTTTAAAAAGTTTGGGTCAGGTATCAGAACCCAAACTTCCTCCGGTCCATCCATCCCTACTAAGAATCCTTCGGCGAGTTCGTTGATTGGCTGCAGCAGGCAGGTGACAAGAACAGCACGTCATCCGAGAAACATCTAGCCACCTGACCTCTGCAGCCAATCACAGGCTTTATTGGACCTGTAACTTCAGGCATCACTTCCAAAGCCAGGACAGAACACCAGTGCAGCCTGTGCCTGGTCCACAGAGCTGCTGATAAGTGATTATGCCTTAGTTTTTTTACTTTAAGAGAACGAAAGTAAAAAAAATCTTTGCGTTGGACAAACCCTTTAATCTCATTCAGAGTCCAACAATGCACAGGGAAACAAAAAAAGTCTGTAAAAACCAAGTGGCGCTAAATCTGTAATGAAACCTAAATTCAAAAGTTATTTTTCATCCAAAATGAATACATTTCCGTGAAAAAAATAAATAAATAAATTATATATATATATATATATATAAATATATATATAAATATATATATACATACACTGTATATATACATGTGTGTCCAAGAACATATCCATAAGGTTATTCAAAAGGTGAGCAAAAACATTAGATATTAATAGACTTGATAAAAGCAACACATCGCCGCGTCGGTATAGTAGTAGAACTCTATGGACATCAGGAGCATTTCCTCTTATATGTAACTTATCTATGCCGAATATAGGGCCAAGTGTGACACATATATATATATATATATATATATATATATATATATAAAAAGCCAGCACCACCATCTAGTGGAGAAATGTTATAAATTGACATATTGTGGGGAAGGTTAATTTGAACCTAAACTTTCAGAAAACCTGATTTCATTTGATGAAAAAAAAATTATTTAAAGATTGTAATTTTTGTTGTATTACTTCCTAAAAATTACAAGCAACCAGGGCCAAGATAAGGTGTTTTGGTGCCCACTGGCAGATGAAAACAATGGTGTCCTCACCCTCCGATGAACCTTCAGCTTCCAAGTAAAGGAATAGAACAGAGACTGAGGTCAAGGTTACATATAGCATAATTCATTGTTTGGGAACCATTTACACAATTCACGAGCCAAATTCATCCCTGACACCCCATAATTTATATGTCAGACACAATGATGGTCAGGGAAACTAATTTAACTTATCTGTAATAGGGACAAATTAAGGTGTCCAATATTTGGCGGGTACCGTAATGGAAACTAAACAGACCCCATTATAGATAAATGGACAGGTACTGTATTATGGTTTTTACATCCGTCATGCGACAAATTCCAGTTGGCCACAAAACTGATGGTGGTTCTGGTGCCGTATTTCTGTACTGATGATGGTTATTGTGTTTTATTTCTGTATTGATCATGGTTCTGATGCTGTATTCATGTAGTGATGGTTGGTCTGGTGCTATATTTATGTACTACTGATGGCTCTGGTGATTGTATTCACGTAGTGATGATAATTCTGGTGCCGTGTTCATTCACGGAACCATCATCAGTACATTAACAAGAAACCAAAATCATCATCAGTATATAAATAGAACAACAGAGCCATCAACAGTACATTAATACAGAACTAGAACCATAATCAGCAAATAAATAGGTCACTAGTACCACCATCAGCACATGAATACATCACCAGAACCTCCATCAATACATTAATGAGTCGCAAGAACCTCAATCAGTAAATGAATACATCACGAGAATCACTGTAAATATATAAATACAACACCAGAACCATCATCAGTACAAGTATACATCACCAGAACAGCCACCAGTACATGAATATTGTACATCACCACGCTTCATACAGCAATCAATTGTAATAATAAGTCAGGCCCATATACATTTGTATCTCATGAACCTGCAACTCCCAGAATGTCTTTACCAATGATAAGGTGATGCTGGGAGTTGTTGTTATCAGTGTTTATCAGACTGCAGACCATACAGGAACCACAGCACTGATGAGACATAGTCAGTATCAACAAACATTTGCATCCAGGTACCTTACAGGTTATATCTTCTCTGAGTCTTTCCTTTCTTTTCATCTCTATCTTTTGTGGCACCCCTGAGGCTCAGTTGCCACAGAGGTACTGCACCTCCTCCTAAGGTGTGGTGCCCCACCATCCAGGTAAACTGGGGGCTCCTGACCACGCTCCAACACTCGCACCCCACACAATAGAGTAGTTCAGCAAAACCACATTGCGGCTCCTTGCTTAGAGAGAAGCAGAGCACCTTTGGTGGTTCTCTACTTGGAACACTAGACGTGCTGGGAGGTGGCTGGAGTTGAGAATACATAAAAGAGTGGGATGGTTTAGGATTACAGGTCAGTCAGTGAGTGAGTCAGAAGGAGTAGGAGAGAGGAAGCCACTCGGAGAGGAGTGGGGATCCCTGGAAGAGGGATGGAGGAAGGAGTGCTGCAGCTGCCTCAGTGACCTGAGCCAGCTGGCATGGGAAAGGAAAGAAGGAGAAAGACATTGAACTGAAGCGTGAGCTACCATAGGAGAGAAAGACAAGTACTGAACGTAAGAGTAAAAGGGAACACAGAGGATGTGGGTTAGAGGAAGAACCCTGCCTAGAAGTTCTAAGCGCAAGGCCGGGGCCCGGTCCCCGAGGTTGTATGGACACGAATGGTTCTGCAGCAGAAACCGGCGGAGTAGTGGGCTGTAAATGCACTACTCCCATCTAAGACTTGAGGGCACAACAGCAACACGGATAGAGAGCCAGGACTTAGGAGTAGAGAGTCCCCGAAGCAGGCTACAGCTGTCTGCTGTACAAGTAGAGTTCTTGGGAACATCTGTCAGGAGGAACTCCAGTGTAACACAGTACTAGGAGATCTTCACACTTAAAGGCGCTATAGAGGAGATGTTCAGAAAAAGGCACCTAAGTTGGCGGAGCATGGAAGGGAGCCTGTCATCTTGCCTGGGGGTTGACTGAGTCCCTGACCCGGAGGATTCGGCACAGAAGCGGGCACTACAGACTGTGAGTAAAGCTTTGGAACTACATGCCCTGGTGTCCTCCATTCCTTCCTGTGTCCATCCGCCTGGCACTGCTACATCCCCTGCGCCAAACACTACACCATCTAAGTGTCTCCACATCTACACTGCCCTGGGACAACAGCCCTGCCTGTGGAGGACTATAACATCATTGCTGCACCACACCATCTGTCCCAGAGGATCTGTCTGCAGCGTCGGCTTAACATCTCCCTTGCCGAACACCACAGGTGGCGTCACAAACTATTCAACTACATTCTACCATTCACAACATCTTCCTATTACTTGGGCGCCCAGGGCCACGGTCCGGGTCACCGCTGCTGTGACACATCCCACTGATACTGGCCCGGTACCGAGTACCCCACGGCCCTGGGAGGGCGACCCACTTTTCCAGATGCCACAATGCCTTTTCATGTACACAGCTCTTCTCTCCAGATTCCCTATTCTCCAGTCTTCTGCAGCACAATGCCCTTAAAAATAATATTGTTATTAAAATGCCCTTAGCATAAAAACATTTGTCTATATTATGATCTAAATAAGCCTTCTATGGTAAATGGCCCCCACTTTCCATGTTATGATCTATAACCACCTCAATTACTGCCATTATCAGCTATAACCACCACACCGTCCACCCTTACGAACCACAGCCTGTTCCATGGTTGTCCCCTCCCCACAATCTATATCTCCACATTGTCCCCCCGCCATGCTAACTTATCTTCTTAATGAGTTCCCTTTTCACACTATGCCCCCATACTGCACACCACGTTGTCTTCTCCAAACTGTACTTCCCCTACATGGTATGGTCACTACAGCCGCCCATACAGTATGATATCCACAATTGACCTTCAATATACAAAATTATCCAACATAGCCGTCCATGCCGTATGATGTCCATCAAAGCCCCCAAATATACAGCATGAATTCCACCACAGCCCCTTGTACAGTGTAATGTCCTCAACATCCCCCAATACAGTATGGTCACCACAGGCCCCTTTACAGTATGATGTTTACACAGCCACGTATATAGTATGATCCCCCATGTAAGTCCCCACAGCCAGTTGCATGTATGTCCTCACAGTCAGCCCAATGTATGTCACTATATCCAGATCTATCTATGTGCCCACAGTCAGTCCCATGTATTTCCTAACAGTCAGCCCGACATATGGCCCCACAGCCAGCCCCACGTATGTCCCCACAGCCAGCCCCTCTTATGTCCCCACAGCCAGCCACTCGATTGTCCCAACAGCGAGCCCCTCATATGTACAGCAGTGGCCGTTGGATGCCATGATGGCGTCACTGCATCGCATCATCTCACGTCCTCTGCGTGCACCATCTCCACAGGCCGGAAGTGACCTGTGTTCTGCTGGAGTTCCTGGAGGAGCAGGGGGCTGATTACAGCTCCACTTCTCCTATGCTGGTGGCGCCCACATCGCTTCAATTGTATCAACGTCTTATAGACGTGAATACAATGTGATGAAATCAAATGAGGGCGCAATAATAAGAAAATGTAAGACATACAAGACCACTGATAATCTCCCTCGATCTGGGGCTCCACGCAAGATCTCACCCCATGGGGTCAAAATGATCTCAAGAACGGTAAGCAAAAATCCCAGAACCACACATGGGGACCTAGTGAATGACCTGTATAGAGCTGGGACCACCGTAACAAAGGCTACCACCAGCAACACACTACGCCGCCAGTGACTCAGATATTGCAGTGCCAGACATGTCCCCATGCTTAAGCCAGTACATGTCCGGGCCCATCTGAAGTTTGATAGAGAGTTTTGGATTATCCAGAAGACTGTTGGGAGAATATCAGATGGTCTGATGAAACCAAAGTAGAAATGTTTGATAGAAACAAAACTTGTTGTGTTTGTAGGAGACAGAATGCTGAGTTGCATTCAAAGAACACCATACCTACTGTGAAGCATGGTGGTGGCAACATCATGCTTTGGGGCTGTTTCTCTGCTGCAAAGGGACCAGGATGACTGATCCGTGGTCATGAAAGAATGAATGGGGCCATGTATTGTTAGATTTTGAGTGCAAACTTCCTTCCATCAGCAAGGGCATTGAAGATGAAACATGGATAGGTCATTCAGCATGATAATGATCCCAAGCACACCGCCAGGGCAATGAAGGAGTGGCTTCGTAAGAAACTTATGAACGTCCTGGAGTGGCCTAGCCAGTCTCCAGATCTCAACCCCATAGAAAACCTTTAGAGGGATTTGAAAGTCTGTGTTGCCCAGCGACAGGCCCAAAACATCACTGCTCTAGAGGAGATCTTCATGGAGGAATGGGCCAACATACCACCAACAGTGTGTGCCAACCTTGTGAAGACTTACAGAAAATGTTTGAGCTCTGTCATTGAAAACAAAGGATATATAACGAAATATTTAGAGGAACTTTTGTTAATAACCAAATACTTATTTTCCACCATAATTTGCTAAATAAATCTTACCAAATCAAACAAGGTGATTTTCTGGATTTGT
This sequence comes from Dendrobates tinctorius, assembly GCF_039654945.1. Classification (NCBI taxonomy): domain Eukaryota; kingdom Metazoa; phylum Chordata; class Amphibia; order Anura; family Dendrobatidae; genus Dendrobates; species Dendrobates tinctorius. The sequence continues at coordinate 80,488,221 of NW_027361738.1, forward strand.
TTTCTCATTTTGACTCTCATAGTTGTGGTCTACCTATGATGTCAATTACAGGCCTCTCTCATCTTTTTATGTGGGAAAAGTGGGAAAACTTGCACAATTGGTGGCTAAATACTATTTTCCCCCACTGTATTTATCACTTATCCTGTACACTTGGTGCTACTTTAAAACCACAGATTTTCTGCAGACAAAAACAGCAGTAAAAACTGCAGCGTAAACACGAAACATCAATGAAAAGGAATGGCACATATATGTGTTGCAATGCTCTTATGGTGTACACAAAATGAATGGGGCTGTAAGGGTACAATAGATTTCAGAAAGGCTGTAAGGGTACAATAGATTTCAGAAAGGCAGATTTTAAGGGATTCAGAAAGAGAATTGGAGGGATCCAATGGCTGGATATCCTTAAAGACAAAAATGTCCAGGAAGGATGGGAAATCTTGAAAAATGAAATTCTCAAAGCACAATTGTTAACAATTCCGAAAAGAGGGAAGAATAGGAAGCATTTAAGGAAGCCAGGATGGATGAACACAGAACTTAAGCACATGCTAAAAAGGAAGAAAAAAATGTTTATAAAATGGAAAGAGGGAGGCATATCTAAAGAAGAATATAATGCTGTCTGCAGAACCTGCAGGGCACAAATCAGATTATCTAAAGCTGACAATGAATTGAGGCTTGCAAGAGATGTCAAAAGCAATAATAAAGGATTTTGGGGATATGTCAAAAGTAAAAGAAAAGTCAAAGATGCTATAGGATTTTTACAGGATGAAAATGATGAAATGGTAAGACAGGATGTTGAGAAGGCCGAACTTTTAAATTCCTATTTTGCATCTGTTTTCTCTCAGAAAGGAAATGTGACATCAACTGTTCTTCACTGTCCTATTAAGGGAATAGAAGAATCCAGGATATCTATAAACAGAAAGATAGTGAGGAAACACTTAGCTAACCTAAATGAATTCAAGTCTCCAGGTCCAGATGAATTACACCCCAGAGTACTGAAGGAGATAGCAGAAGAAATTTTTGAACCCCTCTCCATAATCTTTGAAAATTCTTGGAGAACAGGAGAAGTCCCAGAAGACTGGAGAAGAGCAAATGTTGTTCCTATCTTCAAAAAGGGGAAGAAGGTGGACCCAGGCAACTATAGGCCGGTGAGTCTGACTTCTATACCAGGAAAGATCTTTGAACAAATTATTAAAGAACATGTATGTCAGTACCTGGATAAGAATGAAGTGATTAAACAGAGTCAGCATAGGTTTGTAACTAGTAAGTCATGTCAGACTAACTTAATTTCCTTCTATGACGGAATCACTGATTGGGTGGATCAAGGAAATGCTGTAGATATAGTATATATTGACTTCAGCAAAGCATTTGACAAAGTATCTCATACAATCCTTATTGAAAAAATGACTAAGTATGGAATGGACAAGGCAACTGTTAGGTGGATTCATAACTGGCTTAGTGATCGGACCCAAAGAGTGGTCGTAAATGGCTGCACATCCAGTTGGAAGAATGTCTCAAGTGGGGTACCACAGGGCTCTGTCCTGGGCCCTGTATTGTTCAACATCTTTATCAACGATTTAGATGAAGGAATTGAGGGTAAGCTGATTAAATTTGCTGATGACACAAAGCTAGGAGGGATAGCTAATACTAGAGAAGAGAGAGAGAGGATTCAAAAAGATATAAATAAACTGGAGAAGTGGGCAGCAACTAAAAGAATGGTTTTTAACAGGGAAAAATGCAAAGTACTACATCTGGGCAATAAAAATGAAGAAAGCATATACAGAATGGGAGGAATAGGCCTAAGCAACAGCACATGTGAAAAAGACTTGGGTATACTAATAGATCACAGACTGAATATGAGTCAACAGTGTGATGCAGCAGCAAAAAAAGCAAATGCAATTCTAGGATGTATTAACAGAAGCATACAGTCTAGATCACGTGAAGTCATTATTTCCCTCTACTCCTCTTTGGTCAGACCTCATCTGGAATATTGTGTCCAGTTTTGGGCACCACATTTTAAAAAAGACGTCAACAAACTGGAGCAAGTTCAGAAAAGAGCGACCAGAATGGTGACTGGTCTGCAAACCCTGTCTTATGAGGAAAGGATGCAGGATTTGGGATTGTTTAGTTTGCAAAAGAGAAGACTGAGAGGAGACTTAATAGCTGTCTACAAATATCTAAAGGGCTGTCACATTGTAGAAGGATCAACTTTATTCTCATTTGCACAAGGAAAGACTAGAAGCAATGGGATGAAACTGAATGGGAGGAGACACAGATTAGACATTAGAAAAAACTTTTTGACAGTTAGAGTGATCAATGAGTGGAACAAGCTGCCACGAGAAGTGGTGAGTCAGCATGGGTTTGTAACTAGTAAGTCATGTCAGACTAACTTAATTTCCTTCTATGACGGAATCACTGATTGGGTGGATCAAGGAAATGCTGTAGATATAGTATATCTTGACTTCAGCAAAGCATTTGACAAAGTATCTCATACAATCCTTATTGAAAAAATTACTAAGTATGGAATGGACAAGGCAACTGTTAGGTGGATTCATAACTGGCTTAGTGATCGGACCCAAAGAGTGGTCGTAAATGGCTGCACATCCAGTTGGAAGAATGTCTCAAGTGGGGTACCACAGGGCTCTGTCCTGGGCCCTGTATTGTTCAACATCTTTATCAACGATTTAGATGAAGGAATTGAGGGTAAGCTGATTAAATTTGCTGATGACACAAAGGTAGGAGGGATAGCTAATACTAGAGAAGAGAGAGAGAGGATTCAAAAAGATATAAATAAACTGGAGAAGTGGGCAGCAACTAACAGAATGGTTTTTAACAGGGAAAAATGCAAAGTACTACATCTGGGCAATAAAAATGAAGAAAGCATATACAGAATGGGAGGAATAGGCCTAAGCAACAGCACATGTGAAAAAGACTTGGGTATACTAATAGATCACAGGCTGAATATGAGTCAACAGTGTGATGCAGCAGCAAAAAAAGCAAATGCAATTCTAGGATGTATTAACAGAAGCATACAGTATAGATCACGTGAAGTCATTATTTCCCTCTACTCCTCTTTGGTCAGACCTCATCTGGAATATTGTGTCCAGTTTTGGGCACCACATTTTAAAAAAGACATCAACAAACTGGAGCAAGTTCAGAAAAGAGCGACCAGAATGGTGACCGGTCTGCAAACCCTGTCTTATGAGGAAAGGTTGCAGGATTTGGGATTGTTTAGTTTGCAAAAGAGAAGACTGAGAGGAGACTTAATAGCTGTCTACAAATATCTAAAGGGCTGTCACATTGTAGAAGGATCAACTTTATTCTCATTTGCACAAGGAAAGACTAGAAGCAATGGGATGAAACTGAATGGGAGGAGACACAGATTAGACATTAGAAAAAACTTTTTGACAGTTAGAGTGATCAATGAGTGGAACAAGCTGCCACGAGAAGTGGTGAGTCAGCATGGGTTTGTAACTAGTAAGTCATGTCAGACTAACTTAATTTCCTTCTATGACGGAATCACTGATTGGGTGGATCAAGGAAATGCTGTAGATATAGTATATCTTGACTTCAGCAAAGCATTTGACAAAGTATCTCATACAATCCTTATTGAAAAAATTACTAAGTATGGAATGGACAAGGCAACTGTTAGGTGGATTCATAACTGGCTTAGTGATCGGACCCAAAGAGTGGTCGTAAATGGCTGCACATCCAGTTGGAAGAATGTCTCAAGTGGGGTACCACAGGGCTCTGTCCTGGGCCCTGTATTGTTCAACATCTTTATCAACGATTTAGATGAAGGAATTGAGGGTAAGCTGATTAAATTTGCTGATGACACAAAGCTAGGAGGGATAGCTAATACTAGAGAAGAGAGAGAGAGGATTCAAAAAGATATAAATAAACTGGAGAAGTGGGCAGCAACTAACAGAATGGTTTTTAACAGGGAAAAATGCAAAGTACTACATCTGGGCAATAAAAATGAAGAAAGCATATACAGAATGGGAGGAATAGGCCTAAGCAACAGCACATGTGAAAAAGACTTGGGTATACTAATAGATCACAGGCTGAATATGAGTCAACAGTGTGATGCAGCAGCAAAAAAAGCAAATGCAATTCTAGGATGTATTAACAGAAGCATACAGTATAGATCACGTGAAGTCATTATTTCCCTCTACTCCTCTTTGGTCAGACCTCATCTGGAATATTGTGTCCAGTTTTGGGCACCACATTTTAAAAAAGACATCAACAAACTGGAGCAAGTTCAGAAAAGAGCGACCAGAATGGTGACCGGTCTGCAAACCCTGTCTTATGAGGAAAGGTTGCAGGATTTGGGATTGTTTAGTTTGCAAAAGAGAAGACTGAGAGGAGACTTAATAGCTGTCTACAAATATCTAAAGGGCTGTCACATTGTAGAAGGATCAACTTTATTCTCATTTGCACAAGGAAAGACTAGAAGCAATGGGATGAATCTGAATGGGAGGAGACACAGATTAGACATTAGAAAAAACTTTTTGACAGTTAGAGTGATCAATGAGTGGAACAAGCTGCCACGAGAAGTGGTGAGTTCTCCTTCAATGGATGTCTTCAAACAGAGGCTGGACAGACATCTGACTGGGATGATTTAGCGAATCCTGCTTTGAGCAGGGGGTTGGACCAGATGGCCCAGGAGGTCCCTTCCAACTCTACGATTCTATGATTCTAGGCACATGCCCCAGAGGGAAATACAGTGCACCACATATATTTTGCCATATAGAGTGGATACGAGTCTGCCTTCCCCTAAGGAACATAGCGCAGGAATAGAATAGAAATTTTGCTTTTGGCTAATTAAAAATTGTTCCATTGTGGGTTGACACCCCCCCTCAATGACACAAAATCTACCAATATGAAGTTACATCCGGTTCCTGATATTTCAGCTCTCCATCATGGAGATCGGACAGAGACATGATCTGGACAAAGCAAGCAAAGTAATCAGTGCACAAGACCCCAATTTACTTTTGTTAACTTGTCTATGTAGTAAGCTTGGTTCTGTTCCCTTATCTGTGTAGTAAATTGTTTCTGTATCTATGTAGTTAGTGTTGAATCTTTGAAGATATTCCTATATATAGCCTATATTCCTATATATAGAGGGAGAGAGTGCAATATCTCCAAAAGTTATTTTTGTTTTTTTAATTCAGTTTGAGATCATAAAAAATACATAAATAAAACACCTCATTACAGGATCCATTCATTTGAATGGGAACAGAAGAGTCCTAGGATTTCTTCCATTTGCCTCCTTTCCAGCTGCATTCTCTGTTTCAAACGAAGTCTGTACTTTTTTTTTCCAGCCCAAAAAATGGTTAGCAAACCAAAGTTTAAAAAAAAAATAAAATCTATGGGAAACGGATTGTTATCCATTAACCGATCCATTCTTTTAGCACACCTCATGACCCTGACTTATGGATATGGGACGGACCCCCACTCCATCTTAAAACCACCATAACTACAGTAAACCTAGGCACTAGAATAAATACACAACACATTATTTTGGTTGTCAAAATGGCCACAGCTTTATTTAAATCACAGGATTAAAACAATCACAGTAGGAGTCAGGTGAAGTGCTAGTACATTGGGATTCACAAGTACTGTGATATCCCCAGCTGTCTGACATACAGAACCAGGACAGACAGCCATAAAGGGGCGGCACGCACTGGCTTGCCATTCAAGCAGAGCCAGTAAACTTTCAGGGCACCAATGACCCTATTATCCTCACTCCTGTGCTTAACCACTGTGCCCGCCCCTGATTGACGTTACCATTACAACGTCCTTGAGGCTGGCCACCAAAGCCGAGCCTGTTCACCACCATGAGGTTTTACATCCTCTATTAGTTAAAATGAGTCCACCTTAACTTGCCTGCAACTTCCACCTGACTCCTAAACCGCCACCAGAGAGGCCATTTGACACCTTAAATGGACTCGACCCCCATCAACCATGCCTAACAAAGCCATCAACCATTTCTACATGCTATGGAAAGTCTGTGCACACAAGTAATAAAATTAAAATTCTAGAGCTCCGACGGATTAATTTTATCAATGCCATGCTACCAAGTTATGATCGATAATACGGTAACTACAGCAAAATAGCAGTTGCTAAACATCCTGCAATGAGGATCCCATAATGTGGAATGTGGAAAGTAAACCATAATTAAGGTCGTAGCCACAATCTGAATACCTGTATAATGACATCTGTCATGCCTCAAAAAACTATTATACCGCACGTATTGTAGCCAGCTCTAATAATTCACCAATTCACAGATTTTAGTTCTGGAAACCACCATTATTTACAGTAGCTATGCAGTAAAATTTCTCAAACCCACTTACTAGCACTACTAAAGTGATGAACATGTCAATAGAAAGATATTATTATAAATAGGGAGTAATTAAAAACAACCGACCATAAAATAACGTTCAGAATATCTGGAAGTAGTAATTAAATAAACCTAAAGCAGAAAAAGTCTACAAAGGCATTATTAATAAAACTGCCACGCCATTGTTAATTGTTTTTCATGCGCTTGATAACATTTACTGTTGACCTCTCCAACTGGGTCAAAGGCATTGGGAATAGGCATATTGCCCTTTGTGTTAATGCACTTGATTATTTTACCTTTAGCCACTCCCACTGGCTCAAGGGCACCGGGAGTAGGCATACTGCCCTTTGTGTTAATGCACTTGATTATACCCTTAGCCGCTCCCACCAGCTCAAGGGCATCGGGAATAGGCATATTGCTCTTCATGTTAATGCACTTGATTACTTTACCCTTAGTCACTCCCACTGACTCAAGGGCACACAGATTAGGTACATTGCTCTTCAGTTTCATGCACTAGATAACTGCATTGTCCAGATGACAACCTTGTTCTCTTCTCCCCTCAGCCGCTGTTCCTGGCTCAGAGGAGACAATTTCTTCTGTAGGCATGCAAAATATGATTGCCATGACCCCAGGGACTTTACCCTAACAGGGTCCTATAAAATATATATGCTTCAGGAGACCAGGGGGCCATACCGTGATGGTCACCCCTCCATACCAGGGGGCCATACCCGAGATGGTTACCCCCTCCACACCATGGGGCCATACACGAGATGGTTACCCTCCACACCAGGGGGCCATACCTGAGATGATTACCCCTCAAAACCAGGGTGCCATACCTGAAATGGTTACCCTTCCAAACCTAGGGGGGTCAGCGGCCAGTTTATTAACAAATAACATAAACATTTACAATAAGTATTAAATACACAATCTTATATGACATGAGGGGAGGGTTCTTGGAGCCCCAAAAATTCTGGCAAAATACTTTGCAAAAACACAAGAACTTAAAAATCCACGTTACCCTCAGCCGTAAACCACCAGCTCGAGGGCACCAAACATCCTGTTCCGGGAAGTCCAACCACCAAAAGCTCCCGGGTAACACCCTGTCCAGAGCCGTAACCAAAAGCCAGATCCAGATTTTAACTTCCAATTCCTTTTCGCTGATTCAGCGTCAACTCCAATAACCCCAGCCCAGAGGTCCATACTTAATATGGTTACCCCTACTGACCAATTTATAAATAACTTCCAAGGACCAACTAAAAGAAAGACAGATAACTGTTTTGTTTTGTTTTTTTTTATTTTAAATTCATGTTCTTATTAAAATAAACATAAAATAAACATCAAAGCATAAATAATATAAACACGCTTGGGGGAGTCCTTGAAGCTCCCAAATCTGGTGATTACCAAACATAAAATGTACCAACAATTACTCCCAGACGTTACCCCACTAGATCGGGAGCACCATAGCCACAAGGGTTGCAATGTTCACTTGAATTTCCTGGGGATCCGACAAACTCTTGCCGAAACTCCCCTCCACCTTTCACCAGGTCCAGAACCATATTGAATTCCAAAAGGAGGAAACCATATCCCAATGGATCCCCCAGACCATATTTAACCAACTTCAAGGACCCCTCCAACCGCACAAAATGTGGGATAAATGAGGGTGAAAACCATGCCGGTTTACAACCAAGGTATGCAACAGGTTAATAATGGAAAATATCCCATCGTAAGGTCCAGAAATAGACAGAGATGGGCAATGCTGTGTTATATGCTGTAACAATAAATGAGAAGCCGCCTGCTCCTCTACAGCAGTTACAGACTCTAATCACCAGCTGCACATAAATGGTAAGAGACATGTAGGTCTAATATAAGCTGCCTGCAGCCATAGGTGTGTGATAGAAAACTGCAAGTTCTGTATCCCAGTCACTCTACTACATACAATTACAATAGACGAGAGACAGGGCTGAAAACTGGGCCCATGATGTGTCCTCCAGAGCAATGTACAGCCTCACACTAGGAGTGCCCACTCACTGCCCGCCATGTGCTGAGTTATTACTGCCCACTCACTGCCCGCCATGTGCTGAGTTATTAGTGCCCACTCACTGCCCGCCATGTGCCGAGTTATTACTGCCCACTCACTGCCCGCCATGTGCTGAGTTATTACTGCCCACTCACTGCCCGCCATGTGCTGAGTTATTACTGCCCACTCAAATGTGCCGAGTTACTCCACGATTATTTATTTTACACATGATAAAACATAATCCATTCAGTCCTCTTCTATCCGCCATCTTAGGTAATATAAAATAAGCTCTAGGGGGGTATACTCTGATCATGCAATATACGAGGGGAGGACTAAAAGCAGCAATAGCTACAGAAATCAAGCACTAAGCTGGAAGTCATGTCCAGATTAGAGTTGAGCGAAACGGGTCGAAAAATTTCAAAAGTCGCCGACTTTTGGCAAAGTCGGGTTTCATGAAACGAAACCCGACCCTAGGATGGGGTCGGCCACGAGGTCGGCGACTTACGCGCCAAAGTCGCGTTTCAAAAGTTTGTTTTGCGCTCTTTTTCAGCCAATCAGGATCCACGGACACTGTGGGCAACGTGATGACATAGGCAGGGGTCACCACCATCTTTCAGAAGGGCATGCAAGTGATTGGCTTGCTTTGGTGGGCGTCACAGGGGGTATAAAAGGGCGTGCACGCCGACCGCCATCTTACTTCTGCCGATCTCAGTATAGGGAGAGGTTGCTGCTGATTCTGTAGGGAGAGCGTTAGGCAGGGAAGAAGACAAAAAAACTGCTTCTGCTGCTAGCGATTTGGCCTGCACAACACACCAGTCACTGTGTGTGCAGTGCAAGGGGAGGCTATATAGTGGTGTATCAGTGGTGTTGGTTGTTGGGCTGCCTTCTAAGGCTTCCTGACATTCCTGCATTGCTGTTTACCCACTGCTCCGCAAACTGCTTTTTTAAAAGCAATCCCAATTTTTTTTTTGTCCTGCTGAGAAGAAAAAAAAACTGCTTCTGCTGCTAGCAATTTGGCCTGCACAACACACCAGTCACTGTGTGTGCAGTGCAAGGGGAGGCTATATTGTGGTGTATCAGTGGTGTTGGTTGTTGGGCTGCCTTTTAAGGCTTCCTGACAGGCTGGCATTGCTGTTTACCCACTGCTCTGCAAACTGCTTTTTTAAAAGCAATCCAATCTCCCTTATCCTCTAGTCACTTTTGTCACAGCTGCGCCATCGAGCCTGTGACATAGCGCTCAGATATCAGTGGGCCTCACACAATCCAAAAGTGTCCAGTGTCCAAAAGTGTGTGCAGAGATTCAAAATCTCCCTTATCCTCTAGTCACTTTGGTCACAGCTGTGCCATCGAGCCTGTCACATAGCGCTCAGATATTCATTGGGCCTCACACAATCCAAAAGTGTCCAGTGTCCAAAAGTGTGTGCAGAGATTCAAAATCTCCCTTATCCTCTAGTCACTTTGGTCACAGCTGTGCCATCGAGCCTGTCACATAGCGCTCAGATATTCATTGGGCCTCACACAATCCAAAAGTGTCCAGTGTCCAAAAGTGTGTGCAGAGATTCAAAATCTCCCTTATCCTCTAGTCACTTTGGTCACAGCTGTGCCATCGAGCCTGTCACATAGCGCTCAGATATTCATTGGGCCTCACACAATCCAAAAGTGTCCAGTATCCAAAAGTGTGTGCAGAGATTCAAAATCTCCCTTATCCTCTAGTCACTTTGGTCACAGCTGTGCCATCGAGCCTGTCACATAGCGCTCAGATATCAGTGGGCCTCACACAATCCAAAAGTGTCCAGTGTCCACAAGTGTCTGCAGAAATTCAAAATCTCCCCTGTCCTATAGACACCTTGTACCTTGTTTTACATTACTATATAGTTTGTTGGATTTTGTCTACATTTCTACCAAAAATGAGGAAGGCTGGTGGAAGAGGCCGTGGAATTGGGCGGGGGTTGGCAGCAGGTAATGATGGTGTTGGTGGTGGATCTGATGGTAGTGGCAAGAGCAAAATAGGACCGAATGCAGGAGGTGTTGAGCCTGCGTCATCGTCTAGCTACATAAGGCCTCGAACGCTTAGTTTTCTAGGAGTTGGCAAACCGCTTTTAAAGCCAGAGCATCAGGAAAAAGTTTTGTCTTACATTGCTGACTCAGTCTCCAGCTCTATCGCCTCCTCTTCTTCAGTTGTAAAAAGTAAAAGCACTGAGTCGTCATTGGAGGCTCATGTTCATGAACCACACCTTTCCTTGTGTCCTTCACCCCAACCAAGATTGAAGGATGACGCAGGCCATACTACTGATTACTCCATGGAGCTGTTTTCACATACCATGCCTGGATTATCAAGTGAAATGGTGAATTACCCAGGCCAAGATGAATCTGACATGGAGTGCACTAATGCACAGCCACTGATGGATGATTCTGCTGGTACATTCACTCAGAGCACTACATTGTCCTCGCAGTGTACAGAGCCAGATTCTGACCCTGATGAGACTCAGGTGCCCCTTCCCGCACACTATACCACCATACACGGTGACACAGAGGAAGGTGCACATGACATAGAAGAGGAGGTGATGGATGACCCAGTTGTTGACCCAGATTGGCATCCATTGGGGGAAGAGGGTGCTGCTTCCAATAGCTCAGATGAGGAGCATCCACAGCAGACATCGACATCGCAACAGCTGTTATCTGGCAGGCCCGGAGCACTCCAAAGACAGGTTCCAAACATCAAAAGAGTTGCTGGACAGCTTGTCCAGAGGGTCAAAAGATCACAGCGTGCTAGGCCGCAAAATGTCTGCCAAAGTAGGAAGAGTGCAGTGTGGCACTTTTTTGAACAAAATCCTCATGATCAGGCCAAGGTTATCTGTAAGAAGTGCGCAAAGACCTTTAGCCGAGGGAAAAATCTGAAAAATTTGAATACCAGTTGCATGCTTAGACATTTAACCAGCAATGCACTTGCAAGCGTGGACACAACACGAAACCTCAAGTGCCACATGTGCAACTGATCACAACGAAGGTAGTCAGCAACGCTACATTGTTTCCCCCACTGTAAGCCCACCGGTTAGCACAGCAGCAAATGTTGAGGTGTCGTTGCAAGGCCACAGCAGTCAGGGAATCCCACTGTTATATCAATGAAAGACTGATTCTAGGCCATCAGAAAGAACACCAACTCCATCACCATCATCAACCCTCTCTCAGTCCGCCCTGTCCACCGCTACTTCCACCATATGCAGCTCTCAAGTCCAGCTCACCCTCCCAGACACTATGAGTAGGTCAAGAAAGTACTCAGTCTCTCATCCGCGTACACTGGGTTTGAACGCCCACATTGCCAAACTAATCTCGTTTGAGATGATGCCCTTTCGGTTGGTGGAAAGCACAGCTTTCCGCGAACTCATGGCCTATGCAGTACCACGCTATGACCTACCCAGTCGCCACTTCTTCTCTCGCAAAGCCATCCCAGCCCTCCACCATCATGTGAAAGACCGCATTGTCCATGCACTCAAGCAGTCAGTGAGCGGAAAGGTGCACCTCACAACTGATGCATGGTCCAGTCGGCATGGCCAGGGCGGTTACGTGTCCATCACTGCGCACTGGGTTAATGTGGTGGATGCAGGGTCCACAGGGGACAGCGGTGGTGGGACAGTGCTGCCTAGCCCACGGTATAGGAAACAGTTGGCTGTAGGCGTTCGACCCTCCTCCTCCAGAAGAGAAAGCTCGTCCACAGAGCGCAGTCGTACGAGCACTCCATCTGCAGCTGCCACTGTTGCACACGATGTGTCCCCCTATCGAGCAGCTAGTGGAAAGCGTCAGCAGGCTGTGTTGCAGATGATGTGTTTGGGCAACAGACACACCGCCGAGGTGCTGGCCGAGTACTTGAAGCGACAAACTGAGTCATGGCTGGGCAGTGTACATCTTGAGGCAGGCAAGGTAGTTAGTGATAACGGCCGTAATTTTGTGGCAGCCATAGCCCTTTCAAAACTCAGCCATATACCTTGCTTGGCTCACACCTTGAACCTGGTGGTGCAGTGCTTCCTCAAAAATTATCCAGAGTTAACAGCCCTGCTCCAGAAGGTGCGAAGACTGTGCGCGCACATCCGCCGGTCGCCTGTACACTCCGTTCGTATGCAGAAGCTGCAGCGATTGCTCCACCTTCCCAACCACCGCCTCATTATCGACATTGCAACAAGGTGGAACTCCACCCTGCACATGGTGGAGCGGCTGTGCGAGCAGAGGCAGGCCATAATGCATTTGTGGGAGGATACACGGCCAGGCACTTTGAGAGCAGACATGGAGTTGACAGGTGTGCAGTGGTCGAAGCTGAAAGACCTCTGTAAAGTCCTTCAGTGTTTTGAGGAATGCACACGGCTGGTAAGCGCAGACGACGCCATCCTAAGCATGAGCATCCCACTTATGCGTCTGCTCATGCAAACTTTGACGCACCTTAAGGAGCAGGCGTCTGCAGCCAATGTTGATGAGGAGGAAGAGGAGGAGGGAATCCTTGATGACATTCAGCCATTGTCTGCTCAGGGACCTCTCCTGGACGAGATGGAGGAAGAAGAGGAGGAGGAGGAGGATGATGGGGATGATTACTTAGGGGAGGAGGATGCATCTCGTGGGGCAAGTGAAAATGTTGGCGTGGCAAGGTCTGGTACAGGGTTTGTGCGTGACTGGAGGGATGTGGATTTGCCAGAAAGTGCTCCTCCAACCAGCACTCGCAGTGCATCATTGACACCGGGAACATTGGCCCACATGTCAGATTATGCCTTGCAGATCCTAAAAAGGGACCCACGCATTGCCAAAATGATGAACGATGACGACTACTGGTTAGCCAGCATCCTGGATCCACGCTATAAAGGCAAATTACAAAACATCATGCCACAGGAGAACCTTGACCTAATATTGGCTAATAAACAAGCAACTCTGGTAAATCGGTTGCTTGAGGCATTCCCAGCACACAGCAGCGGTGATGGTTCTCACACGAGCAGTACGGGCCGGGGGCAGCTTGGCAGAGGTGTTCGTGGTGCACACAGCAGAAGTGGCGTTGGAGACAGGGGTTTCATGACAATGTTGTGGACTGATTTTTCAAGTACCGCTCACACAACTGGTAATACTGCATCGATGGAAAGTGACAGGAGACAGCAGTTGTCAACTATGGTTACAAACTACTTTTCCTCCCATATCGATGTTCTCCCACACAGGTCATTCCCCTTTGACTATTGGGCCGCTAAACTGGACACCTGGCCTGAATTGGCACAATATGCCTTACAGGAGCTCGCTTGCCCAGCTGCAAGTGTGCTATCGGAAAGAGTCTTCAGTGCAGCTGGATCAATCCTGACAGAAAAAAGGACCCGTCTGTCAACCCAAAATGTGGATGATCTAACCTTCATTAAAATGAACCACGCATGGGTTTCCAAGGATTTTGTCCCACCTTCCTCTGATGACACATAGGGTGACAGAAAAATGGCTTGCTTTGGTCCACCTCTTCCTGGGACTTGACCTATTTCACCTTTTGCATCAGCTGAATGTCCAACATCAACATATGCCACTTTCTAAAACTCCCTAACTGTGCTGCCTCCCCCCCATCGCCGGGGTCACCACCTAGCGCACGACACCGTGCGAGTGCCGTTGCCCTGGACAGGTGGGTAGGCCGACTCTTGGGCGCGGGCACTGGCACAGGGTCCCTCATAGTGCAATCAAGTGTCTCTGACGGTGGTGGTGCACACCCGCCGCCAGACACACCGCCGTACTATGAGGGGCCCAGTGCCAGTACCGATGCCCACGAGTGGGCCCCCCTTGCTTGGGCAGGGCCCCAGCATTTGCAATCTTTACCTCTCCCTGCTGCTCCGCTGTGTAGTCTGGGCCGTCAAATCCATACTGTGCCTGACACCGTCTGAGCCTGCCTCCTGATGTATAGACATATATTTTGAATGTGTACGCTATCCATACATGTTATCCGGGGAAACGGTACCCTTTCTAACCTTTGTGCAATCACGTGCAATCCATACTGGGCCTAACACCGTCTGAGCCTGCCTCCTGAGACATATATTTTGAATGTGTACGCTATCCATACATGTTATCCGGGGAAACGGTACCCTTTCTAACCTTTGTGCAATCACGTGCAATCCATACTGGGCCTAACACCGTCTGAGCCTGCCTCCTGAGACATATATTTTGAATGTGTACGCTATCCATACATGTTATCCGGGGATACGGTACCCTTTCTAACCTTTGTGCAATCACGTGCAATCCATACTGGGCCTAACACCGTCTGAGCCTGCCTCCTGAGACATATATTTTGAATGTGTACGCTATCCATACATGTTATCCGGGGATACGGTACCCTTTCTAACCTTTGTGCAATCACGTGCAATCCATACTGGGCCTAACACCGTCTGAGCCTGCCTCCTGAGGCATATATTTTGAATGTGTACGCTATCCATACATGTTATCCGGGGATACGGTACCCTTTCTAACCTATGTGCAATCACGTGCAATCCATACTGGGCCTAACACCGTCTGAGCCTGCCTCCTGAGACATATATTTTGAATGTGTACGCTATCCATACATGTTATCCGGGGATACGGTACCCTTTCTAACCTTTGTGCAATCACGTGCAATCCATACTGGGCCTAACACCGTCTGAGCCTGCCTCCTGATGTATAGACATATATTTTGAATGTGTACGCTATCCATACATGTTATCTGGGGATACGGTACCCTTTCTCACCTTTGTGCAATCACGTGTAATCCATACTGGGCGTGAGAACGGCTGGCGAGCTGTTAAGCAAGCTACAGCACCTGTGGTTTGCACACGTAAGTTTTTCATTTTTTAAGGAATGACGGTTAGGCCTAATTCCGGAACTGCGGTTGACCTGCACTTACTGGGAAATCATTGTTCGCGGGTAATAATTGTAATCAGTGATCCCCATCACTAACGTTGTTCAGCGGGCTATCTGCACCTGTAAGCGACAAACGCTGGCCTTTTCAGTGTAGCGCACATGCAGCCACGGACATGTAAGGGCATGACACACCAGTTATTGGCCAATCTCATGTGCCAGAGCCTCACGTGTCCCTCTAGTAAGCCGGACTCGGACCGCGGGGCATGACGGAGTCTCGTTCGTTAACGGAATTAAGCTTGCAATGTGTGCATCTGTTCTGTAGCTGGCATGGTTGAGGTTTCCCAGGTGGAGTCGAATTTAACCGTAGGCTCCACTCCTGGTGGTGCCCTTCTGGACATTCCTTTAAGGTTCAGCTTTGCAACCATACTGCCCACGTAAAACAAACACTTTGCCTTCATGAACGCTGTTTGGAGGGTCATGACTCGTGGGAATAACGCCGCCCAATCAGTTAACCTGCTAGAGAGATCCTTCGTTGCTCCCAAGCATGACATCACACTCCCTAGGAAGAAGGTAATGCCACTGTGGCGACCGTACTCCTGGGGGCGACACAAGTGCACTGATGCCCAGCCACTGCTCGATGAATCTGCTGGTACATTGACCCAGACCACTACATTCCCCTCGCACGCTACACGACCTGAATCTGACCCTGATGAAACTCAGGTTACCCTTCCCATATACAGTTCCATCTTACACGGTGACAAAGAGGAAGCTGCAGATGAAAGTGCAGGTTCGGCCCACCCGCCATCAGACACACCACCGTACTATCAGGGGCCCTGTGCCAGTGCCGTCGCCAACGAGTGGGCCCCCCCTGCTTGCCCAGTATCACAGCACTTGCAAAGTTGAAATACTGTGCAGTGAGATGGAAGATGGGGACGACGAGGAATCCAGACAAGTACAGGGATTCCCTAGCGAGGAGACTTATTTGATTGTTTTCAATGTTGGGACAGCAATTTTTGGGGAGCACTATACTCTGGAGAATGATAGATGGGGCCCACCATACACTGGAACATTCCAAAGGTGGACATCAGACACTGGAGCAGCATTTACAGGGCCCATTATACACTAGAGCATTAGAAATGGGGCCCATTATGTTTGGAGCATTATTTGGGCCCATAAGACAGTGGAGCTTCATCCATGGGGACCAACATATACTGTAGCATTATGTGGAGCTCATCATATACTGTTTCAAACATTATATGGGACCAATGATTCTGTATGGAGAAATAGATGGGCCTCGTCATGAGATGTAAAAAGTGAGGTATTTTTCATTGTACTATACCGCTATTTCTCTGCCATATCGGAGCATGATGAGTTGTGGTATGTGTTAAAGGGGCACTCTTTCGCCCAGGGCACATGAAAACCTGCAGCCAGCCCTCCCCCCCCACAACTTTAGCCAAATAACCCCCATTTTTCAGTGCGTAACTTGTATTATGAAGTTAATTAAGGTTGACAAGCTTAAGTAAGAAGAATTGATGCTTTTGGCATTCAAATGGGCACTGTTGGTGTGTTTCCTGTCCTCCTCTCACTGCCGACTTTTATTCCCCATTGACTTACATTGGGTTTCGTGTTTCGGGACGACCCCGACTTTTCCCTATAATCGGACGATCTTGCTCGACCCGACTTATGGAAAAGTCGGGTTTCACGAAACGAAACGCGACCCTAAAAAACCAAAAGTCGCTCAACTCTAGTCCAGATTATATGTACAGCCAGGAAAATGACCTGGAGACACAGGAAGTCTATACCCAGCATGATCCGTATACGGCAGAGCGAGGAGTGATATCATGTATACAGACCTGTGGTACAGGTGAAGTATACAGCACAGGAATAGAGCCTTTACACAGATACCACATATATAGTGAGTAACCTGGTTACACGGGATCTGCACACCCAGCCTCACAGTATGTAATAGAGATGAGGTCACATACAGATCATCAGACTCCATAACTGGGAAGGGGGGATAATCCGCACCCAGCAGGGTCAGTATACAGTGCACTGACATGAAGTGCAGCCTCCCATCATCATACATATACCATCCCCCGACTGCTCCTCTCACCAGTGTCTCTAATACATGTGACTGCCCAGCTCCACCATAGTAATGGCAGACACTGCATGTGTCCCTGCCCTGTCCTATCATACATAAACCCAGAACTCATGAAGACTCTGTATAATACAGCAGTAATGTGGGATATCAGAAATGTCTGCAGGGTGGTCACACAAAAGCTGCCTCAGCAATAAGTGAGGGAACATGGCGGCTACAGGAATTTCTGAGGTAATCTTGATCCCAGATATAATGTAGGAGCTGATACTACCTTAGTACACACTACACCATGTCTGAGGTGAATGCAGAGTAGTATATGAAACATGTCTGCAGGGAGGTCACACGGAAGATCACAGTCTGTGAGGAAAATGTAGCATGCACATGAGGGACATGGCAGCTACATGAATCGCTGAGGTAATATTGGTCCCATACATAAAGAAACCACTGGAGCCATAGGCGGAGGAGGACATGACTTGGGGATGGGTGGCCCTTTACTCCTGCAGCTTTTTTGGTATAGTGGTGTAGATTTTTAAGCACGAGGGATGTTGCTTTAAGAAGAGAAAAGCCCAGTATGTCTGTGCCTGGGGGGTCACTGTGAGGAGGGTGGGATTATATAGAGCAGGAAATCTGTGTCTCTCCCTCACTTCAGACATCATGTACTAGTGTAGTATCAGCTCCTACATTATGTATGGGACCAATATTACCTCAGCGATTCATGTAGCTGCCATGTCCCTCATGTGCATGCTACATTTTCCTCACAGACTGTGATCTTCCGTGTGACCTCCCTGCAGACATGTTTCATATACTACTCTGCCTTCACCTCAGACATTGTGTAGTGTGTACTAAGGTAATATCAGCTCCTACATCATATCTGGGGTCAAGATTACCTCAGACATTCATGTAGCGGCCATGTTCCCTCACTTATTGCAGAGGCAGCTTTTGTGTGTCCTCCCTGCAGACATTTCTGATCTACCACATTACTGCTGTATTATACAGAGTCTTCATGAGTTCTGGGTTTATGTATGATAGGACAGGGCAGGGACACATGCAGTGTCTGCCATTACTATGGTGGAGCTGGGCAGTCACAGGTATTAGAGACACTGGTGAGAGGAGCAGTCGGGGGATGGTATATGTATGATGATGAGAGGCTGCACTTCATGTCAGTGCACTGTATACTGACCCTGCTGGGTGCGGATTATCCCCCCTTCCCAGTTATGGAGTCTGATGATCTGTATGTGACCTCATCTCTGTTACACACTGTGAGGCTGGGTGTGCAGATCCCGTGTAACCAGGTTACTCACTATATATGTGGTATCTGTGTAAAGGCTCTATTCCTGTGCTGTATACTTCACCTCTACCACAGGTCTGTATACATGATATCACTCCTCACTCTGCTGTATACGGATCATGCTGTGTATAGACATCCTGTGTCTCCAGGTCATTTTCCTGGCTGTACATATAACCTGGACATGACTTCCAGCTTAGTGCTTGATTTCTGTAGCTATTGCTGCCTTTAGTCCTCCCTCTCGTATATTGCATGATCAGAGTATACCCACCAAGAGCTTATTTTATATTACCTAAGATGGTGGATAGCACAGGCCTGAATGGATTATGTTTTATCATGTGTAAAATAAATAATCGTGGAGTAACTCAGCACATTTGAGTGGGCAGTAATAACTCAGCACATGGCGGGCAGTGAGTGAGCAGTAATAACTCAGCACATGGCGGGCAGTGAGTGGGCAGTAATAACTCAGCACATGGCGGGCAGTGAGTGGGCAGTAATAACTCAGCACATGGCGGGCAGTGAGTGGGCACTAATAACTCAGCACATGGCGGGCAGTGAGTGGGCAGTAATAACTCAGCACATGGCGGGCAGTGAGTGGGCAGTAATAACTCAGCACATGGCGGGCAGTGAGTGGGCAGTAATAACTCAGCACATGACGGGCAGTGAGTGGGCACTAATAACTCAGCACATGGCGGGCAGTGAGTGGGCACTCTTAGTGTGAGGCTGCACATTGCTCTGGAGGACACATCATGGGCCCAGTTTTCAGCCCTGTCTCTCGTCTATTGTAATTGTATGTAGTAGAGTGACTGGGATACAGAACTTGCAGTTTTCTGCTCACACACCTATGGCTGCAGGCAGCTTATATTAGACCTACATATTTCTTACCATTTATGTGCAGCTGGTGATTAGAGGCTGTAACTGCTGTAAAGGAGCAGGCGGATTCTCATTTATTGTTACAGCATATAACACAGCATTGCCCATCTCTGCCTATTTCTGGACCTTATGATGGGACATTTTCCATTATTAACCTGTTGTATACCTTGGTTGTAAACCTGCATGGTTTTCACCCTCACTTATCCCACATGTTTTTGTGCGGTTGGAGGGGTCCTTGAAGTTGGTTAAATATGGTCTGGGGATCCATTGGGATATGGTTTCCTCCTTTTGGAATTTAATATGGTTCTGGATCTGGTGAAAGGTGGAGGGGAGTTTCGGCAAGGGTTTGTCGGATCCCCAGGAAATTCAAGTGAACATTGGAACCCTTGTGGTTATGGTGCTCCCGAGCTGGTGGGGTAACGGCTGGGAGTAATTGTTGGTACATTTCATGTTCACTTTATGTTTGGTAATCACCAGATTTTTGGGAGCTTCAAGGACTCCTACCAGCGTGTTAATATTATTTATGCTTTGATGTTTTATTGTATGTTTGTTTTAATAAAGGTGTGAATAATAATTATTTAAAAAAAAAAAAAAGGGATCGGTGTATACCCACCAAGTGCTTATTTTATGTTACTTAAGATGGCGGATAGCACAGGCCTGAGTGGATTACCTGGAGCCTGGTGGTTGGGGGGTCCTTGAAATTGGTTAGAAATTGGTCTGGGGGATCCATTGGGATATGGATTCCTCTTTTTGGAAGTTAATATGGTTCTGGACCTGGTGAAAGGTGGAGGGGAGTTTCGGCAAGAGTTTGTCGGATCCCCAGGAAATTCAAGTGAACATCGGAACCCTTGTGGTTATGGTGCTCCCGAGCTAGTGGGGTAACGGCTGGGAGTAATTGTTGGTACATTTTATGTTTGGTAATCACCAGATTTGGGAGCTTCAAGGACTCCCCCCAGCGTGTTAATGTTATTTATGCTTTGATGTTTATTTTATGTTTATTTTAATAAGAACATGAATTTAAAATTTAAAAAAAAAAAAAAGTTATTTGTTTTCCTTTTAGTGGGTCCTTGGAAGTTATTTATAAATTGGTCAATAGGGGTAACCATATTAAGTATGGACCTCTGGGGTGGGGTTCTTGGAGTTGACGCTGAATCAGCGAAAAGGAATTGGAAGTTAAAATTCTGGATCTGGCTTTTGGTTACGGCTCTGGACGGGTAACTCTGGACGGGGTGTTACCCGGGAGCTTTTGGTGGTTGGACTTCCCAGAACGGGATGTTTGGTGCCCTCGAGCTGGTGGTTTACGGCTGAGGGTAACGTGGATTTTTAAGTTCCTGAGTTTTTGCCAAATATTTAGCCAGAATTTTTGGGGCTCCAAGAACCCTCCCCTCATGTCGTATAAGATTGTGTATTTAATACTTATTGAAAATGTTTATGCTATTTGTTAATAAACTGGCCGCTGACCCCCCCTGGGTTTGGAAGGGTAACCATTTCAGGTATGGCACCCTGGTTTTGAGGGGTAATCATCTCAGGTATGGCCCCCTGGTGTGGAGGGGGTAACCATCTCGTGTATGGCCCTCTGGTGTGGAGGGGGTAACCATCACGGTATGGCCCCCTGGTCTCTAGAAGCATTTATATTTTATAGGACCCTGTTAGGGTAAAGTCCCTGGGGTCATGGCAATCATATTTTGCATGCCTACAGAAGAAATTGGCTCCTCTGAGCCAGGAACAGCGGCTGGAGGGGAGAAGAGAACAAGGTTGTCGTCTGGACAATGCAGATATCTAGTGCATGAAACTGAAGAGCAATGTACCTCATCTGTGTGCCCTTGAGTCAGTGGGAGTGACTAAGGGTAAAGTAATCAAGTGCATTAACATGAAGGGCAATATGCCTATTCCCGATGCCGTTGAGCTGGTGGGAGCGGCTAAGGGTATAATCAAGTGCATTAACACAAAGGACAGTATGCCTACTCCCGGTGCCCTTGAGCCAATGGGAGCGGCTAAGGGTAAAGTAATCAAGTGCATTAACACAAAGGGCAATATGCCTATTCCCAATGCCTTTGACCCAGTTGGAGAGGTCAACAGTAAATGTTATCAAGCGCATGAAAAACAATTAACAATGGCGTGGCAGTTTTATTAATAATGCCTTTGTAGACTTTTTCTGCTTTAGGTTTATTTAAATTACTACTTCCAGATATTCTGAACGTTATTTTATGGTCGGTTATAATGTTGTTATATTGTGTATAGTTTTTAATTACTCCCTATTTATAATATCTTTCTATTGATATGTTCATCACTTTTTGGGTAGTGATAGTAAGTGGGTTTAAGAAATTTTGCTGCACAGCTACTGTAAATAATGGTGGTTTCTAGAACTAAAATCTGTGATTTGGTGAATTATTAGAGCTGGCTACAATACGTGCGGTATAATAGTTTTTGAGGCATGACAGATGTCATTATACAGGTATTCAGATTGTGGCTACGACCTTAATTATGGTTTACTTTCCACATTCCCCATTATGGGATCCTCATTGCAGGATGTTTAGCAACTGCTATTTTGCTGTAGTTACCGTATTATCGATCATAACTTGGTAGCATGGCATTGATAAAATTAATCTGTCTGAGCTCTGGAATTTTAATTTTATTACTTGTGTGCACAGACTTTCCATAGCATGTAGAAATGGTTGATGGCTTTGTTAGGCATGGTTGATGGGGGTCGAGTCCATTTAAGGTGTCAAATGGCCTCTCTGGTGGCGGTTTAGGAGTCAGGTGGAAGTTGCAGGCAAGTTAAGGTGGACTCATTTTAACTAATAGAGGATGTAAAACCTCATGGTGGTGAACAGGCTCGGCTTTGGTGGCCAGCCTCAAGGACGTTGTAATGGTAACGTCAATCGGGGCGGGCACAGTGGTTAAGCACAGGAGTGAGGATAATAGGGTCATTGGTGCCCTGAAAGTTTACTGGCTCTGCTTGAATGGCAAGCCAGTGCGTGCCGCCCCTTTATGGCTGTCTGTCCTGGTTCTGTATGTCAGACAGCTGGGGATATCACAGTACTTGTGAATCCCAATGTACTAGCACTTCACCTGACTCCTAATGTGATTGTTTTAATCCTGTGATTTAAATAAAGCTGTGGCCATTTTGACAACCAAAATAATGTGTTGTGTATTTATTCTAGTGCCTAGGTTTACTGTAGTTATGGTGGTTTTAAGATGGAGTTGGGGTCCGTCCCATATCCATAAGTCATGTAGGAGCTGATACTACACTAGTACATGATGTCTGAGGTGAATGTGCTCCTATCATCTGTCGTGTGAGGTGATAACCCCAGTATTATACTCCCTGACACTGCAGACATGCTTCCTCCTGTTCATCCTGTGTAAGAAAGAGGGAGAGACACAGATTTCCTGCTCTATATAATCCCACCCTCCTCACAGTGACCCCCAGGCACAGACATACTGGGCTTCTTACTCTGAAAGCAACATCCCTCCTGCTTCACAATCTACACCACTATACCAAAAAAGCTGCAGGAGTAAAGGTCCAACCATCCCCAAGTCATGTCCTCCTCCGCCTATGGCTCCATTGGTTTCTAGAACACTAGTAAAAATTGATCAGTTGCAAAGGAAGCAAAGAAAAAAATGGAAACCAAAGTGTCTGTTTTTCTTTTTTTTTACACCTGTTTACAAAATGGAAACTGGTTTCCAATTTGCTTCTGTTTGCAACAGATCCGTCTTTATTTAATACTGGATTTATCGCAAATGGAAAACAAGTGGACAAAGCTCTAATCAGATCAGATCAGGAGCATTTTGGAGATCCAACCTGGACTGAGCAAATATGGGATGTTCCAATCTGTAATGCCTGTGCATTAGTGTTGTCTTCACGCCGGCGCTCAGCATTCCCTGCCTGGGTCTCACCGAGTTTCCTGTCTCTCTGGTATAACATATTATGCCTGCAGGTCATTTACAAAGTAGAAACTTGTGCTTGGAATTATAAAGAGAAGCCATATAATTCCCTGAGGAGACACCGGGTCCAGGACTGTCTGTATCTCTCGGAGATGGTGGAAGCTGAAGCAGCAGACAGAATGGACCCAGGGTAAAATATGAATTTTAAGTGCAGTTTCAAAAGTCCTTTCGAGGTGACAACAGAGAATTGTTGAATCAGCGAAGAAAGCTGCTCCATTACCAGGAACGTCAGTGTAAAGATTATTCTACTCCGGGGCGGCCAAAATCTATAGATGCGTATGGACCTGATGTGGTTAAAGAGGATTTGTTTGCTCTCCCAAAAGGTCTGTTTCTGTTGCAATAAATACTTTTCTCAAGAAATAATGAGACTTCAGCATCTTTCCTTAGAACTCTGCATTGTGCCGCGCTTCTGGTCTTCCTCCTGGAAATGCATGAATTCACACTTTGCAGTATGATGATAGGGAATGGCGATGCTCAGTTGGCAAGCTATTCATTTATTCATTTATTCCCAGGCGGAATAAGGTGATTTTGGCAGATCCCGCGGCCCCAAAAATTACTTTACGCCACTGCTACAACACAACATAATGCCGGCGAACAGGTTGCACCAGTACTGCAATCTCAAAAGGCAAGTCAGTAAAATTCGGAACCGATTGGATTTCTTTGTGACTTATCGGGGTCTTTTACGGTTTGTAATGTTACCACTACCATATTTTAGACTGGAGAGCAAACACATTGCAGTGGCCCACGAGTTGTGTCGGTCCATCTTATACCTGCTTACGTCAGGCTGATGGATAAAACAACAAAGGTTATCAACCCTACCATCTTCAATACATTGTCAAAATTGGGCAACTCCCTTTAATAATAAACCTACAAGGAGAATTGGAGTCTTAACGCCCCAGAATAAATCTAAACAAAGCTGTCTTTTAAATGTAAAATCTCACTTTATTGAAAAATACATATACCATAGTACAAACACATTAAAAAATGAGTGTATTATCCCAGGGTGGTACGACACAAAAAGGGATGCATCAGAAAAATTGTATAGCGCACATAACTTGCATTATAATACAGGGGTAGGTTTTAGTAGATTTCATCAGGCAAAAAGAATCAAAATAATGGGCAAGCCATCCAAATCACCCAAGTAAAGGCTGCTGAAATATCACTTAAGTAACCCTATAAGTATAGGCAGCAAAAAAGTCAACACAAGTCCCTCAACAATGTGAGAAACAGATTAAAAAAGGGATATAAAGAGTGGCATCCCCTAAATGATATCTAATGTATGTATTAAGCCAGCATAAACACTACCCACAATGTCACAGACACTAAGTGATAAAGTGCCAGGGTGCAAAAAAATCCTTACCCATGTGGGATCCTGATGCGTCTCCCTAACGCCCGACTCGTTTCGCCCAAAGGGGCTCCCTCGGGGGGCAGTGTGGTAGCTGTTTCCAGCACCTGCATCCTTTAAATAGGGACAAAGCAATGGGGAGGAAAAATGACGAGCGCCATCTTAAAATCTGCACATGCGCAGAAGAACCCGGAAGTCCCGCCGCGTCACTTCCGGCTCTCCCGGACCTCTGTGTACATCAGCGTGACGGCCATTGCCATGGTCACGCGGATACACAGCGGGGCCGTGTGGAGGCCTTTAGAAACGCGGCAGGCATGGTAACTCTGCGAATGTATTGGAAGTGTAATGATCCCACTTTGGTGTGCATCAGCGCGACGGCCGTTGCCATAGTCACGCAGATACATAGTGGGGCCATGTAAAGGCCTTTAGAGACACGGCAGGCAGAATGACCCTGCGCATGCAATAGAGATATAATAGTCCTGCAAGCAATTATTGTAGTCACGTGCTCAAGCCCAAAAAGTCAAAAGAAACTGAGATGATAACAGCAATTAATAAATCCTCCAAGCCCTATCCATGACTCCAAGGAATGTTAGTCACCCATATAAAAAGAGTATACAATGTATATAATATGATGAATTATACGCCTTATAAGGAGAACTATATCAAGTCATATATAATTAGAGGCAATATATATATATACAAATCGAATTTTAACCTTATAAGTAAAAACTGAGAACATGCACAAGCTACCAACATTAATTATGAGCACCATAACATAACAAAGTGTAGTACATATGGAAACACACTCAAGCTTACTATATACAGTATATTTATATATATACAAAATTAATTTATTTCAATTCTTCAATACAAAAAGTGACTCTCCTATATTCTATAGAGTCATTACACACAGAGTGATCTATTTCACGTGTTTATTTCTGTTCTTGTTGATGATTATGGCTTACAGCCAATGAAAACCCAAAAGTCATTATCTCAGTAAATTAGAATACTTTATAACACCAGCTTGAAAAATGATTTTTAATCCGAAATGTTGTCCTACTGAAATGTATGTTCAGTAAATGCACTGAATACTTGGTCGGGGCTCCTTTGGCATCAATTACTGCATCAATGCGGCGTGGCATGGAGGCGATCAGCCTGTGGTACAGCTGAGGGGTTATGGAAGCCCAGATTGCTTTGATAGTAGCCTTCAGCTTGTCTGTATTTTTGGGTCTGGTGTGAGTGGACGGGGGACTGTGGAAGGTTCAAGGGGTGGAGGCACAGCTGGGGTGGAGCCTCAAGGGGGCCCAAAAATTTTGCCAGTATGGGGTCCAGAAATTCTTCTGGTGGCAGTTCTGACCCCGGAACCACCTCTTGTCTGGACACAACGGTGCATCCATTTGCAACAAAAAGAGTCAAAAATAATAATTGTCTGTTTTTTACCTGTCAGTATTTTGAGATCCCAAAATACTATTATGCAAAGGGGACAGTTAAAAAAAACATCAGCATATAGACAGGGCTGTCTGATTTTCAGGGGTATAGTGCATGTGGTTTTTTTTTACCAATGTAGAGGAAGAATGTTACACAGCGTGAGGGCTCATGCAGACGTCCGTACAACACAGTCCGAATACGAACTGCAATGCATGGACTGGCCGCAGGTCTCCTGACCTAAGCGTGCCAGCCACATAGAATTATATCAGGGTGTCATGCTCAAGTCAGGAGTCCTGCGGCCAGTCCATACTCAGACCGTGTTGCACAGATATCAGCATGAGCTCTTAGGCCGGATTCAGACATTGCAACGTAACTGTAAAATTAAAAACGGATGCTATACCGTGGCTCCATGTCGGATACATTTTTTTCTGCATACACATACAGTTGTGGCCAAAAATATTGACACCCCTGCAATTCTGTCAGATAATACTCAGTTTCTTCCTGAAAATGATTGCAAACACAAATTCTTTGGTATTATTATCTTCATTTAATTTGTCTTAAATTAAAAAACACAAAAAGAATTGTCCTAAAGCCAAATTGGATATAATTCCACATCAAACATAAAAAAAGAGGGTGGACAAAAGTATTGGCACTGTTCGAAAAATCACGTGATGCTTCTCTAATTTGTGTAATTAACAACACCTGTAACTTACCTGTGGCACCTAACAGGTGTTGGCAATAACTAAATCACACTTGCAGCCAGTTGACATGGATTAAAGTTGACTCAACCTCTGTCCTGTGTCCTTGTGTGTACCACATTGAGCATGGAGAAAAGAAAGAAGACCAAAGAACTGTCTGAGGACTTGAGAAACCAAATTGTGAGGAAGCATGAGCAATCTCAAGGCTACAAGTCCATCTCCAAAGACCTGAATGTTCCTGTGTCTACCGTGCTCAGTGTCATCAAGAAGTGTAAAGCCCATGGCACTGTGGCTAACCTCCCTAGATGTGGACAGAAAAGAAAAATTGACAAGAGATTTCAACGCAAGATTGTGCAGATGTTGGATAAAGAACCTCGACTAACATCCAAACAAGTTCAAGCTGCCCTGCAGTCCGAGGGTACAACAGTGTTAACCTGTACTATCCGTCGGCATCTGAATGAAAAGGGACTGTATGGTAGGAGACCCAGGAAGACCCCACTTCTTACCCCGAGACATTAAAAATCCAGGCTGGAGTTTACCAAAACTTACCTGAAAAAGCCTAAAACATTTTGGAAGAATGTTCTCTGGTCAGATGAGACAAAAGTAGAGCTTTTTGGACAAAGGCATCAACATAGAGTGTACAGGAGAAAAAAAGAGGCATTCAAAGAAAAAAACACGGTCCCTACAGTCAAACATGGAGGAGGTTCCCTGATGTTTTGGGGTTGCTTTGCTGCCTCTGGCACTGGACTACTTGACCGTGTGCATGGCATTATGAAGTCTGAAGACTACCAACAAATTTTGCAGCATAATGTAGGGCCCAGTGTGAGAAAGCTGGTTCTCCCTCAGAGGTCATGGGTCTTCCAGCAGGACAATGACCCAAAACACACTTCAAAAAGCACTAGAAAATGGTTTGAGAGAAAGCACTGGAGACTTCTAAGGTGGCCAGCAATGAGTCCAGACCTGAATCCCATAGAACACCTGTGGAGAGATCTAAAAATGGCAGTTTGGAGAAGGCACCCTTCAAATATCAGGGACCTGGAGCAGTTTGCCAAAGAAGAATGGTCTAAAATTCCAGCAGAGCATTGTAAGAAACTCATTGATGGTTACCGGAAGCGGTTGGTCGCAGTTATTTTGGCTAAAGGTTGTGCAACCAAGTATTAGGCTGAGGGTGCTGTGAGAATCATGTGGGAATAGTGGATGAGGGCAGGTATATCTCGCCCAGATTCCTTTCCTATGTGGCCTAGTCTGGTCAGTATCGCACCTGCTTGCTAATGAATAATGGGAGGTGGATATAAAAGGATGCCAGGTGGTTGTGTGAGTGTCTCAGCCTGGGAACACAGAGAGCCTGTCTGTGTGAGAGACACATGTGAGTGAAAGCAGTGCCCACTGCAACTGTGGTTTGGCTGGACGGGAGAAGCCTGCCAGTTGGTAGTTAGGTTGTCCATTGTTTAGTTAGTGCCGGACAGGCAAGGATTTGTTTTATGTTTTATTTCCTTTTGCATTGCTTTCACCGTTAATAAACCTGACCCAGGGTCAGTTATACACGAATCCCAGCTCTGCGCCTGAGTTTCATGCTGAATGCACGTGACCTTTGACCCCAGCAAAGGCGATCCCGGAGTGTTTTATCACATTGTGGTGGAGAACCCGGGCATCACGTTGCAAGCATGAGCATGGAGGATGTGGTGAAAGCGCTGGTACAGTCCACCGCCGACCAGCAAGAAGCTAATCGGGTGATGATGGCCCAGCTGAAGAAGTTGGTGGACATGTCAGCTACCGATCGTTCGCTTCTCAAGCAGGTGGCGCAGCGCCTGGCAAGCTTACCTGAGGTTAACCTGGAAGCAGAGTCGAGAGTGATTCACATGAGTCGGTACTGGCAGAAGATGATGACCGAAGATGACGTCGAGGCATACCTGACCACGTTTGAACGGACGGCGGTGCGAGAAAAATGGCCGAAGGCACGATGGGCCGGCCTGATTGCCCTGATTCTTTCCGGTGAGGCCCAAAAGGCGTATTATGACTTGGAACCTGAAGCTGCGCAGGACTTTGACAAATTGAAAGCTGAGATCTTGGCCCGGCTGGGAGTGACGACCGCTGTCCGTGCACAGAGAGTGCATCAATGGACTTATCAGCCGGATAAACCACCGCGGTCACAGATGTTCGACCTGATCCACGTGACGAAGAAGTGGCTACAACCCGAGGTGTTGACAGCGCCAGAGATAATCCAGAGAGTCGTCATGGACAAGTACCTGAGAGCTCTACTGCTAGCCCTGAGGAAGTGGGTAAGCCATGGAAATCCTACGACGGCAGATCAACTGGTGGATCTGGTTGAACGTTACTCCGTGGCGGAAGGACTCCGAGACGACGCTACCCCACCTCGTTCTTCATCATCTCCACGTGGAACCGGTAAGACTGTTCCAGGGAGTAGGGGAGATGGAAAAATCCCTAAGACAGTGGGGGAGGAAAACGGGACTGCCCGCACTGCGAGGCCGAGAGTAACGAACTATGGTCTAAGCAAGGGGCCTGTTGGGTGTTTCCGCTGCCAAGAGATGGGACATATTGCTGCGAACTGTCTGGTCACTACTGAACCCATGCAGTGCGACGTCACAGACTCTAAAAACCGTATGTCTATGGTTGCACGGGTAGTGAGTGTGAATGCCGGTCAAAAGGATGTGGAAAAACACTTGTGTGATTTAACTGTTGATGGCAAAAATGTGGTGGCATTGTTAGACTCGGGAAGTGTGGTGACTCTGGTGAAGGCCAGTCTGGTGTCAGCCCCGACTGGACCATCAGACAAATTTTCTGTAACGTGTGTGCATGGAGACACCTGTTCGTACCTCACCACTGTCATATGCATTACTACTTCCTATGGGTCTGTGCAACATAAAGTGGGACTCGTCCCGGCGTTATTGCATGATGTTATCCTGGGCCGGGATTTTCCCCACTTCTGGCAATTGTGGGAGAGTCAGTTGATGCCCTCGGGTAATAGTGTACATGATTCTTCTCCCAGGGCGCGTGTGGGTCCCGAACCCCTGGAAGAGGTCTCCCCGGAAGACTCGGGGGAAGAGTCTGCGGGAAATGACCTGCAGTTCCCGTTTTCAGTCATGGCGGGTGATACGGAGGAGACCGGGGAAGAGGAGGAGGCCGACAGCTGTCCACCTCCCAGTTTGCCGGATTAAGAAGTTCAGAAAGATGACTTCCAAAGCGAGCAAATAAAGGATCCTACCCTTTCTCAGGCTAGGACAAATGTAAAAGTGATAAATGGGGTACCTGTAGAACCTGGCTCTAGGCTGGCATATCCTTACATGGTTCTGGAGAATGATTTACTCTATCAGATAGAGAAAAAGGGGGAAGATACGGTGCAACTATTAGTCGTGCCAAAACCCTACCGGAGGCAGGTGCTGGACCTGGCCCACGGACATGTGATGGGAGGTCACCTGGGTGTCCAGAAAACCACCGAAAGGATATTACACTGTTTTGTTTGGCCAGGCATGCATCACGATGTTCGTGTATATTGTGAGTCTTGTCCTGACTGCCAAGCCTCTGCACCTAAGCCCCGGTTCTGTAGCCCTTTGGTACCCCTACCTATTATTGAAGTCCCGTTTGAGAGGATTGGGATGGATTTAGTTGGGCCCCTTCCACGGTCTGCACGTGGACACCAACATATCCTGGTCATCTTGGATTATGCCACTCGTTACCCGGAGGCCATACCTTTGCGTAACACGGCCACCAAGACGATTGCCAAGGAACTGGTGCATGTGTTTAGTCGGGTCGGTATACCAAAACAGATACTCACCGACCAGGGGACCCCCTTTATGTCCAGGGTAATGAAGGAGCTCTGCCGATTGTTACAAATCGAACCGTTACGCACATCCGTGTATCACCCTCAAACGGGTTGGTCGAACGGTTCAATAAAACTCTGAAGCAGATGCTGAGAAAGGCGATAGACAAGGATGGGAAGAACTGGGACTATTTACTTCCGTATTTGCTTTTTGCCATCAGGGAAGTGCCCCAGTCTTCCACGGGGTTCTCGCCTTTCGAGTTATTGTACGCCCGACGTCCTCGCGGACTGTTAGACGTTGCAAAAGAAACCTGGGAGGGTCAGGTCACTCCGTTTAAAACGGTGATAGATCACGTCACACAAATGCAGGACCGTATTGCGGCTGTTATGCCTATCGTCAAAGAACACATGATGCAGGCTCAAGGAGCCCAAAAAAGAATCTATGATAGGGGCGCCAAGATCCGTACGTTTGCACCCGGAGTTAGGGTGTTGATCCTGGTTCCCACGGTGGACAGTAAGTTCCTGGCAAAGTTGCAGGGCCCCTTTGAGATTAAGGAAAGAGTTGGTGAAGTAAACTACAAAGTATACCAGGCAGGTAAATGGAAACCTGAACAGATTTATCATGTAAATCTGATAAAACCCTGGAAAGATCGGTCTGCCTTGTCAGCGGAGCTGGCCCGTCCCGTCTGCTCGCATACCGTACCGGAGGTACGGGTTGCAGAGACTCTCTCGGAGCGGCAAAAGACTGAGGTCAGGCAGTTTCTACTTCACAACCAAAAGTTTTTCTTAGAAAAACCCGGGCAGACTACGCTAATGAAACATGACATCGTAACGGAACCTGGTGTCACAGTTCACGTAAAGCCCTACCGAATCCCGGAAGCGCGCCATGAAGCCGTTTCCCGAGAAGTGAAGGCAATGTTAGAGTTAGGTGTCATTGAGGAATTGCACAGTGCTTGGTCCAGCCCGATTGTGCTAATTCCTAAACCGGACAGCACCATCCGGTTCTGCAATGACTTCAGGAAACTGAATGCGGTCTCAAAATTTGATGCCTACCCTATGCCCAGGATCGACGAGTTAATAGATCGGTTAGGAAAAGCCCGGTATATTACGACCCTAGACCTAACAAAGGGGTACTGGCAGATCCCTCTGGCGGAGGCTGCCAGAGAAAAGACGGCATTTGCTACCCCAGAAGGTCTAATTCAGTATGTGTATATGCCGTTTGGACTGCACGGAGCACCGGCGACCTTCCAGAGACTGATGGATCGAGTCCTGAGGCCACATAAGCAGTACGCTTCGGCCTATTTGGACGACATTGTCATTTACAGCTTGGACTGGGAGACTCATCTCCAGAAAGTGCAAACTGTGATTGACGACCTGTGGGAGGCAGGTCTAACCGCGAACCCCAAGAAATGTCACATCGGGCTAGAAGAAGCCCGGTATTTGGGGTATGTAATTGGGAGGGGTGTTGTTAAACCCCAGGTTGATAAGATTCAGGCGGTTCAGGACTGGCCACAACCTGTCAACAAGAAGCAGGTGCAAGCCTTCCTGGGGATCGCCGGCTATTATCGCCGGTTCATACCCAATTTTGCAGCCATCGCTACCCCCCTGACGGATCTTACAAAAGGGAAAGACTCCGTCATTAAATGGAGTTTAGCGGCTGAAGAAGCCTTCCATAGCCTAAAACAGGCACTTTGCTCTCAGCCCGTACTGGTGACTCCGGACTTCCGCAGCGAGTTTGTGGTACAAACGGATGCTTCTGATACCGGTATCGGGGCCGTACTCTCACAAGTGAGGGACGGAGTGGAACACCCAGTCCTCTATCTCAGCAGGAAGCTGAATAAACAAGAGCAAAGGTATGCAGTCGTAGAAAAAGAGTGCCTCGCCATTAAGTGGGCTCTAGAGACCCTCAAATATTACCTGGTGGGCCGAAAGTTCAGGCTGATCACTGACCATGCCACTCTCAAGTGGATGCACTTGAACAAGGAACAGAATAGCCGGGTGACCCGGTGGTTCCTTGCCCTGCAGGCCTACACTTTTACGGTGGAGCACCGCCCAGGGGTACAGATGGGAAATGCAGATGCCCTGTTTGGCGGGTGTCATTGCTCGACCGGAGTGGTCTGAGCAGAGGGTGGATATATGTGAGAATCATGTGGGAATAGTGGATG
Source organism: Dendrobates tinctorius (assembly GCF_039654945.1). Taxonomy (NCBI): domain Eukaryota; kingdom Metazoa; phylum Chordata; class Amphibia; order Anura; family Dendrobatidae; genus Dendrobates; species Dendrobates tinctorius. The sequence goes on from NW_027361738.1 coordinate 80,521,024, forward strand.
AGGGCAGGTATATCTCGCCCAGATTCCTTTCCTATGTGGCCTAGTCTGGTCAGTATCGCACCTGCTTACTAATGGATAATGGGAGGTGGATATAAAAGGATGCCAGGTGGTTGTGTGAGTGTCTCAGCCTGGGAACACAGAGAGCCTGTCTGTGTGAGAGACACACGTGAGTGAAAGCAATGCCCACTGCAACTGTGGTTTGGCTGGACGGGAGAAGCCTGCCAGTTGGTAGTTAGGTTGTCCATTGTTTAGTTAGTGCCGGACAGGCAAGGATTTGTTTTATGTTTTATTTCCTTTTGCATTGCTTTCACCGTTAATAAACCTGACCCAGGGTCAGTTATACACGAATCCCAGCTCTGCGCCTGAGTTTCATGCTGAACGCACGTGACCTTTGACCCCAGCAAAGGCGATCCCGGAGTGTTTTATCACAGTGCCAATACTTTTGTCTGGCCCATTTTTGGAGTTTTGTGTGAGACGATCAATGTTTTGCTTTCTGCTTCATTCTCTTTTGTGTTTTTTAATTTAAGATAAATTAAATGAAGATAATAATACCAAAGAATTTGTGTTTGCAATCATTTTCAGGAAGAAACTGCGTATTATCTGACAGAATAGCAGGGGTGTTAATACTTTTGGCCACAACTGTAGACTTGAATGGGTCTAAAATACAGTGTACTCATGTGAACATGCCCTTGGCCAAACATTTTTTATGCATTCAGTTGAAACAAAGTGCAATGATAGCATTATATCTGCATGCAACGATCGCCCCCTAGGGGTGGATGCAGACATTACATTTTATTATCAAATGTAGAACTTGAGATCAGAAAAACAGAACTCTGAGGATAAATATGTGCACTAACTTGGAATTAAGATGAGAGTAAATGTCATTTTATTTATCTATTTTTTTTTTGATAAATCATTAGTACATATGAGAGTAAACTTGGCAAACTGTCGTATTACAGAAATCTGCTTCTTTCTCCTCCTGGACTGATCTTTCTTCTTAATTCACAGGTAAAATCTGTCTTCAATAATGGGAAAATCTGTATTCTCTGAGATAGGATATGACAGTTAGTGCTTATAAAGTTCTATGGAGATCTGCAACCGAAGTCTGAGCAGAAAGTCTGTCTCCGCCTCCAACTCCTCCATAAACCTTTAAAGCACCAACTGTCATCTCCTATCTCAGTAATGTAAATCTGTCTGTCTCAGCACGGCCCCACTTACTTTGCACAGGTCCCCTGTATAGTGGATTGCTCTGTACAGAAATGCTATGAAGCTATTTCAGTGCAGACCTCAGCCCCTTGTCCCCAGGACTGGTTTGGCACCCGCTGATTCTAAAGTGATGGCAATAACCATCCAGTTGCTCTAGGAAGAGGCTCTATAGTGGCAACATATTCTGTACGGAGTTCACTAATTCCTGACTCCTCTGGGGTTCACAACCAGCGTTCCCCATCTCAATCACAGGCTTATGGGTCAGTTCTTCAGAACCACAGAAGATTGACAGTTTGGGCCTGTGACACTGATGAGCCTCTGGGCTACACTAAGCACTTCCCCATGCTGTAAGCAGAGGCAGCATTACCTCTGTAGCATCAGAATAGCACAGAGACTCTGAAGCAGGTTGGCTCCAGAGGTCCGGGAAGCTACAGAACAGCACTTGCCAGATCTATAGTAAAGAGCTCGTAAGTGCTGCGCTACTTGCCTGGGTAACCAGCCACTAATGACACAGCAGTGATCAGAGCTCGCTGAGATCGATGCTGTTTAACCACTTACAGAGACATTTAAATGGCTTGTTTGCTTGGGTGCTTGTGCAATGGCTCCCAGTGGCGATCAACCAATTCAACTGGGGTCCTGCTGAAGCCCCCACCCCCACCATGGCTGGCATCTTAGTTCTCATGTGAAGCTCAGCCTTGGGCTTTACTTTATAAGAGAACATCAGTTTTACCATAAACTTCCAAACTTCTAATACTGCAGTATCCTTTAAGGCCACGTTCACACGTTCATTATTTGGTCAGTACTTTACATCAGTATTGTGAAGGGTTAATCCTAAAATCAGAGCTGAAGTTTCGTTTTGTCCATTCTCTGAAGGTTTCGTTTCTTCATTTTTGTTGCTGTAAGATAAATTTTTATAATTGGCATGGGCTGTCATGAAACCAGACTGTTCCCATCTGTACAAGATAAGGGAGGCGGGAGTGTAAAACTCTGAAGAATATGCCATTATACTACTTTCTATTTGGATACGGACATATATGTAGTTTCCGGTTTTCTTGCAATATTATTGGCTTACAAAGTGAAATGATGCTATTGGTACTTGAGAACCTTGCATAATTAAGCAAAAGATTATAAAAGATGTGACTAAAATAAAGGGTCTTAGTGATCTGCCTCGATCCTCCCGTTCAGAGACCCCAGTCTCCGTGTGGTCATTTGAGTTGCTAGCAACACTGGAATAATTTGGACATCACTGGCTCAACCATGAAGGGTTAATTTAGCCCTCCCAAAATAGCTACCTCAACAGTGGCACGCAACGTGGGGCCCCCGAACAGGGACGCCTCTGCCCCTGGAGGACAACAACACAAAGGACCCTTGGAGCGGACACAGGTGCTGGAAAATTGGGACTGATCACCCCCCACGGCAACCACGGTAAGTTGGCAGTTATACTGTTCAGACTGACCGTTGGTGTGGTTTTCCTGTGCTTGTTGCTGCAAAGAGGATCTGAAGTTTGTCCCCTGGTGGGGTGATTCATGGGTGGAATCATATAGAGGTGTAGTCCCGTTGGGGGCCCAGTGCTCGAACCGTACCTCATAAGGGACGGACACCCTGGATTGACCAGTGATTGTGGCTCTCTTTATAGTCAAAATATCCTGAAATTCCCGATCATTATTAGTAATTGGGCGTGGTGAAGTGGTCAAAGACTGGGTAGGATACGTAACTCAGGTATATATAGATAGAGATATATAACCAGAGGTGTCCGGAGGGATAGTCTGAGACGTCCTCCTCCTTTCACTGAGTACCGCGAATTTTGGGCTTCCCAGAGGGGGTTGACCCTGTGGAACAGAGACTGAAATGGCCGCTCCAGATCTGTGCACAATTTGTCAGGATATTTAGCTCTAAAGGAGAGAATTATGTTTCTGTGGAAGAAAAAGAAAAGTTTGGAATTGTGTGAAGGATCAGATACTGTTAGTCTTATGATTCAAAGACGAGGAAAGAAATTTGTCAGGAATGCAAAAAAAAAATATTTTCGATTCTGGGATTTCCTAAGGGCGGGAGGCTACAGCCTACGCAATGGGACGAAGGAGTTAAAAAAAAAAAGAAATAAAGGGAGGTTGACTGATGATGGATTACTTAAAGGCGCTGAGGAATTCCGTGGCTTGGCACATGAATTGTATAATGAAGGTTATGTGGACATTGAACAGCAAGTGAATTCTGATTGTTTCTGTTACTGCTATGTTGAAGAAGGAAAATTGTCTATTACTATGTCAGGGACGGGATGTATTGTGGTTCAAGAAAGTGACTGTGGTGTGAGAATGTGATTGATTAAAGAAGGAACTAAGATCCAGACAATGTGTCAGGCAGTCGAATAGTTAAAAGTGATGATTTGAAACAAGAAGTTTCCCTGCTAGATGATAAGGTCCCTCCCCAGGAAATCAAGCCTCTCCTCCCGACTGTAAGCTCTGTGCCCCTTAACCCTAGGGCACCGATGTATCCTGGACTAACGAAACTCAGTATGCCCCCACTCTATGATCCTGCCGGGTGGATCTGTGCTGTATGTGGAGTTACTAATCCTCAGTGGAGAGAGGTCTGTTATAATTTGTTATAATTGTGGCACAAGAAGACTGGGTGTTGCAGCCCCCACCTTTCCGTTGTTGAATGCTGACGGTACCTATTATCATCCGCAGCCAGCCTCAATCCCCGTTCACCCGATCCAGAGGAAAAAAAAAAAGTTTTCAGAAGACTTTAACCTGCTCTGTTCAGGAGAGAGAGAGAGAAAGAAAAAAAAAAAAGCAATCTAGCAGCTGCAGCTGCTTCAGTACCCCCTCCCATCTTAGCCCACACCATATCCCCCTTCGCCCCCACCGCAGCTGCAAGCACACAGTGTGCCCTTCAGCCCACACAGCAAACTCTCGCCCCCCCTCAGACTTCAGCTAGTGGGAACCCTGCTCCTCAGCCCCTCCTTGCTAATTCTCGTTACTGCTCAGTTTGTGATCTCTCCCACATGTCCAGTAAATTTATTAGGGGCAGATTTATTATCACAGTTCTGCTCCAGAATACAATTCCAAGATGATGGTCAGATGGTTTTTTTGTTATATAATCCCTATGTAAAGACAGTGAGGAAATCTGTATTTTGCATGCCCTTCCTACAGTTATGATGGCCCTGATAGCCCAGATCCACCCCCAATATTGCCTGAGGATCAATGACTCACCCCATACCTCTCAGAGATACCATCTAAACTCTGGTCAAAAGGTCCAAATGATATAGGGAAAATGCCTGTAGAACCAGTAAAAGTGTTTCTCAAACCTGGTGCCTAATCCTCATACTCTTTTGTCCCAAATACCCCAGGATGCTGCTTGGTTTACAGTTATTGATCTTACCAATGCCTTCTTTAGCATTCCGTTACACCCAGGCTGCCAGTTTCTATTTGCATTCACTTAGTAGGAACGACAGTTAATATGGACAGTTATGCCACAAGGGGCCCAAAACAGTCCCAACCAGGTTGCAAAATAAATATGAGCAGGTGTCTTTTGCCATTTCTGCCACTGTTAGCCTCCTTAAGTATCTGGCAGCACTTAACTGTCGGGTTTCGGCCTCAAGACTTCAGTTCTGCCTTGGTCAAGTGATTCTTGGGTCACTGTCTCCTTCAGGGTACCAGACACTTCGCAGAACAAAGAAAAATAGCTGTCAGCTCCCTTCCTTTCCCAAAAGATGAAACTTAACTCCAGCGTTTTCTTGGACTATGCACTTATTTTTGTCAGTGGATACCAGATGCATCCCGCATAATGCAACCCCTTTACAACACTTTGAAAGACGGTATAATGAACTATAAGGAAAGATGGCAGTGATGAGGATTTTCTCCAACATGATTGTTCCCAACTTCTGACAGAAGAAACAGCTACTCCACCAAATGCCAGTGAGAATCCACTCCCAAATCCTGATCTGGTGTTATACACGGATGGTTCAAGATATGCTGATGGGTTTGATAGATTCCACACCGGATATGCTGTTACCACAGAGGACACTGTAGTGCACGCAGCTGCACTCCCGCCTTCACAGTCAGCACAAGAAGCAGAACTCCAGGCTCTGACTACTGCATGTACTTTGGCCAAGAACAGACGGGCTAATATATACACGGACTCACGGTATGCATTTGGTATTGCTCGCGATTTTGGGGCTCTATGGGCCAATCGAGGGTTTATTACTACTGCCGGAACCCCAGTGAAAAATACTGAAGCTGTTAAAACCCTCATGGACTCGATCAAATTACCTACTCAGGTGGCTATTATCAAAGGCGCACGGTCCTAGGAACAGCCCACAGACTGTTGGCAACATATTTGCGGATATGCAAGCAAAAGCCGCTGCTCTCTTACCCGTTGAACCAACCATACCAACTATGGTGACCACACGCTCTCAGCGTAAACAGTTACAAGAAGCACTGACCCTACAAGAACCTGATGATCTACAACAGACTGAAGTTTTCTGTCGGACCCCGCGAGACCGCTTAATGACGATGCAGAGAATGTCTCCAAAGGAAGAGGTGAAGCAATGGAAGACTGATGGGGCATGAATGGATAATGGTCTCTGGGAAAAGGACCGACTTGTGTGTCTCCCTAAGCGGATGTATCCTGCTATTGCCACATGGGCACATGGACCTACACATCGAGGAAAGAATCAGGCCCTCGCACTGGTGCAAAAATGCTACTGGGCCCCGGTTCTCCAGTTGGCCGGAAGCATTCCCTGTTACCAACATGACTGCAAAAACTACAGCGAAGAAACTGGTGATGGAAGTTATATGCAGATATGGGGTTCTAGAAGTTGTTGAAAGCGATCAAGGTCCGGCCTTTTCTTCTCATGTGTACCAAGAAGGTCTGACAGTGCTTGGATCCACTGTAGCCCTCCATACTCCGTACCACCCACAATCCAGTGGGAAAGATGAGAGGTTGAATGGCACACTGAAGGGACAATTGACCAAAATGATGCAGGAGACTACGGCTCCATGGCCAGAGCTCCTACCCATTGTACTATACCACATTTGTACTACCCCTATTGCAAAATATGGCCTGTCCCCATATGAGATATTGTTTGGTGCTAGGCCCCCAGTTGCAAATTTCCAGCCCCAGCAGTTATCAGAAGAAACTGATCGTGCTGTTCAATATGTTATTCTGCTTAGTAAAAATCTTGCTAATACCTATGCTCTAGTTTTCTTTTCCAGATTCAGCAGAAACCGACACCTGTTATAACCTGAAGCCAGGTGATTTGGTAGTCGTGAAGAGGCATGTCAGGAAGCACGGACTAGAACCATTGTATGACGGTCCCTATGAAGTCCTCCTCATCACCCAACGAGCCAATATCAAATAAAAGGGGCATAATGTTTTGGTTTTTCGCATTTTCCATATTAGTATTGGTAGAAGTTAAAGTTAAAGTTAGAAGATATTCAAAGACTCAGAGATCAATACGATAAAGACAATGATTGTAATAATGACAGTTGGTGGTCAGACACCTTCTCCTTTCTCAATCCAGCCAATTGGTTTAAGGGAATAGGGGGCTGGGTAGCTGGGATCGTACAAAGCTTGTTACACATTGCTGCCTGTATCCTTGTTGTATATGTGATACTAAAACTTGTTCTTTGGTGTATTTCTGTATGTATTAGGAAATTCTACACTAAGCCAGCTAATGATGATACCAAAGGCGTCGTTGCCCCTGCTCTTCTCTGCACTGATCTCAAAAGGCTACTTGATGAAGATGTTGAAGCCAAGCACATGCCTACCTACAAAAGATCCCCACCACCGTCATCAAAAATTGCTATTCGTGAACTGCAGTATACAGGGGGACGGGTGCGCCACGACAGCCATGACTGATAACACGGCATCAGCCATGTGAAGACCAGTACCCCTCAAGCTGTTAGCTTGGGATAGCACCTCTGATGCTGCATATGTGTTAAAACAATTTATCTAGGGGGAATGTGAAGGGTTAATACTAAAATCAGAGCTGAAGTTTCATTTTGTCCATTCTCTGAAGGTTTTGTTTCTTCATTTTTGTTGCTGTAAGATAAATTTTTTTAATTGGCATGGGCTGTCATGAAACCAGACTGTTCCCATCTGTACAAGATAAGGGAGGCGGGAGTGTAAAACTCTGAAGAATATGCCATTATACTACTTTCTATTTGGATACGGACATATATGTAGTTTCCAGTTTTCTTGCAATATTATTGGCTTACAAAGTGAAATGATGCTATTGGTACTTGAGAACCTTGCATAATTAAGCAAAAGATTATAAAAGATGTGACTAAAATAAAGGGGCTTAGTGATCTGCCTCGATCCTCCCGTACAGAGACCCCAGTCTCCGTGTGGTCATTTGAGTTGCTAGCAACACTGGAATAATTTGGACATCACTGACTCAACCGTGAAGGGTTAATTTAGCCCTCCCTAAATAGCTACCTCGACAGTATTTGTAAGACGAAATCAGGTGTAGGACAATCAGAAAAAGGAAAATAAAAACACGCCACCTCCTCTGTACTTTTAACCCACTCCGGATTTTGGCTTACAAATACTGATGTGAAATACTGACCGAATACTGAGCGTGCGAATGTATTCACACCCAAGCCTGTTTTCAGTTTTATGACCAGGTCAAAGTTTACAATTCTGACCAATGTCACTTTATGTGGTAATACAGGTGCTTCTCACAAAATTAGAATATCATCAAAAAGTGAATTTATTTCAGTTCTTCAATACAAAAAGTGACTCTCCTATATTCTATAGAGTCATTACACACAGAGTGATCTATTTCACGGGTTTATTTCTGGTAATGTTGATGATTATGGCTTACAGCCAATGACAACCCAAAAGTCATTATCTCAGTAAATTAGAATAATTAAGAAAAAACATCTGATTATTATGAGAATACTGGAAAAATCTCCTGCCCACAATAATTCCTCTGTGCAAGGGCCTCATTAAAGATGGTGTGTAAAATAAGGTCATTGACTTTAGAGAGAAAACATTTTTCTCGATTAATAATCCATCTATTCCTTTATTATCATTTACCTAAAGTCCATAAAGATAAGATGGGTTCCAAAATCACACCGGCTTATGCAAATCTGCTTATAGGTGTGTATAAAGATTTATTTATCATCAACAGTCTTTGGAATTAACACATTATCATGTACAAGAGATACATTGATGATATGTTTTTTTTTATATGGGATAACACAGAAAATAATATTCTACTATTCACTAACTATAGAAATACAAATGACTGGGGATTGGTATTTTCTCCCCTTCATGATCCTCACTGTATCAATTTTCTGGACATCACCGTTTTTTGTGAGGGTAATAATATTTTACTTTTTTTAAAGAGGTTGGACACCAATAGTTATATTCACTACAGGAGTGGACACGACAGTAAATAGCTCACTAATATTCCAAACAACCAATTAGGAAAAACTGCAGTCGAATAGAGGATTTTAAAATGCAAGCCTCCGTTCTGCATGAGAGATTCAAGGCCCAAAAATATCCAAAAGACCTAGTTAATAGGACATATACAAATTTATAGAAAACAAACCAGGAAATTTTACTTACTGTACATACAAGAAAAAAACAAAACAGACACAAAATATATGTCTAATTTTATCACCCAATTTAATCAAAACCGCAAAGAAATACAGGATATTTTTTAAATGAATTTGCATATCTTGCTGAATGTCTAGCGGTGGACGCCGCATCGGTGTAGGCAACACTCTTCCTCCACTGCATTCCACAGGCATACTACAAATAGTAAATATATACTCACTTCTTCTCTTCCTCTTTAAGCAGTGGGACTGACGAAGGTCCGTGTGAGACCGAAACGTCTCATATTGATTTGACTGCACTGAAATTACTTCTGGATTCCACTAATAAGTTGAGTGCCAAGTTTTATTGTCTTTATAAACGGGCAGCATGATGGCTCAGTGATTAGATCTGTACGGTGGTTCAGTGGTTAGCATTGTAGCTTTGCATCACTGGAGTCCTGGGTCCAAATCCCACCAAGGAGTTTGTATGTTCTCACCGTGTTTGTGTGGGTTTCCTCTCACGTTCCAAAGATGTACCGATAGGGAATTCAGATTGTGAGCCACATCATGGACAGCAATGATAATGTGTGCAAAACTGTAAAGCGCTGCGGAATATACTGGCGCTATATAAAAATAAAGATTATTAACTAAAAACCACTAATTGTGTAACCTCTAATGCTACCAGAGAAAAATTCCCTATCAAACAATACTTGAATTTTAATACGGATTTTGTCATTTATGTCATAGATTGTAATTGTGGGAAATGATATGTTGGTAGGACCACCCAACCTTTACACTGCAGATTACACTCTCATAGGCATAATATATATAAAGGTTTCCTTCGGCACGGGCTATCTAGATATTGCACTCTTTTTCACGATAAAAAATCTGAGGATCAGCCTTTTAGAACAAACAAATCCCAGCAAACACACCAGATCGTATTCAAAAACTAAATAGGAAAGAAATATACTGGATTTACAGGTTAAATACTCTGAAACTGCATGGATTAAATGAAATATCAGAGGGGTTTTTTATAACTTTTTTATAACTTTTTAATTACATATATTTTATCTCTTAATTTTTTTTCCTTTATTGATTGATTAAATATTAAATAAGCGTGATTTTTTTTCCGAATATATTATTATATAAGATCATACCGATATGTGCTGTTTCATTGGTATATTCCTATAGGCTTGTGCGTATATTTGTATGTCTGTCTATTTGTAATAATTATTGTACCTCTGATTTCACTGAAAATATACCCAAAAGTTTTTTATGTTACAATAATATCTCATGTGGAATAAGCTGCACCATATTGTGATATATCCTTATTATCATGTACCAATGGTTGTTTCCACTTCTGTACCATGTCCATTATTGTTTCCCACACTGATTTGCCTTTTCTTTATCGCTTCCGATGTGGCTGTGGCTCAGAATGTTAGTGCGTGGCTCTAGCGCAGCTGTAAGGAGATAGACCGGACCACGGGTACCTGTATACCGGGTCTGGAACTATGAAGGCTGCATCCTCTGTTCCCGGGGGGAAGCCTGAGTGGGGCGGACCTTTCCCTGCTGTTTGGGGGAAGTCTGAGTGAGGAGGACCTTCCTGAGGACGGAGAACAGTGGGAAGAGCCAGGAAAAGGCGCTCAGCGTCGGGGGCATAAAAGGAAAAAGTGCGCGAAGCGGGGCAGTCTGGCGCCGGCGGAGAGCAGCACAGAGAGCAGCACGCAGAGCGGTGAGCAACGCGCGCTGCTTACCCCACCAGAGAGTACTGGTGTGGCGACGGGCCATATAGAAGGAGTCCCCGTCGCCTGCACAGAGAGCCGTGCAGAGCAGAGCTATGCCAGTAGAGCGGAGCTGTGCAGAGCCGTGTTAGCAGAGCAGAACCGTGCAGAGCTGTGCACACAGAGTAGAGCCGAGACTGGTGTTGCAGCAGCGAAAGAGAGGAGTGCTCCGTCCGGGGAGCACCAGCCCCACACAGACCAGCAACCGCTGTCGCCCTCCTCTAACCACGGGGACCAGAGGAAGAGAGACGGGCAGTGTGTGCCCAGTGACCGACATAAAGCCAGGTGCCAGAAGCTTCAGGATCGTGAGTACCGTGCGTGTGTCACCTGAAAGAGACCGGGAGCGAGACCATAACCTACACCCTGACTGTGCTAGTAAATCTCGTACCCAGACACTTTTGACTTGACCATTGAATACTTGCAGACCCGCTTTTGCCTCGTACAGGACTCTGGCCCTCACCATTGTTTAGCCACCACAGTATATGGACTAGGGGCAGTGTAAGGTACCGGAGACCGACCACTGTCACCAGAAGACGGGATATTGTTGTGTGCTGGACCCCATTATTAAGGACACTGCGTCGGCCGTTGCCATTGAGTTCGCTGCAGGAGCTGCCGTTCAGGAACTTCCTTACTCCCGGTCTAACGAACTGCCGATATTTGAACCGTTGTTCTTCACCTCAAGTTATCCATTGTCTTTATGTACTGTTTGTCTACACTGTTTAACCCTTTACCTCCCAGCGTGGCGTATTCCCCTGAAAATAAACCTGTTAACCCTTGCTCTGCCTGCGTCCCTTCACTGCATCCCGCGTTCCTGCTAGTACCTTACATGGCCTCCTGTGTGTTTTATCTATGTGGATTCCCCTTGCATCCAATTTCTAATTCTCTATACCGTTTGTTATTTTTATAGTAAACTATTTGGTCGATACTCATAAAGAAATTGTACAAACATTATATTTCTTCTCTAACCGCAGTGCACAAGCTTTTTCTAGTCTTAGAATTAATTTTTTCCCTCACTCCATTAGATTCTGAATATTTCCTCTCCCCCTTTTTTTTCCCGTGATTTTATGTCACCATATATAAAATAATACACTTTTTTTTACTCCAGAATCTTTTTATTTAATTTTTATTTCAAATAAACTTTCATACATATATACACATTTTTTATATAGTTCTCTCCTGATTATACATTTTTTTCTTTTTTTTTTCTGTTCAACACTTTTTTCTTTTCCCCTTTTTTCTTCTTGTCTTCTTAAACAGTCGTCCTATAATGTGAACAGAGATTTATACAAGTTATATTGTAATAATCATTTTCGTTTATTCCTTTTATCTTAGCACACCACATGTATGTCATGTGCCATCCCAGGTGGTACCTAACCCAACTTTGACATTTATCACATGTTCCTTTTTTTTACATTTAGCATCACATGGTTCTTTTTTTTAAATTTATCATATGATTATTTTTTTTTTTAATTTATCACACGGTTCTTTTGGCACTCACATTTGAAAGCTGCATACTGTTTTTGCTACATTTGCTATACTTGTGGCCTTTCCTAATGAAGAAGTCTTTTGTACTTTGAAACTCGGAGAATTATTATTATTTATTTTTATAGCGCCATTTATTCCATGGCGCAGTATATAAATCTCTATCCATTTGATAATCTTGGATATACGTCTCATCATTGACCAGCAAGGGCGGAAATCATCCACTAACTGCTCCTTTCTTTCCAGGACAGCGTGTGACATCAGACAATGTGACCGGAGTCTTACGCGGAATAGAGTTCTGATCACACGACCACAATGCCCGCTGCTCTAGATACAGCTGGGGATGCAGCCTGTCCTCCTATCCCGCACATGGGCACCACCGGTAGTTCAGCACTGTATCGGCCAGAAGGGAAAACTCAGCTCAACGATAGAATGATGAAACAGGAGAAATATTATTACAGCAGCTGGCAGGACTCCTAGATGTGGAGCTCAAGAAACGAAGTTAGATCACTCCTGATACTGAATATCGCAATGTGACTGTGACGTCATCCTCCTACCTGCCCTCCTATACACCCCCTACCTGCCTTCATCAGCGTATAATTGCCTATTTTTTTCATAAGAATAAAAATCAATTTTCACCACCTGACTGTATGATAATTATTAAAAACTTATTATACGGAATAGATTTTGTAAATTTTAAAATCATTCAATAAAAAATGATTTAAAAATATTACTTACTTACCTTTTTTTTCTTTAATCTCCCATTGTGAACCCAAAGCAGCAAAAAAATGGACTGAGGACCCTAAGAGGAAGACAAAAATTTGGTAAATAGCGTTTAGAATGGAGAAGAAAGGGCGAGAGGGTTAGTGAGTTTAGAAGTCAGGAACTGAGAAGGGAAATGCTTTTCTCTCACTATGGGACGTATGGATAGACATTTATATATTGGCTTCTTCCATTAAAATATACAATATAGTATAAAGATATAAAGGGAAGACACAAAGTGTATCTACCCCTAATATCAGGAGCCTCAGTGTCACAACATGTCACATACAACAATGGGGGAAGCTTTTCCTTACTTTGGTGGACGTTGCACTTTTTTGCTGCGGACACTTCTGCTGATGGAGAAATAGAAGAAATGATCACAAATAAATACCTTATAAAATAATTATCGGGAACAAGTCCTGGTCCCATAAGGACACAGACAATAAACATAATGTCTTTCCTACACATTTCTACATGATACAGATACAGTGGGGCAAAAAAGTATTTAGTCAGTCAGCAATAGTGCAAGTTCCACCACTTAAAAAGATGAGAGGCGTCTGTAATTTACATCATAGGTAGACCTCAACTATGGGAGACAAACTGAGAAAAAAAAATCCAGAAAATCACATTGTCTGTTTTTTTTTCATTTTATTTGCATATTATGGTGGAAAATAAGTATTTGGTCAGAAACAAAATTTCATCTCAATACTTTGTGATATATCCTTTGTTGGCAATGACAGAGGTCAAACGTTTTCTGTAAGTCTTCACAAGGTTGCCACACACTGTTGTTGGTATGTTGGCCCATTCCTCCATGCAGATCTCCTCTAGAGCAGTGATGTTTTTGGCTTTTCGCTTGGCAACACGGACTTTCAACTCCCTCCAAAGGTTTTCTATAGGGTTGAGATCTGGAGACTGGCTAGGCCACTCCAGGACCTTGAAATGCTTCTTACGAAGCCACTCCTTTGTTGCCCTGGCGGTGTGCTTTGGATCATTGTCATGTTGAAAGACCCAGCCACGTTTCATATTCAATGCCCTTGCTGATGGAAGGAGGTTTGCACTCAAAATCTCACGATACATGGCCCCATTCATTCTTTCATGTACCCGGATCAGTCGTCCTGGCCCCTTTGCAGAGAAACAGCCCCAAAGCATGATGTTTCCACCACCATGCTTTACAGTAGGTATGGTGTTTGATGGATGCAACTCAGTATTCTTTTTCCTCCAAACACGACAAGTTGTGTTTCTACCAAACAGTTCCAGTTTGGTTTCATCAGACCATAGGACATTCTCCCAAAACTCCTCTGGATCATCCAAATGCTCTCTAGCAAACTTCAGACGGGCCCGGACATGTACAGGCTTAAGCAGTGGGACACGTCTGGCACTGCAGGATCTGAGTCCATGGTGGCGTAGTGTGTTACTTATGGTAGGCCTTGTTACATTGGTCCCAGCTCTCTGCAGTTCATTCACTAGGTCCCCCCGCGTGGTTCTGGGATTTTTGCTCACCGTTCTTGTGATCATTCTGACCCCACGGGGTGGGATTTTGCGTGGAGCACCAGATCGAGGGAGATTATCAGTGGTCTTGTATGTCTTCCATTTTCTAATTATTGCTCACACAGTTGATTTCTTCACTCCAAGCTGGTTGGCTATTGCAGATTCAGTCTTCCCAGCCTGGTGCAGGGCTACAATTTTGTTTCTGGTGTCCTTTGATAGCTCTTTGGTCTTCACCATAGTGGAGTTTGGAGTCAGACTGTTTGAGGGTGTGCACAGGTGTCTTTTTATACTGATAACAAGTTTAAACAGGTGCCATTACTACAGGTAATGAGTGGAGGAAAGAGGAGACTCTTAAAGAAGAAGTTACAGGTCTGTGAGAGCCAGAAATCTTGATTGCTTGTTTCTGACCAAATACTTATTTTCCACCATAATATGCAAATAAAATGAAAAAAACCAGACAATGTGATTTTCTGGATTTTTTTTTCTCAGTTTGTCTCCCATAGTTGAGGTCTACCTATGATGTAAATTACAGACGCCTCTCATCTTTTTAAGTGGTGGAACTTGCACTATTGCTGACTGACTAAATACTTTTTTGCCCCACTGTATATGGATAGATGTCATTACTGATTATTAGCTCATTGCATAAATATCACTTTCACAAGCATTTGCATGGGACTGATCTCCTGCCAGGACGAATGATTGAATACTTTTCCATCTAGAAGACAGCAATTAGGACATAAGGACGTGTCCATTAGTGGGGAGAGGTTAAGGTACCTACATGTTTATGACCTGGGTCCTGCTGGTTCTCCTAAAAAATTTTGGCATCCACCATTTCCGTTTGTGTCTGAAAAAAATCCAAACAAATGAATTAAGAACCAGAGAGTTCACATTATCATTGTGATCAGTCTATGAGGATATATACAGTGATATTATCCTGTGTAACGTCCTGCGCTTATGTCACAATGTGACGTCATCGATCTAAAGCCCAAGGTCTCGTTAGAGTAAATGCAGCCACGATCGCTCTTATTACTTACGGGATCGGCTTTGTGTCGGCGCACGCCGTCTTTACTTCTGGCCTGTGACAAAAATAAAGTTTTCATTAGAAACAGAGATACTTGTGTTTGTGTCCTAAATAAATGCAGTGACTTAAAGAGTATCTGTCAGTAGGATCAACCCTCCTAAGCCGTCTATATGGGCATACAGGTCATGGAAAGCTGAATAAAATGATATATTGATGTCTGCGATCCGATGTCTTATTTCAGAGAAATCCATATTTTTCTTTCCTCTCCAAATTGGCCATTGGGCACTGGAAACAGTTTTCCGGATGGCCACTTTGACTACCAAGGTTGAAGATAGAAGGGCTGGTGTCTGTTTTCAGTGCCCCGTGGCCACATTGGAGCGGCATCGATAATCAGAAGAGACCAGGAGCTCAGAAAATTGTGCTTACTGTAACTCTGGTATAGGGGACCCCAAAAATCAATAGCCCCCAATATGTACATCCATGTTTTATATCCTCCTCAGTCTCTGCCCAGTGATAACAAGTCATTCATCAGTTACTAATAAATATCTAAAATCATATACAGCCCATAATATCTGTTTATGTCACTATCTCTCTACTTACAGTCTGGTGTTATCTTTGCCGCCATCTTTCTCTCCTATCTGTGGTGTTTTATGTCCCACGGACACTTCTTCCTCCTCTTCCTCACTGCTGGACACATAACATAGACTCGTTTTTTATTTGCAGTGTTTTTATAAATGAATTCAGAAAATAAAGCAAAAAAAAAAGCCCCATGCGCAGTTCGCCACATTTTGAGCAGACGTCCCATCCCCGGAACACTGAATGGTGAATAGTAAATAGTTTATTGCTCCGTGTGTGACCCTCTGTTCATTATCCCCATTTACAGGGGCAGAACTACAGCCGTGTCAGCCATATGGACTGCAAAAAGGAGAGCATGTTTGGCCTGAGAGGAGGAGCGGGGAGAGAGACGATCAGGAGGAGAGCTGCACAAGTCTCTCTCTTCTGCTGGACCCTGATCATTGCAGGAGCGGAAGCTGGAGGTCACCTGACAGGTCCAAAATAGCTCTAGGCCCCTCCCTGATGTCACATTCCCGCAAGGAATCTTATAGAACGGAGGGATAGAAATGGAAAAGAACTGTATAGACGGTGCGGAAAGGCTCATAAATAAAGGATCTGACCTCATAGGTCTTTTATTTTTGGCTCCTCCATCAGTTATCATTACGTATATGCAGCCATGTTTTATACCAAGTGACTGACAGTGCCATAACTATAAGTATATAATGTTCTATATTGTATATATATATCCCCCAATATATTTTTAGTCTCACACTCTCCACTTACCTACTGAAACTCATACTCAAAACCTCACTCTCCCAAGATGTTTCCTCCTCACTCTCGTCTTCCTCACTATTGGACACATAAAATAAGTCATGTAAATTATATATCATCTACTTTGACATCCAGATGACACAAGGTTATATAAAGGCTGGGATACGATATGGTAAGTGAAGAGTCCCGATTAACCCCTTATTGAAGGCACACTATCTCTATATGGAACTGGCTCAAGAGTTGAGTCTGCTCCCTGCAGTGCCGGTGATGGCTCTGTTACATAGCTGGCACCCAACAGTAACCCAACAGTAACCAGGCAATTGGAGCTAACTGTGACCACAATAGCTTAACCATTTAAATGCTGCTGTGAAGTATGATAGCAGTATTAAAAAGGGGAAACTGTCATTTTGTATAGCCCTCACCACCCACGCAAAGCGATCGTAGGGTGCTAATTGGTTTACATTGCAGTTAGAGGTCTACTGGAGGCCTCCGTGTCTGCCATGTGTGATCTCCTATGACACCCGGCCTGAGCCTTTCTTCATTCTGTACCCATAACCAGTCATTCATCGGTTACTATGAAACATCTACAGGCGTGCACATCATATAATATCTGTATATGTCACTGTCTCTCTACTTACAGTCCGATGTTCTCCTCTCTGCTGTTATCCTCTTTTATCTCTGTCACTTTATCATTGATGTCATCGTCTCCTTCCTCTTCCTCTCTACTGAAGACATAACATAACCCTTTATAAGTGAGGGTTAAAGGGGTCCACGCATTGCAATCATGGTGCATCTTTTGCAATGGTTTTTCAAAATCAATGCAAAAAAGCAGCAATGAAAATTCTAATAACTTACTTGATGGATTCCACGCTCGCCCAGGCTGATTTTGTTTTTCTACATATAAAAATGTAAGTTTTATTAGAAACATTGTGATATTTAAGAAACATACAGAAAATAACATATATACAGTGTGTCTCGTTATTAACCCCTTAACGACCGCCGATACGCCTTTTAACGGTGGTAGTTAAGGGTACTTAAAGGGAATCTGTCACCCATATTAAGTAATATCATGTAAAGATATCACTAAATTGTGCGTCCCATAAGGATTCTATAAGGGCTTTTGACTCCCCCCGACCCCGCACCTTTGAGGCATAAATAACTTTTTTAGCTTGTTGGGGATGCATGCAAATCGCCGGGGTCCGATGAGCGTGGCTTAGTAGTCTTCTCCCCCCCACCTCCTTGGCTTGCTTCACGTAATCTTCGTCTGTGAATACCACAGACGCCGTTGGTTTCCGCGCTTGCGCAATGTAAAGGCCCCGTCGCCTGCGCAGTATGCTTTGCCCAACTGTGGGTGAAGCATATAGTTGCTACTACGCAAGCGCCGGTATTTTCCAGCGCGGTCTATGCCCCGGAAGACTTCACATGCAGGACACACTTCCGGGGCATAGACCGCGTTGGAAAATGCCGAAGCTTGCACAGTAGTGATTATATGCTTCGCCCACAGTTGGGCAAAGCTTACTGCACAGGCGCCGGGGGCCTTTACATTGCGCAAGCGCAGAAACCAACGGCGTCTCTGGTATTCACAGACGAAGATTACGTGAAGCAAGCCGAGGAGGTGGGGGGGAGAAGACTACTAAGCCACGCCCATCGGACTGGACAGCAGCGATTTGCATGCATCCCCAACAAGCTAAAAAAGGTATTTATGCCTCAAAGGTGCGGGGTCGGGGGGAGTCAAAAGCCCTAATAGAATCCTTATGGGACGCACAATTTAGTGATATCTTTACATGATATCACTAAATATGGGTGACAGATTCCCTTTAAACCACAGCACGGCGCTGTGGAAAAAGTGTATCGCGCCACCCCGAGTTGGAGGTCATCAAAAAGGAAGAAAAATGTCACAAGCCTGCAAGGAATGTTATAGAACGGAGGGATAGAAATGGAGAACCACTTTGTAGACGGCACAGAAATGCTCATGAACAAAGGATCTGACCTCACTGGTCTTTTTTTTGGCTCCTCCATCAGTTATTATTATGTATGTGCAGCCATGTTTTATATCAAGTGACTGACAGTGCCATAACTATAAATATATAATTTTCTATATTGTATGTATATAGCCCCCATAATATATTTAGTCTCACACTCTCCACTTAACCAATCACACTCCAATTCTCACTCTTCCAAGAATTTTTCCTCCTATTCCTCCTAACTCTCATCTTCCTCTCTTTTGGACACATAAAATAAGTCATATAAATCACATATCATCTACTTTGACATCCAGATAACACAGGGTTTATAAAGATTGGGGTAAGATGTGCTGAATGAAAAGTCCAGATTAACCTCTAATTGAGGGCGCACTATCTTTGTATGGAGCGGGCTCAAGAGATGAGTCTGCTCCCCGCACCGCCGGTGATGGCTCTGTTACATAGCTGGCACCCAACAGTAACTGATGCAATTGGAGCTAGCTGTGATCGCATTACATTAACCTTTAAATGCTGCTGTGAAGTATGAGACAAGTATTAAAAAGGGGCTTTCCAACAGCGACTGTCACTTTGTATGGCCACGCAATGCGATCATAGGGTGCTGATTGATTGACATTGCAGCTAGGGGTCTACCAGAGACCTCTGTGTCTGCCATGTGTGATCTCCTACGAAGTCCAGCCTGAATCTTCTTCAGTCTGTACCCATAACCAGTCATTCATCAGTTACTATGAAACCTCTACAATCATTTACATCCAATAAAATCTGTATATGTCACTAATCTCTCTACATACAGTCTGATGTTCTCCTCTCTGCTGTCTTCCTCCTTTATCTCTGTCACTTTATCATAGATGTCATCGTCTCCTTCCTCTTCCTCTCTACTGAAGACATAACATAACCCTTTATAAGTGAGGGTTAAAGGGGTCCACGCATTGCAATCATGGTGCATTTTTTGGAATGGGTTTTCAAAATCAATGCAAAAAAGAAGCAATGAAAATTCTAATAACTTACTTGATGGATTCTACGCTCGCCCAGGCTGTTTTTGTTTTTCTACATATAAAAATGTAAGTTTTATTAGAAACAGTGTGATATTTAAGAAACATACAGAAAATAACATGTATTCAGTGTGTCTTGTTATTAACCCCTTAACGACTTCCGATACGCCTTTTAACGACAGTAGTTAAGGGTACTTAAACCACAGCGTCGATAATTAACGGCGGTGTGGAAAAAGTGTATCATGCCCCCCAGAGTCGGATTTTCTCCAGGGTCTCAGCTGCCGGTGGTAGCCGAGACCCCAGAGAACATGATTCGGGTTGGTTTTTACCGACCCCGCTTTTGTGATCGCCGTTATTAACCGTTTAATTGCGACTGCAAAAAAAACAAGTTTGGTGTGCCATTTAATTTCTCTCTCCTCTGATGTGTTCACACATCAGAGGAGAGAGAAATAGGGTCCCCGATCCCCCCCGGTACCTCCCGGTGGTCCTCGGCCCGCGTGCTTCCCCTCCATGGGCGCCACCATCTTCTTCTGGGAAGAAAATGGTGGGTAATGCGCAGTGCGCCTAACGAGATCTGCCGGCCGGTACCCGGCAACAATAAGATTTTTCCTATTGGTTCATTTTGGTCACTGTGATAGGGTCTATCACAGTGAACAAAATAAAAAAAAAATAGTAAATAAACCCCTCCTTTATCACCCCCATAGGTAGGGAAAAATAATGAAATAAAGAAAATATATTTATTTTCATTTTTCCATTAGGTTTAGGGTTAGAATTACGGTTAGGGTTGGAATTAGGGTTAGGGTTGGAATTAGGATTAGGGTGAGGGTTAGGGGTGTGTTGGGGTTAGGGTTTGAGCTAGAATTGAGGAATTTCCACTATTTAGGCACATCAGGGGGTCTCCAAACGCGACATGGCACCACCATTGATTACAGCCACTTTTGTCTTCAAAAAGTCAACTGATTCTCCCTCCCTTCCGAGCCCAGACATGTGCCCAAACAGTGGTTTACCCCAACATATGGAGCATCGGCGCACTTAGGACAAATTGCACACCAACTTTGGGGGTCTAATTTCTCCTATTACCCTTGGGAAAATAAAAAAAATTGAGGGCTAAAAAATCATTTTTGTAGAAAAAAAATAATTTTTTATTTTCATGGCTTTGCGTTATAAACTTCAGTGAAGCAGTTGGGGGTTCAAAGTGCTCACCACACAAGCTTCTTGGGTGGTCTAGCTTCCAAAATGGGGTCACTTGTGGGGGGTTTCAACTGTTTAGGCACATCAGCGGCTCTGCAAACGCAACATGACGTCCACGGACAATTCCATCAAAGTCAGCATTCCAAAACGGTGCTCCTTCCCTTCCGAGCTCTCCCATGCGCCCAAACAGTGGTTTCCCCCACATATGGGGTATCAGTGTACTCAAGACAAATTGCACAACAACTTTTGTGGTCCAATTTCTCCTGTTAGCCTTGTGAAAATATAACATAGCGGGCTAAAAAATCATTTTTGAGGAAAAATAATTATTATAAACTTCTGTGAAGAACTCGGGGTTCAAAGTTCTCACCACACATCTAGATAAGTTCCTTAAAGGGTCTAGTTTTCAAAATGGTGTCACTTGTGGGGGGTTTCCACTGTTTAGGCACATCAGGGGCGCACCAAACGCTACATGGCGTCCAATCTGAATTCCAGCCAATTCTGCATTGAAAAAGTCAAACAGCGCTCCTTCCCTTCTGAGCTGTGCCGTGCGCCCAAACAGTGGTTTACCCCAACATATGGGGTATGGGCGTACTCAGCACAAATTGCACAACAACTATGGGGGTCTAATTTCTCCTGTTACCTTTGTAAAAATAAAAATTTGGGGTCGAAAAGATCATTTTTGTGGAAAAAATATTATTTATTTTCACGACTCTACGTTATAAAACTTCTGTGAAGCACTTGGAGGTTCAAAGTGCTCACCACTCATTTAGATAAGCTCCTTAAGGGGTCTAGTTTCCAAAATGGGGTCACTTGTTGGGGGTTTCCACTGTTTAGGCACACCAGGGGCTCTCCAAACCCAATATGGTGTCCGATCTCAATTCCAGCCAATTCTGCATTGAAAAAGTCAAACGTCGCTCCTTCCGTTCCAAGCCCTGATGTGCGCACAAACAGTGGTTTACCCCCACATATGGGGTATCAGCGTATTCAGGAGAAATTGCACAACAAATTTTGTGGTTCATTTTTTTCCTTTTACACATGTGAAAATAACAAAAAACTGGTTCTGAAGTAAAATGTAAAAAAAAGTTAAATGTTAATTTTTTCCTTCCACATTGCTTCAGTTCCTGTGAAGCATGTAAAGGGTTAATAAACTTCTTGAATGTGGTTTTGAGCACCTTGAAGGGTGCAGTTTTTAGAATGGTGTCACTTTTGGGTATTTTCTGTCATATTGACCTCTCAAAGTGACTTCAAATGAGAGGTGGTCCCTAAAAAAATGGTTTTGTAAATTTTGTTGTAAAAATGAGAAATCACTGGTCAACTTTTAACTCTTATAAGTTCCTAACAAAAAAAATGTTGGTTCCAAAATTGTGCTGATGTAAAGCACACATGTGGTAAATGTTATTTATTAAGTATTTTTTGTGACATATCTCTCTGATTTAAGGGCATAAAAAATAAAATTTGAAAATTGCAAAATTTTAAAAATTTTCGCCATATTTCCATTTTTTTCATAAATAAACACAAGCCATATTGAAGAAATTTTACCACTAACATGAAGTACAACATGTCATGAAAAAACGGTCTCAGAATCAGTCAGATCCGTAGAAGCGTTCCAGAGCTATAACCTCATAAATTGACAGTGGTCAGAATTGTAAAAATTGGCCCGGTCATTAAGCTGCAAATTGGCTCCAAACCTAAGGGGTTAAACGCAATGACGTATGATAGCATTCAGGGGCATAACTATATAGATGAAATAGGAAAAAAATAGTTTGCTGGTATCCGAGATGAACATTTATATATAGCTATAGGGGGTGTAGAGCGAGCAGTCGCATTGGGACACCCTCATCTGCCACATATATATTCATCACTATTACTAATGGTTATGGTACCTGAGGGGCCCTATTACATATTTCACATTAGGGCCCAAGAAGTTCAAGTTACACCTCTGACTGCATCTATGTCTCATAGTGAAAAGTAGCGGAAGACTACAAACATTGAAATTCGTGGACCATGATTACACCAGTTACTTACGGCAATGGCACTTCAAAAAACGATGCAACTGATTCATTGGATCTTGAGCACCTGAAATGAAAAGAATAAAGTCCTGGTTAGAAGAATTGATACTTAGGAAGCCTACAGATAAAGTTATCTGCCGTGATGTGCACAAAGCAGTGCACTCTCTATCGGCAACAGAGCAGAGCGCACTGTCACTGCACATTATAAGATGAATTCCCAGCAATCAAAAGCGTAACTTGTGGGCGGTTGGTGCTCCTCTCTGCAAGCCAAGTATTCATCTTACAAGGTGAATTGACAGTGCGCTCTGATCTGTTGCCGGCTCATTGCTACTGATCTGATGTGGCGAGAAAGGGCAGTCTTTGTGCATAGAGCACAGTGCACATTGTGCAGGGAATAGCCCAGCCCCTGATATGGAGGTCACTGCTAATGCTTCATTACTGGAATAGTGCAGAGGCCGGGGCAGTGACCGCAGATTCTGCCCCCTGATGATGTCATGTCTGAGTATCCCGATATGCATTGGGATTTTCACACAAAAGGTCATCAAAAAGGAAGAGAAAAAAAAGTCACATGCCTGCAAGGAATTTTATAGAATGGAGGGATAGAAATGGAGAACCACTTTGAAGACGGGCTCATGAACAAAGGATCTGACCTCACTGGTCTTTTGTATTCGGCTCCTCCATCAGTTATCATTGCATATACATAGACATATATACAGCCATGTTTTATACCAAATGACTGAAAGTGCCATAACTATAAGTATATAATGTTCTACATTGTATGTATATATCCACCAATATATATTTAGTCTCACACTCTCCACTTACCCAGTCACACTCCAATTCTCACTCTTCCATGATGTTTCCTCCTGTTCCTCCTGTTCCTTCTCACTCTCATCTTCCTCACTATTGGACACATAAAATAAGTCATATAAATCTACTTTGACATCCAGATAACACAGGGTTATATAAAGGCTGGGGTAGGGGTACGATATGCTGAATGAAGAGTCCCGATTAACCCTTTATTGAGGGCGCACCATCTCTGTATGAAGCAGGCTCAAGACTTGAGTCTGTTCCCCGCACCGCCGGTGATGGCTCTGTTACATAGCTGGCACCCCACACTAACTGATGCAATTGGAGCTAGCTGTGATTGCATTACATTAACCTTTAAATGCTGCTGTGAAGTATGAGACAAGTATTCAAAAGGGGCTTTTCAACAGCGACTGTCACTTTGTATGGCCACGCAAAGCGATCATAGGGTGCTGATTGGTTGACATTGTAGCTAGGGGTCTACTAGAGGCCTCTGTGTCTGCCATGTGTGATCTCCTATATAGTCCAGCCTGAACCTTCATCAGTCTGTACCCATAACCAGTCATTCATCAGTTACTATGAAACCTCTACAATCATTTACAGCCAATAACATCTGTATATGTCACTAATCTCTCTACTTACAGTCTGATGTTCTCCTCTCTGCTGTTTTCCTCCTTTATCGCTATCACTTTATCATTGATGTCATCTCCTCCTTTCTCTTCTTCTCTACTGAACACATAATATAACCCTTTATAAGTGAGGTTTAAAGGGGTCCATGCATTGCAATCATGGTGCATTTTTTGCAATGGTTTTCCAAAATCAATGCAAAACTGCAGTGTTTTTACTGTGATTTTGGAAAAAACAAGTAAGAAATATACTGTGACTGAACCAATTAACTGACTCTAGTGAAGATTAATACACCATTCCTGAACAGGGGAGATTTTACAGATTAATTTAGAGTTTTACAGCTGAGCACACAGTTCTGCACAGCTCCAGGAGGTGGCCATCAGTTCTGCACAGCTCCAGTAGGTGGTGTTCAGTTCTGCACAGCTCCAGTAGGTGGCGCTCTGTTCTGTACAGCTCCAGTAGGTGGCGCTCCTAAGCACAAGGACACTGCGGCTTGTATCGTAAATAATGTTACAGATCTGCGCAATTATGACATCACGCCGGTCAGTATCCGCTGTCAGGAGTTAGGGCGTGGAACGGACAACTGCAGCAGCCTTCCCCTTCTCTGGCACTGGGGCCGAGAGGTGGAACGAATACCAAACCTAAGTCAGCCATTGTAAGCCTTAGGAGATTACAGTAAACAGCGGCACCCGGGCAGAGAACAGAAATAAATGGCCTCCTTAGTGTCCGCTTGTCACTTGCTCATTTCTTAGTGCTCTTCTCTGCCATTTGGACGCTATAGGAGCAATAAATTGGAAAATGGGCATCCAGCGGGCACCGCACAGAATGATACTAACTGGGCAAACGGGCGCTTAGGAGACGTTGAATTCACCGGCCATTTTCCATTTATTGTCCCTTTTCTCTCATTCTCGTCATTACCTCCTTTCTGACATATATTTACCCCTTTAAACAGACAAGTGAAGGGTGCGGGGCAGAAATTGTGTAATGGGAACCAATGTGTTACGACACAGAGAGGCATGAAATGAACAATGGATTAACCCTGGAAACTTGATAATTCTCTGAACAGAAAAAAGTGTTACATTATTTTAAAGTTAGTTTATCACACTAATTATAACTTTTATATTCATTTCTTCCAGGATTTCCAAAGTCCTGGTCTATGGGTTCCATTAATGCAAATGCAGCGATGAAAGTTCTAGTCACTTACTTGATGGATTCCACGCTCGCCCAGGCTGTTTTTATTGGTCTTATTGGCCTATAAAAATGTAAGCTTTGTTAGAAACCGTGTGATACTTAAGAAACATACAGAAAATATCATCTATACAGTGTGTCTCGTTAGTAAATGCAATGACATATGATAGTATTCAGGGGCATAACTATATAGAGTCAAAATAGATTCTGGTATCCGAGATGAACATTTCCATATAGCTATAGTGTAGAGCGAGCAGTCGCATCGGGACATACAGTCATATGTAAAAGTTTGGGCACCCCTATTAATGTTAACCTTTTTTCTTTATAACAATTTTGGTTTTTGCAACAGCTATTTCAGTTTTATATATCTAATAACTGATGGACTCAGTTATATTTCTGGATTCAAATGAGGTTTATTGTACTAACAGAAAATGTGCAATCTGCATTTAAACAAAATTTCACCGGTGCAAAAGTATGGGCACCCTTATCATTTTCTTGATTTGAACACTCCTAACTACTTTTTACTGACTTCCTGAAGCACTAAATTGGTTTTGTAACCTCATTGAGCTTTGATCTTCATAGCCAGGTGTATCAAATCATGAGAAAAGGTATTTAAGGTGGCCACTTGCAAGTAGTTCTCCTATTTGATTCTCCTATGAAGAGTGGCATCATGGGCTCCTCAAAACAACTCTCAAATGATCTGAAAACAAAGATTATTCAACATAGCTTTTCAGGGGAAGGATACAAAAAGTAGTCTCAGAGATTTAACCTGTCAGTTTCCACTGTGAGGAACATAGTAAGGAAATGGAAGAACACAGGTACAGTTCTTGTTAAGCCCAGAAGTGGCAGGCCAAGAAAAATATCAGAAAGGCAGAGAAGAAGAATGGTGAGAACAGTCAAGGACAATCCACAGACCACCTCCAAAGACCTGCAGCATCATCTTGCTGCAGATGGTGTCACTGTGCATCGGTCAACAATACAGCGCATGCATAACGCCTTTTTGTATGACCAAACAACTCAATCTTTGTTTCATCAGTCCACAGGACCTTCTTCCAAAATGTAACTGGCTTGTCCAAATGTGCTTTTGCATACCTCAGGCGACTCTGTTTGTGGCGTGCTTGCAGAAACGGCTTTTTTCGCATCACTCTCCCATACAGCTTCTCCTTGTGCAAAGTGCGCTGTATTGTTGACCGATGCACAGTGACACCATCTGCAGCAAGATGATGCTGCAGGTCTTTGGAGGTGGTCTGTGGATTGTCCTTGACTGTTCTCACCATTCTTCTTCTCTGCCTTTCTGATATTTTTCTTGGCCTGCCACTTCTGGGCTTCACAAGAACTGTACCTGTGTTCTTCCATTTCCTTACTATATTCCTCACAGTGGAAACTGACAGGTTAAATATCTGAGACAACTTTTTGTATCCTTCCCCCTGAAAAGCTATGTCGAATAATCTTTGTTTTCAGATCATTTGAGAGTTGTTTTGAGGAGCCCATGATGCCACTCTTCATAGGAGAATCAAATAGGAGAACTACTTGCAAGTGGCCACTTTAAATACCTTTTCTCATGATTTGATACACCTGGCTATGAAGTTCAAAGCTCAATGAGGTTACAAAACCAATTTAGTGCATCAGAAAGTCAGTAAAAAGTAGTTAGGAGTGTTCAAATCAAGAAAATGATAAGGGTGCCCATACTTTTGCACCGGTGAAATTTTGTTTAAATGCAGATTGCACATTTTCTGTTAGTACAATAAACCTCATTTGAATCCAGAAATATAACTGAGTCCATCAGTTATTAGATATATGAAACTGAAATACCTGTTGCAAAAACCAAAATTGTTATAAAGAAAAAAGGTTAACATTAATAGGGGTGCCCAAACTTTTACATATGACTGTACATATTCATCAATATTACTAATGGTCATGGTACCTGAGGGGCCCTGTTGCATATTTTGCAATGGGGCCCAAGAAGTTCAGGTTACACCTCTGACTGCATCTATATCTCATAGTAAAAAGAAACTTAGGACTGCAAACATTGAAAGTCGTGGACCACGATTATACCAGTTACTTACGGCAGTGACTCTTCATTATCCCATGCGATCATTCTCTGGGATTCAATGGGCCTGATATGAAAAAATACAACGCTGGTTAGAAGAATTGATACTTAGGAAGGCTACGGATAAAGTTATCTGCCGTGATGTGCACAAAGCAGTGTGCTCTCTTGTCGGCAACAAAGCAGAGCGCATTGTCAGTTACTGTCATTGCGCATTCCCAGCATGTGGAGACCAGCGCCACTTCTGCAATTCACAACATTTGTGAAGATCGTTGCTCCCCTCTACAAGCTGTGTATTCTTCTTACAAGGCGAACTGACAGTGCGCTCTGCTCTGATCCAGGCTCATTGCTAGTGATCTGAGCCGGCGAGTAAGCGCACTGTCTTTGTGCACATTGCCGAGGACTAGCCAAGCCCCTGAAATGAAGGTCACTGCTGACACTTCATTTCATGAAGAGGGTAAAGACTGGGACAGTGAACGCAGCCTCTGTCTCCTGATGAAGGTTTATTTGAGTATTCCAGCATGCACTGGGATTTTCAAATAAAGCGTCATCAAAAAGAAAGTAGGAAAAAAAGAAAGAAAAGCAGTCGGATAGTGTAGTTAGGGAAGTATATGGGATGAGTAACAGTATGAAGAATTCAGCGGGATCTAAAGTCTCTATTAGTGTAAGTAATGTATGTTTCATATGGAAACAGTGTAAATGCCCATGAGTGAGAGCGGTAATGCCATGATGCCATCATTATGGAGTCCTCTCCTTATTGGTACACATACCACTCCTATATGAATGTGGTAGGAAGATGGAATAAGATAAATACCTGAATACTCACTTTGCATTCTCCATTTTGTGCATCAATCTGTTAACCCCTTAATGTCCAATGACGGACACAGTCCATTATTGGACTTCTCCCCTGCTTTGATGAAGACTCCGGCGCTGAGCCCGTATCAGAGCCGGGACATGTCAGCTATTTTGGACAGCTGACATGTGCCCGCAATAGGCGCAGGTGGAATCGCGATCCACCTGCACCTATTAACCCGTTAAATGCCATTGTCAAACGCTGACAACGGCATTTAACCGGCGCTTCCGGCCGCCGGGCCGGAAATGAGGTCATCGCTGACCCCCGTCACGTGATCGGGGGTCAGTGATGCGTTGGCATAACAACCAGAGGTCTCTTGGAGACCTCTATTACTGTTGATGCCGCTTTGCTATGAGTGCCACCCGGTGGTCGGCGCTCATAGCTATGCAGTAATTCTGCTACATATAGGCGATCTGCTCATCGCCTATATGTAGCAGAGCCGATCCAGTATGGCATGCTTCTAGCCTCCCATAGAGGCTATTTAAGCATGGCAACTTTAAAAAAAAAAGTATATTAAAAAATATGAAAAAAATAAAAAAATATAAAAGTTCAAATCACCCCCCTTTCGCCCTATTCAAAATAAAGCAATAAAAAGAAAATTACACATATTTGGTATCGCTGCGTTCAGAATCGCCCGATCTATCAATAAAAAAAGCATTAACAAGATCTATAAACAG